>NC_142184.1:17708000-18017500 GCF_026936395.1 Plectropomus leopardus | reverse complement strand
TATCTTGCCCCGGTGACCCTTTCTGCCCTGCACACCCTGCTAGTAGTCTGAAGGATTTTTACATGAAGCATTAGATTCAGGTGGATCAGTCTAAGAGGTGAAAGGTTTCCTCTCCCTATAGTTCTCTCATTTCTTCTTCTTTTTCTCTCCGATTTTTCTCCATCCCACATAAATCTGTCTCGGTTTGTCTGCCTCTGCCAAACACTGATGTCATTGTCCACCATCCAGTGTAGGAGATGAAATGATGAATGTTGAGGTATAATCCTATGCTTTAATCCCGACCACTCCCAATCCGCTGGCTGCCTGCACACACCGGACAGCCGGAGAGAAACTCTTCTGAGGGATGCACACAGTGTTGTTAAACCATTAAACCACAAATAAGATGCAGGGTTTGGTATGGGGGGGGGGGGCACACACATTTGGGCCTCCAGCAGCCTTTAATAATGATCTCACATTATTCAAATATGCCCACCTGCTAGGCACAGAGACAGAGAGGGAGACAAAGAGAGAGAGAGACACACACACACACACAGAGAGAGAGAGAGAGAGAGAGAGAGAGAGAGATGAAAGATTATTTATTTCTCCTGGTGGGAGACAGTGAGTGAGTGAGAGTGAGTGGGAGGGAGGGCGGCAGTCAGAAACAAGCAAACTAATTCTCACCGAAGAACAGACAGTCGTGCCAGAGAAGGAGCTGCGGTTACTTCACCTCTCTGACGCTCTTTGCACACCAACAAAGAAACCTTATTAGTGTATTTTTTTTTCTTTCTCCTTCGAGTCTACAGCTACCAAGTAGGACCAGACTTTCCATTTTGGATAGGGGGGGCTGCAAACACACGCACCCACACTTCTCCAAGCCGCGACAACTCAAGGTAAGGCATGAACTCAAAGCGTGGTGAATTAATTTCGCTTCAACACCACGATTTAATCGATAGAAAGCAGCCGATGAAGAGATAAAAAGCGATGTTTTTGTGCTGGTAATGATGCGCGCTCTGCGGCCACCGCGCGTAAAACAGCTGCAGTGAAAATCTCCCAACAGGGAAAGCAGGTTAAAAAGTGTCTGGCAGCTCATCGTGCCAATATAAAGTTAAACGAGATGCAGTGTGCGAAATGTGGAGACTTGTTGAGTTCTTGAGTGTTGACGAATGATTGTGTGGCTGCACCTGCCATCAGAGGTACTTACTGTACTTTGCTGTTTTTATCCTCATCTAACATTTCTATAATGGCCAGGCTTTCTGCGCTGCATTACAGTAAAAAAAAAAGATGCGTTAATGAGGGCAGGTTTAACATCTGAAACCTCAGCTCCCCATCAAAGTGAGTACTTTCACAATTACTGCTGCACTTACTGTAGCCATTTTGCCCTACTGAGAAGTTCCCCCAACAGAGTTATTGACTGTGTCTCTGGTAGTTTGGAAGGAAATGAGTCCTCTCTGGAGTCAAAGCAAGGCGTTCACATTTTGCTCCTCACACCTTCTCCTTTCACTGATTCCGTGAAACTGCATCATAGATTTTCCAGTTATCCACTTGTTAATTATGCATTAAAAAAAAGTCCAGAAGCATCAGCCACTTTACTTTCTCCATACTGGGTCAGCATATTGACTGCAGACCAGTGTTGACTGAAGGCTGTTATTAAAATAACTTATGGCACATTAAGCTCAAATGTTAATATATGGTGTGATTTGCTGACAGAATGGAGCAGAGGCACATTTACAGTTTGAATCATTTCATATAAACACATTAAAAGTGATTAACTGCTTAGCCACAACAGAATGTATATCCTATTTCAGTTTTTTTGCTATGAAAGCAGAGTCCACCCCCTACTGGCCTCATTAACTTGTTTTATATGAGCTTGTGCAATCTGATAAACGAGGAGAGCAGCAGAGAAGAGAAAACATCACAGAAAATCTAGTATAGGCTACTACACTACTGCACCCCAGAGAGAGACTAAAAGAGGTTGCTGAACTAAGAACGCGAACAAAGTGGCCGAGGAAAAGAGTCTGGGGATGACAAAAGGGGGACAGGCAAGATGAAAAATTAATAAAAGTGGGGAAAAAAAGTGGTCCATCACATTTTTGTGTCATTTGACTTATGAGACTTGAGCCCTGTATTGCTTGCTGTGATTTTATGTAACAACGGGGTGCGAAGAACCTTCTATCAGACAACATTTCTCTCGCAGTTCACACCTGTCTGCTGAGCTGTCAGCTTCACAACATGCACTGTCACATGATGGTCTCAACCAGATCTATCTGTGCGATAACTGTACAATTATCTGCCTCCATGTCTCTAATACTCATTATTATCATGCACATCTGTCTATCTATCTATCTATCTATCTATCTATCTATCTAAGCCAGTGTCCTTTAAGCCAACCTGTAGGCTGCAGTATTTTATGTTTGAACTCATCTCTCGAGACCTCATTTACAGTTTGTGGAAAGGCTGCAGCCTAAAGGACTTTCAAATCATTTTGCCTTTTCATTGTGTATTGTACTGTTCATGGTGAAAAAAACCCTGAAACAGAACAAAAAATCATCTATTCCACTGGACAAGCCAGATAACTGGCAAGCCAACACACACTGCGCATGATCAAACAAAGGTGGTTTCGGTGATATACTGTACGTGTGTGTTCAGGTGTGTGTGCGTATGAGCTTTACGTTTTGTAGTTGCCAACTTGCTTTTTTTGTGAGGATGGAGGCTGAGGTTATAACCTTCATCTGCACCATTAAGCCTGCTACCTTTTAAAAAGTAAAAGGTTTCATTTTTGGAGATTTTCAGCTGGCTGACCTCTGATGTGCACTCACTAGTCAGAAACATTTGTAGGATAAAATATAAATGGACAGAAGGGCCGATATGTAAGTCATCTTGCAGTAAAATAATAACTTAGATATAACAATTTTATGAGATTGTAGTTTTATGTAACGTATGAAATGCTGAGCAAACATTTGAGTCACAGTTGAAAGCTGGTTGCTTTTGACCTGCTTTTATGATTTAGTCACATTTGTTTGGTTTGTGTGCTGGTCTCATTTTAGCAGGATATCTGGGGGGAAAAGATTTTAATTACATTTTGGGGAAAAGTCACTGTAAGCCATAAGTTAGAGATTTTATTTCTTTTTGTGCGCGATCCAGGTGTAGAACCAAGAACATTTTTCTGCTTATTTTGTACCACTGCATTTTCTTGAATGGGAAAAATCTTGAACATGTATCATCATTGGTTATCACTATGTTTATTTTCAGCCCAGTCCCCTAAAGGGTCAATGCCAATGTTGGCATTGTATGTGTCTGTAGAGCACAAATACATCACATTTGTACATTTATATGTATCATATCCTTGTTTTCTAAAGTGACATAGCAAATGGGCTGACTTTGTCAGCACAAGGTGAGGTGGATGGAACATTGTGTGACACCTTGTCAAGACGCCTTTAAGCAAGAGAGCAGTGTTTGTGACCAACAAACAACTGTCAAGGTCTTGGACAGCAGCTAGCAGGCCTGGACCCAACTGCAGATAACAAGAGGCAGCTGGATGAATCTGACGATTTATTTTAAAAAAAAATCTACAGTCTCAAAATCAAGCAGGCACAGGATAACAGAACCCCAAACCAAAAAAGAAGCTGAACTGACAAAGAACAAAGGAACTGGGCAACTTTAAGTAAGGAGACACTAATTGGGGAAGTGAGATCAGGTGAGTAGACAGCAGGACCAGTGAGGGACAGGTGAGACTAACTAAGGCGAAGCAGACGATCCAGACCCATGGCAACGCGGGGGGGGGGGGCACAGATGACCCTGCCCCAAGGCCAAAGTGGGTGTGTGTATATATAGGCCTATATATTCATATATATATATATATATATATATATATATATATATATATATATATATATATATATATATATATATATAAACGCATTAACACATTTAAACTTGTGATCTGATACTCCACCCCTGCACTTACTGTGAAATGGTGCAGTCCATCTGACAGCATTGTTCAAATACGTCCTGCCAATGTAAAGATGTGAAGAGAACTGCAGAGTCAAAATGCCTCTCCAAACATCAGGGGCCCCCCAAAAAAAGCCAGGGTCCAGGGATAACAAGAAAATGGAAGGAGAAGAGAGACAGGGGCCAACTGTCTGGAAAAAAAGTGTGAAGACGCAGTAGGTGTGACAGGTGGAGCTGCAGGTGAGGAGTTTGGCAGACTAACTTTAGCAAACACAACCTTGTGTAGCAGGCTCAGTTTTAAGACTACAGTGAAGATACAGACATCTCATTAAACTAGATGACCTTAGACATGTGTCATGTTATATTGTTGGGGAGGGGGCGCAATAACACTCCAAAGTTGTGCTAAATTTTGGCGAGGGAGAGTGAGGCATTAGGGACTATTCATCATTTATGAGAGAGGAGAGAGTGGTGCCAAACAGGTGAAGCATTTCAAATACTTTTTTGAAACCGAAGGGAGGGAGTAATAGTTTTTGATTGGGCTTAGGGGAGGGACAGTTAACTTTAAGATGTTGTATTTTGTATTAAAAACTCACAACTAAGTTTTAAAGGTATTTTTGTTTTAAATCATAGCCCAAAACTGTGAAATGTAGTAATTTATACAGTGTATTTAATGTTTTTGTGCACTGGGGGTATTGTTTTTCTTTCTTTTTTTGATGAGCACTTTTTTGTACTCATTGCACCCCCCCCCCCGACCACCAGCAACGCACACACACCCTTCTAATAGCTGGCCCGGGGAAGACACAAGGGAAGTGAAGTGACCTGAAACCATAGATGTATTATAGTGAATTTGGCTGAAACGTGAGAGATGTGATGAAAAAGAAAGAAAACAGGAAATACTTAAATGACGAATAAAATTAAATAAAGGAAACACATGACCTTAACAAGGAGATCAGAGCTGATCGTGATAACAAAACCAGTTGTTTTTTAGTGATTCATAGCCTCATTTTCAGCTGCTTTTTAGCCACCAAACGTGGGTGTTTTTGAGTGACCGGTTGCTGTGTTTCCATCAGAAGGTGCTGCAAAAAGTGTTGTTTTTTTTTTTACAGAGACATTGCTGCATTTCCAGCCAGGATTCTGCCACAAAACCCAGGTATTTTAAGCCAAAACATAGTCTTTTCCTAATCATAACCTAACTATCGTCATAATGAGTTTTGTTCTTAACCTTATATTAATCACTGCGTTGCTGAAACATAGATTTTACATGTATTCCCCACATAATAATAATATGCAAATGCAATGTATCCGTGGTTTGCAGAAACTTACAATCAACATTTAATTATGCCAATTGAGTCAGTATTTTCTGCAGATCAAAATGCAGATAAAAAGCATTTTTAACAGGATGGAGAGGGAATGGTTGATAGCGTGACACCTAGGAAAAACACCTGCCAAGCTGTGTAGCATTGTCATCACTGCAATTTCAGCAGATTCTTTGCCACCAAATGTGGGTATTTTTCAGTGACCCGTCACAGAGATTGTGTCACGAAAAAGCATGTTTTTTTGTTTGTCTTTTTCTTAGCAGAGACATTGCTGCATTTTCTGCAGGGGTAGTGCCACAACAAGCAATAGTTTTGGTTTGCAGAGATATACAATGCCAGCGTTTGTTCTGGTGATTAGGTTGGTACTTTCAGCAGATCATTTTGTAACATGTATCCACTATTAGAATAACACATGTTGAAGAGATGGAGCTTTAGTGGAGGTATTCACTCTCCAGCTTCTGCTTGGTTTTGCTGTTGAACAAGTTGAACATCACTAATAAGTTATTCTGCTGACATCCATTTCAGTTTTTCATAGTTTTAATTTACCGGCAGGGTGGATTTATGCAGTAAACAGGAAATTCGCTGACAAAATCACATAATCAAAGAGCTATGTGTGCCTGAAATCTATAAATGTTCACTTTGAACTCAATTAAATGGAAGAGTGGGTTTTGACTGCTTCCACCAGCCTCTCAACATCAATTGTATTGATTATCAAACAGTTCATGGAGGGTGAAGATTGTAGTTATTAGAACACCGATCCAATATGAGTAGGTTTCAAGTAATGCCTTTGTGATGGAAAAAAACAGAAGAAAGAATGAGGATGGAAGAGATGAGTGATGCTCATGTTTACAGTAACATTGGTGGTATCGATCAGCCCACATCTTTCTCTGAGTTGACTCACTGCAGTCTGAACAGAGAGGATGAAGGAAATGTACTATTTAAAACACAAAGAACTTGAACTTTAAGAAAAAACTTGAATATTGCTTATTGATAATATTGGTCGGTTCTGGACTGAAAAAGTGTAGCGAATAAGAGTCATTTTTTTTATCGATTTATGATTTCATTGATAGAAAACCTGATGCCAAGTTTGCGTAAATGCTGGTGCAATGCGGACATCAATATCCCATTATAATGTAATGGTGTGCCATAATAGCTATTACCAGTGGATGTAGTAAACACCCTCCGATTCCTCCGTGGTTGAATGTGAATCTTTCCCACTGAGACTCGCTGAGGCACAGGGAACAGAGTCCCAGGCTGCAGTCTGCACCCACCAACCACAGAGATTTTCCATCACAGCAGCCAGGATAGGTTACAGATGGTGGTTGTAGGAGATAAAGAGGTGCATAGATCCATCAATATGACTTTTCGAACCCTCTGTGTAATGTAACGCTGTGTTTGCTCCCTGCCGCCATACTTGGTGGCAAGTAATGATCCTCATGTGCCCTAGAGGCTTGGAGATAATGCTGCTTTTGACAAAAACTTGGCAAACATTGGCCAAGCTGAAAAAACAGAAAAGTCACACTAAAGTAGTGGTTAGACGGTGGAGCCATCAGTGCCAAGAGTTTAAAAAAATCCAATCAAAACCTTGCTTATTTCCTCACACATCACCACCTTTGTTACATAAACATGAGCTTGAGGATAAACTGCACACACGGCATATGTTTGTTTTTCCCTTAACTGAGTTTGGTGCCAGAGGTATCTCATGTCCTGCCCTCCTTGCTCATCTTCTGCCTTCCTGCTCTCACACGCTCCCATCTCATCTGCTCCGTCTCCTCCAGCTGAGCCCTCTGTCCTCTGCTGAACCCCCAACATGCTTTCTATCTATCTCGACATACTATTACAGTACATTATGCAAAGAGCTGACAACCTTTACTTATACTTTTCATGACATTTGCTTGTTATGACATAATTTACCATAGTATCGTTAGTTTGGAGGGATGTTGCAAATGACTTGCACAAACATAATAAATGCAAGCAGTTCAGACATTTGCATGTGTGTATTTAGAATTGTAAATTGACACAATAATTCCCCAATAAGACCATGCTAGACGAGAAATCCCACCACAGTTGTCTGGAAGTGTAATTCATTAAAATGGTATGCAAGCGCATTTTGCCGAAAGGAAATTTTGCAGTGTCATCTCAGAGACTCAACTTATGATCTAAGACATATGCAAATGAAAACACCAGTTAGCTGTAGCTGGACTACAGGAGGCAGGGCACACATGGGGACATTTCTGGAATATGCTGCAGATGTAACAAAAAACACAGCAGGCAGGAGGACTTACTCACTCATCTGTTTATCTTTGAAGAAGCACCACTAATAACTTGACCTTGTATCGGGTCCTGCAGTGGTCTAATTTTCTAGACATGCTCCCCAACTGAAACCATGGTGTTCAATGCAGCACCCGCCTCGCCACCACCGGCACACAAGTTCTCCAATGCCAACACAAGATCAGCAGCTGGACCAGAAAATCCCATAACCCAGCACAATCTTATCTCAAGTCGTCGCATATCGACACTTTGTCAGGGGACTTTCACATCTATGTATTACACCACATATCCTCCTGCATTTGCTGTTGATGTTTCAGGACACCACTACCAACGCTGGTATGACAACAAAAGCACATAGTTAGGATTGGGCCACATAAGCATGGGCGGTTAAGTTTATTGCTTAATTACTGGCAGTGTACTGCAATGCACATGCAAGTGGTGGAAATCCTGGGAAAAATTTGCAAAGATAACAAACTAACTGCAGCCGGTGGTGTATCATACTGCCGCAAGAGGTTGCTTTTGGCATTGCATCTTGCACTGAAAAAGCACCGGTTTTTGATGACTTTGGAATGAGTACGGGCTGAAAAACCATACATTTTGGGCCATCGAATACAAGTGATATGAGGGTTACTGTCTATACCCAACTTAATGCAGGATGGGGTAACCCACACCACTAGCAAAGAGATGCTAAGATTAGTGAGATGATATTGATTTAGCCAGGAGAAGGTAACAGTTGTGGCTGCCGATGCGTAATTTGTTGCTGGATAATTTTTTTGCTAGTTATTGCAACACTTTTTTTATTCTAACAGTAATTAGGGTAATTGCAGGACTAAGTGGCAAATTGCTAACATCATAACAACAGACAATTAGCAGAAGATCCAAAACTTATTGCCGTACAACTTAGTTAGTAAACCCTGTACAGTGTCCTCATGACTAAACAGCAATCACACTAACACAGTTGCTTAAATGTTTAGCTTGACCTTGCTCGATAGAATCATTAGTCATTGTATTACTGTGTTGTAATAGGAGGCTGTAGGCTATTTTATAGTGAATTTGTAAGAAAAACTGTTTTTTGGTACTTTTCATTTCCCAGTATTACATAAAATAATATGACAGTTAAAGCTGCAAAACATTAACAATGGCAGGAATCCCAGATTGAGGTCACTGCCAAAATTTTATCAACTGATCTGTGGGCCAGGGATCTGTTCACCAAATTTCAGCCAAATTCATTTGTAACTTTTTGAAATATTTTTGCAGACAGAGAAAGACAAAGATGGGAGAACACATGCACCAACCAAATTCACTGGCAGAGGTAATGAAAGACCTTCAGCATGTGTTACTACACTAACACATAGAGACATCTCTTTCAAACAAACACACACACCGTAAATGTGTTATTTTTTTACTTGTATTGTTGCGGTGGGACAATAAACACCGGAGCCAAACTGTAGAGAAACAGCAAAAATACAAACCCTGATTAGAACAATGAATCAAATTCTACCAATGAGTTTGGTGTTTACAAGCAACATGTTACAACACAGTGAGGGAGGAATTAAACTAATGAAATCTTCATGAAATCACAGCTCAGGCCAGGATGAGATGGTTGTTCACAAAGCATTGCATATATATTTGAATGCACTCACTTAGATGCACCCACTTTTTTCTGTAAAGTGAGCTGTTTTGTGGTTGAGAATAACAGCTCAGGCTGTTCTCATGTACTGTGCGTACCTTTACCTACATAAGTAATACAACACAATTTGTATGGCCTGTAACACACGTAATAATGAGCCAGTAATTCTTGTATATCCCACACAATCGGGAAGGCTGCATTGACGTAACCGATTCGCTAACTAGAGTGAAGAGGAAGAAGACCTAGGGACCTTAAGTCTGTGTAAGGATGGAGGTTGGGGGGTACTACCATCCCTAAATCCCTAAAACATATAACTTTATGTAACTTTATGTTAAGTATGTGATGTCATTTGTGAGGCTAGGCATCATCACCACTGTTAGCCTATGGGCATTTTCACAAGATGTCGTATGATACGTTGAACAGCTCCACATGCTATTAAGAAAATATGATTATTTCCAACCATTTTTATGCAAATTATTATTTTTTTATAGACAGGGTGAACGAAGACAGCAAATTTCAATGAAATCTCCACAATATTGCTTTATTTCCACTTAAAACATTGTAGCACATGACATAAAATATGTGTCGTAAAGACCTCTGTGGCTTTGTGTTCAGTCATATGCTACATATGTTTTCTAATAAAATAAAAAGTTTTCTAATAAATAACTAATATCGGATTAAAACAAACATCTTTGGGTTTGGTCCCACCCATTTCAAGTTTAAGCCCTGCCAACTTCTATCAAACAGATTTTTCAGTTTGTTGAAAAAATACAAATAATGGAGTATTAGCTCATCCATAAAGTACGTAACTTTATGTTTTGTATGTGACGTCATTTGTGGGGTGCTAATTTGCTAGACATCATACCAACCACTGTAGGCTGTGCATGTGCATTTTTGCAAAATCATATAAACAATTGTTTAATGATAAGTTTAGCAAGTCTTTGTGCTGTTAGGAAAATACGTTTCCAAAAATTTTTATACAAACTATTGTTTTACTTTAGAGAGGGTAAACATAAAAAGCAAATGTCAACAACATCCCCACAATATTGCATTTATTCCCCTTAAAAGGTCATAGCACATGAAATAAATTACACAGCATGAAGACTTTTTTTGTTTTGCGTTCAGACATACAGCATGTAGCTTCATTTTTCATTCATGAGATTTATTTATTTTACCCCACGTTTCATTAACACTGAATTTCTTCTCAGCTTTTCAAAAGTTCACTTAAAATTACTTTGACAGATGTATAAGAAAACATAGCTGATCTTTGCTCGATGGGGTTGGAAGTGTGCTCTAAAACCTACTGAGTGGCAGAATACATTAGACAGGCGAGAGATTCTTCCATAACCCAGAGTTTGGTTGCAGCTTAATCATACAGATCAAAGATGTGGGTTTTTTTTCTACGCTTTGTTGTAGGATACAGAATGAACCAGCATTCAAGGCCACGTAAATACATATGTGGGGAGAAACAATGAATTAGTAATGAGTTATCCTATCCCCATGGCTCTCTAGTGTTAGAGGAAAGAAAGAGACAGAGACTGGAAGCGACAGAAAAAAAGGGGAGGGGATAGAAAGAAAAGAAAGATAAGAGGGGGAAAAGAGCAATGGAGATAAGGAGTACTTCATTAAAATGGCATCCATTACCAGAGCCTGTGTATGGTGTCTTCTCTGTCGCTATGTCCTCATCTGTCATTTGTCCATCTCCTCTCCCCTTTTTCCTCCTATAATGCTTAATTTCTTGGCCTCTTTTTCTCTCTACCACCTTTCCATTTTCTCCCACACCATCTCTCACTTCCCTGTGCCTCCTTCTCATTTTTCTTCACCTCTCCTTATTTATCTCTGTTATTAGTATGTTGTGTGAATGACTGCAGTGGCCTTTTGTGAGAGAGGAATTCGGAACAGAGAGATGAGACAGTGAAAGCATCCTGGCGTAGTTTTCCTTCCTCCAAATAGCCCTCTGGAGCCCAGGCAGCATACTCTAACATACTCCACCTGGCCCAATTTCACGTTATCCGAGTCCACTCACCTGTTAATTGGGGTTTTTCCTCATGCTGGTCCAGACTGAACAGAGCTAAATTTGGAGCTTTTGGCTGTCCCGGCTCACTGTTTCTTTGAGTTCAGCAGAAAAAGTGTAGCTAAAACTGGGCTAGAATCTGGGCCAGAAAACAGTAGATAAGACACAGATCAGACAAAATGACATAAAAGGTACAAATGAAACCCATAAAATACTATAACCGATATAATCCTGCTCACTGTTCTAATAATGAACATAAAAAAATAGAGGGACAGAACTAATTATAACTTAGCGCTATCATTATGAGTAGAAGTCACTTATTGCTTGCTCGTTATATTCGTCATTGGGATTTATCATTTCTTCTTCCTCCACCAGCCCCGGCTACATCACCTCTTACGTAACACCCCAAGCTGTTGTAAAGATGGATCCAACAAGCCTCTGCTTTATCAGGCCTTCAACTGTGGCTCCCCATTGAATCATAACGATGGCTGCCAAAACTACTACCCCTCATCTTCTGGTAGCCGTTCCCCTGAACAGCAATATACTGTAGCTAAGGCAAGCGAAGGACAGCTGCGGCACAGCACTTTATAATTAAAAACAATTATAGTGGGGACTTTGCACCAGGGGGATATGGTTTGTGCGGGGGGATACAGATACAGGCCATTAAACATACTGGGAAAATAAGGTTCATTTAAAATGTTTTTTTCATTGGACCAGCAGGAAAGCGCTAATTGTCGAGTGTCTCCATGTTTCTCCATCCATGCAAAGGTGGAGCTGGGAGAGGAATCTTTACTTTGGTGTTTCTGTTTCAAGAAGCAAATATAGGAATCGAGAAGAGTTTCTGGGGCTATAGAGAGTTCAGCAGCTGAGATTCTTTGTCCGCTCTATAGGAAAAAGAACCACAGAGAGAAGGGGATAGAGGGGGAAAAGAAAAAGAGGTCAGAACTGATCCGGATTTATTGGCTCAGCTGGTCATAAAGGAGGCTTTATCCTCACATTGCATTATGCAAGCCAAGATCTCTGCTAGCTACAGGTGAAGGATGACTGCTCTGCAGACACAGATTCTCTCAGTCTCTCTGTCTCTCTCATCTTTCACCCTCCTCTCTGTATCTCCCTCTCTCAGGATGGATGACTTTAATACTGAGGTGGTTAGAAACAGAGGCTGATTTCCTCACTGAAGTGCATTCTTTACTCTGTCTGGCTCCTGGATAAAAATCAAGCCTCTCTTCCTCAGATCCTGCCACATCTCTATTTCCTCGCCCTCTGGCCTTGGCCTTTTCCTTACCTCCCATTTTCTTTCCTTGCTCTCCTCTGCTCTCTTGTTCTCACTGTACCATTACAAAGGCATCCCATTGATTGCTTAAATGCATCTAGCCATCTATAAGAGATAACCTTTTGAAAGGTATGCTGTAGATGCTAATAGATATGCTCAGCCCCAGTGTCGTTCACTCTTTCGTTTACTTATTCTCTCACTCTTTCGTTCACTTATTCTCTCACTTTGTGCCAGATGCTCGTACAGACAGTACAGGCTCAGCCTACCTCAGGCAGGATCTGAAAAAGCTTCCAAAACAGAAAACACAGTCTTCTCTGAAAATCCCGTCTTTTAAGAAAAGACCAAAATAGAACTATGTGGTTCAGCGCTGGATATTGTTGTTTTCACTCATTCATGAAGCAGTAGCTCATAAGTTTACACTTTCATTGATGCAAAGTTTGTATTCATCCAAATGTTGCCATGGGCAGTGTACATGGTTTGTAATTTTGTTGCAGTAAGATTTATAATCAGTTAGGGAATTCAACGGTTAACCATTAAGTAACTGCTGTGGACATTTTTGACTGGGAACACGTGTCAGTCTATAGGTTAACTTTGCTACTCGTTAGTTTACTGCACTGCGCATCAGCCAGGTCTGGTAGGAGCTACATAGCTAACAGCGCCTCTCATTTGGCGATTACCACCAGTAACGCTGTCCCGACCAAATAGCATTGCTGTGGAAAGATTGTGTTCACCCTCTGCTCTCCTCGCAGGTCACCCTGGTGAGTAAGCAGCTCAGTTTTGAGCTGTAAAACCCCTTCAGCATTGTTGACTTCCTGCTTACACTCGCTATATTTAAATGAAGCCAAAATATATATCTGGGATATGACTGCCACGCTGGTGATGTCATTCAGAGCCAGAGTCTGTGCAGTAGCGATCTCCACGCAAGTGGAGTTATCCCCAAAACAACAGTCAGATCAATTGCAAGCAGCACCATTGAAAGGAAGTACATTTATTGGTATACACAGATGTTAATCCTTGCAGAAAATCCACTTTTTGTAGAATTGAATTACTCATTAAAACCAAACTTATCAGAAAAACAATCACTTGACTATTATCAGGGTGATGAGAAGTGCCTGAGAAAAATCATTGAGAAAAAGTTCATTTTGTGTGTACTTTGAGTTTTTAGTTTGGCATATGTCCCAGTCAGTAACACAGAGGGCGCAGGTTTTATGGCCTGTCCTGTAGCCAGCCACCAGGAGGCAATAGGGATGTTCTGGGCTCGCTGTTGTTCACTGCAGTGAGATAATGGAGTACAGGACTAAAAGGAAAGGCCTCTTGTATTTTATGTCTTCTTTTACTGTTATACCATAGACAGGCTATTACCAGTTAGTGGGTGTTGCCCTATCAAAAGCCTGTCGAAATCCCTAATATACGCTCATGACCACTCACTTGTATGCAGTAGTTATAGACTATATCAGCATGCTTGTTGGATAATCCGCTAAAAAAAATTCAAAACCCAGAAATAGTGACAGGCAGCCTCTATGCTGGCCTTTGAAGAGACATGGTACTAAGAAGTTAGGAAACAAATGTCAGTGTGGGGGGTGGGGGTGGGGGTGTCAGGGGTCGGAGGAGATAAGCATTACAGTCTACCTCATCAAAAAAAAAGAGCTAGAAAAGCAATAGCGTGAAAAAAAGGCGAGAAAAAGCGGCTAAATAGGAGAAAAGCTGAAAAGCTAGAGCATGCTCTGCCTTTGCTCTGACCTGGTTCCAGTTAATCCGCCCACTTTACACGATGAACATTACCTCCACACTGTATTTATAGAGCCTTTTGCTGTGTGTTTTTGTATGTAAGCCAATGTGTATATGAATGTGATTTTTTTTAATGTATGGTCTTGACTGTACAGTAAATGCATTAGTCCATGTCATATAGAGGCAGGGGGTCTGATAGTTTGACAGAAAAAAATGTAAATGTATATTTGCAACAAGCATAAAACATTAAGCCTTAATGTGGAAGGACCATATGATTCAGTTCCTCTGACAGACATGAGATGCTTCTTCCAAGAAAACTCTAAATTGAAATTACTCTCTCTTGAAATATATAGTCAGTAATTTAATCTGATTTAATATTTTATTATTGCCAGACAAACATACTGAGCTTTAAAGAGAGGTAATGCTTTGAGACATGCTGGCTCCATTGAAAAGTGCATTAGGCCACATTCAGATCGACTTTGGCTCTGCATTGAAAATACAATCCTCTCATTCAGTGTCTCATTCATTTGAATTAGGCCAGTGTGGCCATGCAGTGGGGGGTGCCGACCACTGTGGCAAAAAACAAAAAACTAACAAACAAAAAACAAAGAAAAAAATGGATTGTCCAAAAAAAGGTGAAACCATCATTACATTAGTGACGTGTTTTTTGCATATCAGAGTATGACAAGCTGAATTGTCTGTTAATGATGATATGAAGGAATCATCACATTAATATGTACAACCTTAAAGGGTCAACCTTAAACCTTTTCAGGTCCCTGACAATGGGTCTGCTCCTTGGCAACTAAAGCATGATTGATATGGTGCTTTGAACTACATGCTGACATCAGCATACTTGCATTTTCTAATTTGCACCACATGCAAATTACAGCTGAGGCTGATCAGAATATAAAATTGGAAAAAAAATAATTTTGCAGATATTTGGTCATAAAACAAAGAACTAGAGAAAAAGAAAGATAGCTGTTACAATTCATTGTGAGACTGACCTGGATGTGTGCACCAAATGTCATGGCAATCCATTCAATAGCTGTATATATTGCATATGGTTGTCACTTTAACTACTAATGTCAACCTCATGGTGTTGTTACAGAAAAAGTGAGGAGATCGCCGAAGTCAGTAAGACAGATTGACTGACAGACATTGCCATCCCTGCACACTAAGAAATAGATGTACAAAATTGGACTGAAAATGGTACGGATGCTTTGTCACTCCAGCACTCTAGCAGGGTACGGTCAATGTACCTTTGAACATAGTATGTTTTTGTGTCTTCTTGTCTGTACCTCTAAAAGAACATTTCTGCACCTGTAGAAACAAAAATGTACACAAGTCCCAGTACATAAATGTACCAACTGTAAAGGTACAGATTATGTACCTCTTGAGATACAACTGGAGCGACAGGCTATTGTGTATCTTTAGGAGGCTAAAACATACTCTGAGACAGAAACATTTATAATTATTAGCTACATTTATTAAAACAGCAATTACTTTACATGTTTTAACAAAAATAAACATTTTACAAGGAAACAAATGAATTTTAATGCATTTCCTTTAATTGTTCTATGAGAAATTACTTGTTTTAGAGTTGTTTGTTATAGAGCAACTTGATGACTTGACTTTTCAGTATTTTCCTATCACCACATTTTTGACATGTCTATGGAAGAGGATTAAGGCCACATTTGAAAAAAATGACAATCTGAGTGTTAACATTAAACTCAGAACTTATAAATAAATGTTTCACTTGCGCATGGGCATGCACAGGTTGGCCCTCTTCCATATCAACCTGCATATGTCTATGCATGCCATCTCCCTCTGACCTCGGTGCAGTATAAGGACGTCACAGTACAAAAGAATTGCCAATAAATATAATCCTAACAGCAATTACTTTAAGGTATTTAGCAAAGCAAATCACTAGTATTAATTTCCCAGTCGCTCAGTTTCAGCATTTGTATTTTCTCAATTCAGAACCTATAAGCAGTAAAATCAAATGTAGGTTTTGAGGCAAAGTTTTATCTGCCCTTTTGACTCCTTGAGGAACAGGGCCAGTATTTTTTGGGGCCAGTATTTTCGGACTAAAATTCATCTTCATTTGATAACCAGAGACTTCTTCCTCTTCTCCTAAAATGGTAACCCAGTAGAGAGTTCTACATAAGCTCACCTCCAGCACGCTCCACAGGTATACTGGATGCTATAAGGTGTGATCAGTATACCCACACACTTTTTAAAAATAGAGAGGGCCCTGACAGTCCTACACAACGCTTCACAGCAGAGACCTCTCTGTTGAAATGGTCTCCAGCCTTATGACTCTTATCCAAAACTTCAATCACTGCTTCTTTCTCCTCCTCTTCTCTGCTCCTCCTCCCTTCTCTTCCTCTCTTCTCTCTCTCCAGGGAGGGGATTGTGCTTCTATAAGTCTTCTATCACACTGAATATTTCACAAAAGCCCTTTTTTTCCCTCCTTCTAACACATGCATACGCTGCCAGCTTTCTCACGGAAGTCTTCTCACTTTCATTCCCTCACGCTCTTCACAACTGTCATCTTCCATGCTTTGTCTCTGTCTTTCATTCTTCTACTTTCTCTTGTCATCTTCATCTCCATCTTATTTTCTCCACTAAATGTTACTCTTTGTCTGGCACCAGTGCTCACTGTTTCTTTTCACTTGCTAACTTCTTCTCACTGGCTCTCATCCTCAACCAAACCTCTTTGATCCTTCCTCTCACATTTTTAACACAAGTCAAAGACCCTAAATTACATATTAAGAAATGTTTTGGTGATTTTGGTTCCCAGGGGCTTTAAAAGCATTGCTCACTTTATAATCAGTACACTCTCTGCTTGGACTTTATGCTGCCTTTGTGCTTATAATGCACCCTATACTGACAAAACTGATGGTTTCTGTTGCTGATTTCTGTTGGTTCTCATCTCAGTTCAACTCCATTGCTGTAAATTAGTTACGATAACCCCACCGATGGCCATTAAGGTTGACCTAAAGTTCCCACAGCTGTTATTGTACACTACTGAAGTAGCCCTTAAACAGAAAGGACTGTACACTATATATCGCCACTACAGGAAACTGCAGCCCACTATATTATCATATTTTCATAAAGGTGCGTTCCTGATGTTAAAAGAGTCAGTGCTTCAATGAAGATTGCAAAGGAGTTTTACTTATCCATGAATAATTTATGTGGTATGCAGGATAAGTTTATTCCATAGCCTCAGTGTCTGTGTGTGTATCCCGTTCATTCAGCCCCTGGAGTTTTAATAATGTGCTTTTCGTCTCGAAAATTAGATTCTTCATTTCATCATCGCTGTTAGTCAAAGCTTGCTTACTGCCTGTGTGTGTTTTGCAATGTCTCTGAGGCTCTAATCCAGCCACAGAACAACAATCACCTCTGAAAATTCTCCTAAAGCATTCGGAGGCATCACGTACAAAAAACAGGTGTCATCCCGACCACAGTGACTGGACTACTATTTCCCCTCATCTCCTTCCCGTTATTCATTTTTCTCTGAATGTAATGACACTGGTCAGACGTAATACAATGCAGCTGAATACAAAGGAAGCCCCATTGGAGTACCTGGTTGATATTCCATGCATAGCTAGATGCTACACAATAATATACTGTTAAACTACACAACAGCCGAGAGTGTACAGGCGCCTGCAGCAGCCTTGGGCTAATTACACCAGAGCCTACACACACTGTGCTCCTCCTGAACATTTAAGACTGAATGAAGACTGTGAAATTCTAGTGTCAGTTTGTTTGTCTATTTGTGAGCAATCAGGGATGCACACTACAGCAGGCGTTTACTACAGCACGCAGCACTAATACCTATGTATGTCTTTGAAGTGAAATCATAGTGTAATCTCTGCATTTTGAGAGGATGATCTGCTTTAATAGTGAAAAATTATAGATGTAGGATACAAACACAGATATGTGTAAAGAGGACCAGTGGCCACAAGTCAAAACTAACTAAGTGGGTTATAGTGAATATAAAGGCTCAGACACAATCAAATCAGAGAACTAGCGTTGATGAAGGCCGACTGCTGCCTCTCGACGCTCGTGTCTCGACCAAAAACTCAAGACTACAGCCAACAGCCAATGCACTGCATGTGGAACTTTTCATGGGTTCTTTTTTCATCAACAGCAGTTTGCAGAGTTTAAGACACAGGGTGGATAAAGGTCCTGTTGATCACAAAGCTGTTCAGATCAGATCAATGGATGAGAGGAGCAGCTGCTGCAGGGCAGGTGAATGCAAACTTTTAGACCAAGCGCAATTAAGTGCCACTTTTATTACACTTGATGATTTGCTGCTGAGTCTGTGCCCAGAGTATGCTCTTCACTCTCGGGGTGTGGTGCAATGCATAAGCAAGTGGTATATACCTTCAGATAGCGCTCTGAATGAATACTTAAGCTCCAAAAATAGAAAATCAGTACGTAGCGACAGATGTTTTGACCGTGGTAGGCCACCACACATACAAGAATGTGTAGGAAAACCTGAGAGTGAATCAACATGTTGAATTGCTAGAAAGGGCTGACTAGTGCTAGTGACGGACATGCGCTAATCGATGGCCCAACATTGAAGACCGTCGGCTTGTTGTGTCAAGTCCATAAGACTGTACAGTATAAACAGGGTATACAAATACTGCAAAACTGCACTTGGTCTATTGACATATAAGCCTCTCCTTGTGGCAGTGTTTGTAATGGTGATTTACAGTAGAACCCAGCAGATACTGGATTTTTGTGGCCGATGCCAATACCAAAATTGGGGTAAAAAATTTGTGTATATATATATATATATATATATATATATATATATATATATATATATAGTTATTTAAATATAGTTATCCCTGTGGTATAAATATTGAAAAAATCATCGGACTGATTTGTCAGTCGGGATCTAATTTATAGTGGTCCATAGTTATCTGCATTGTTACCAATCATTCTGTGAAATCAGAACCTAAATACCTCCTGATTTAAGTTTGCAGTAATGTTTAAATGTCATCTTGTGAGGATGTTCTCACTTCGGATCAATGGCAGACCTGCGTTTGCCATGTGTTTCTGTCTGAGAGATGAAATTGGAGCACCGCTTTCTGGATGAAGGGTTTGGAAATTGGAATCCTTGATCGGTAGCAGCCATGAGTGGACCACTAGTGCAAAAATGGTGGCTAGAAAATAATTCTTTGACCTGTGTGTGCTTGTGTATATGTGTGGGGAAGCTCCATCTGTGTGTGATCAAACTGGATCATGCTCAACAACCATTATTTCATCTTCATCATCTTCCTCGCTGCTTCTTCTCTCTCTTCTCAGTCTTCATCATCTTTTTTGTCCCTTCTCTTCTCCTTCCCTCTCTTTGTCGCTCCCACACTAACTTTCCCAAGAGGCCAAATGACCTCATTTTCATCTCAAGACTTGTGCCTGAGCGGGTCTGTTCTCATTAAAACATGCAAACATGCACAAATGCAGAGGTGCTAGTGCAGAAATGTTACAATTTGCGTTAGTAAGGTGCACATTATGAAAATCTCTCTAAATACCTCTAATGAAACAAAAGTTTTACATTTGCTCAGACTCTTTTTGCCTCACATCCCATAGCATGTGCAGCAACAAATCAACAAATCAACAAATATACCTACACTGTCAGGATATGACCTCTACAACCAGCATTTCTATATGAAACACCCACATGTGTATATAGTGGTAACAGCTGTGTCCTTAGTCCCTGTGATGCTTATGCTTCCTTTTTTTAGTGTGTTTGCACATTTGTGTGTGAGAGGCAGAAGCCTTCAGGGTTCAGACTGCTGCAGATGTGACACGGTAAAACAGCAACGACCACCTCCCACAATCTGACAATCTAAAACCTCACATAGCAGAGCTGTCCAGAAACTCAAAAGGCAGGGAAGATTATAATTAGCAGCCAAATCATGCTGAAAGAACTTTGAACATTCAATTATGTGTCAGCCTTCACACTCAATCTAGACAGAATACATTTCTTGTATAGGGGTTTCCAAGGGTGAATTAGTGATTGTTTTTAAAGCATGTAATGAGAACATTTTTATGCAGAGTTTTATTGAAAAAAAACTACCATAGGAGAAACGCTGAAAAATGGTTTCTTGAATGACAGTAACCATTTTAAGCTCATATCCACATTTACAGGAATATGCTGCGCAACAGGTAGTGGTGGAAAATGGATGGCACCAGAACACTTGACGATGTGTGCTTGCTGTTTCATAGAACAGGAAAGAGAGGGTGCAGTTCTGATGGTGTCGTTTGCTTTGCTGTTGCAGTCAGTGGAGTGGCTTACGCTAACAACATGTTGTCTTTCACACTCCCTGCTGAAGTTTTTTATAGATGGAAGTTTACCCCAGTACAGTCAGTAAGAATCTCTTCACACCTGTACAAGACAGACAGACAGTCACGTGTGTTGAAGGATAAGCGGGAATAGATTAAAAAAAAGAGGGTACATTTACTTAGAGCTGTGACCCTCATCTCTGTCAGCGGAGGGGAGAGATGTTCATGGTGAGGAGAAAGTGAAGGAATGGTGTAAAAGTTTTACCTCGCATGGCAGCTGGATTCTCGCAATATCATGAGATTACACGTAAATCTATCAAGTCAGCCTTCAAGTGATGCGTTTGTAGCGACTAAGGAGCAACTTGTAGCTATGGCCATGGTTTAGGTGTGTGTGACAGTAACGAGATGTGGCAGTGGTGGCTCATAAAGAGGTTAGCATATGCTTTAATAGCATCAGTTACATCAAAACAATTTCATTGCTGAAAAAAGAGCAAAGAAGCACTGAAGGCTATTTTTGATGGAAAAGATGTTTTTGCTCTTCTCCCGACCGGCCTGTGATAGACATTGATAGACAGATGATTCATCCAATCACCTGCCAAGTGTTTTTTGAAAGTGCCTGACCTTTGCTTAACAGTTTCCAATGACAGATTCTCAGATGGTTCTGTGTAACAAACCATCTGGTGCGTTAGATTACTAAAAACGGGGAGATGGTGGAATTTTCTTTGCCACCGATTAGCAGAGCATCCCGGCTGTGGAGAGGCAGATCTGGTTGGTTGTGTGACAAAGTGCCAGGAACTGCGAAAGCTTGTGTGAGATGTGTGTGCATGTATATGCGTCTCCCCTTCTCTGTCTTTTACTTTGTTTACGAGTGCATGTAAACTGAGGTGTGGTTTGAGCCTCTCAATTGAATTCTAGTTTTTTTTTGGAGAGGTACTCTGCGCAGTGTTTCTAAAGGCCATGTTTGGCCACAAAAGGAATGAATTAAAGCAGTCGTGATCAGTGGGAATACACACACTCACACACACACACACACATGCACTGACGTGCGTATGGACACATACTCAAAAATTGATGCTGGGAAAGAAGGTTTTACAGTTTAATTTATTCCCCAGAGAGGACAAACCTAACAATGAGACCAGTGGCTAAAACACATGTATGTGTGCATTTGAAATTGTGTGTGTAGGTGGATCGTGGGAAGGTGCATTAGTGTCTGTATCTGTTTGACAGAGAGTGGACAGAGGTGTGTGTGTGTGTGTGTGTGTGTGTGTGTGTGTGTGTGTGAGAGAGAGAGAGAGAGAGAGAGTTCTCTCTCTACATGAGTGTATCTTAAGCGTCCAAAAGTGGATTAAGTGCCCCAAACACACACACACACACACACACACACGCACACACACACACACACACACACACGAATGAAGTTGGTTGATAAAAGCAGCATCAGCTCATTGCATTAAGGGGAGTTGCATGTTAAGTCATTGATACATTGTGTGCTTCCAAGTGTGTTTGTGCACACACACTCAACTCTTCAACCCTGTGCTGGGGGAGGATACCACTTGAAAGAGAGTGTTGTTTCTCTCTCCACTAACCTCAGTCACAAATGCACATGCATAATGCACACTCAGTCACAACAGGTAGACACAGCCATCAGCTTTCCACATCTCTTCACTGAGTATAACATATCCTCTGAATGTTTTATGGAGATCTTGAACTTCTGAGACATTAGCAGCATTCCCTCCCTCTGTCTTTTTATTGGTTGAAGGCATTAATGTTGCATTCTGTGTGGTGTGCGAAGGTGACAGGAGTTATGTTTGACACGTGAGACATGTGTGACATGGTCGTGTATGCCTGGCATGGCAATTTGTTCTGCTCCACAAACTTTTCGCATGCAGTCTATTTTCCCCAACCTGCATGCATGAGTGAAGAATGAAATATAGTTGTTTTTGTTCGTTCTTTTACATGTAAATGTACAAATACAGTATTCATAAAAAAGAGACACTGCAGTTTTGTTTTCCCCACATATAAAGGTGCTATCGAGGGACATCATATTTGTGAGATAGTTAAATCACTGTCAGAAAATATCCGTAGCTGCAGAGTTGGGATTGTCATCTGGTTTAAAACGTACCAGCCCGTCACATTATTTTGTAACATGAAAATGCTTTATTCTGTGTTTTTACTAGTTTAAATCACCTGGTCTGTTTGTTTTAGAGAGCAGGAGACCACTGTGAATAATTTAGCTCCTGATAAAAACCTCCTGAACAAAAAAGTGCTAAAGGAAATGTAATTGAGAGAAGTTTCACCTGGTTTTAATCTGCAATCCTCACAGCTAGAGATGACACTAAATCTCTGTAAAGCTTACACACTGTTCCTTTTTAAATTATCCACAATGTAACTCTCCTATTACACAGGCAAAGAGGAAAATTACTGTATTCCAGAAACTGATATACTGAGTGAATAAGAGATAACTGGAGGGAACAACAAGGTGGCTTCGTAACAGTGCTTGTAAGCAGACGCGCTTTAGCTATGTTAACATTAAGGTTGACAAGCTGACAAGTACACTTCAGCATTTTCAAAAAGCTTTTTTCCCATCCTAATTATACAGCAAGGCCAACCATTTCAAATCAACAAAACCCACATGGGAGAGTTTTTTTTTTTTTCAGAAATTTAATTTCCAGGGAGAGAGAATGCCAGCTTAGTAGGGATAGAAGGCCAAAGTCAGCGGAGAAGTTTGTGTTTTCAATTAAATCCACATTATTGTGAACATAGACAAAAAAGACAAAGTACTTAGAAGAAAACAAAAGCAGGTTTCTGCAGGTGTCACCGCCGCAGCAGTGCCCTTGTCTCTTCCCTGTGTTCCCTACGCCTTTTGTCTTCCATGTCCCCAGGTTGTCTGTGAGTGTGTACAGGCTGTTTTCATGCCCTGTTTGTACGAGTAATCATGAGGCAATAATTCCTGTACAGTACGGTGGGAAACCAAGTGAACTTTGCGTTACATTAACGCATCAAACGTTACGTCATCACTTTACAATACAATATGTGAATTATTCACTGGGCACTAATTTGTTAGATATCATATAAACAGTTGTCTTTTATTATGATTATTATTATTAATAATAATGTATTATTGATAATGAGTGAGTAAGTGAGTGAGTGAGTGAGTGAGTGAGTGAGTGATTGATTGATTGATTGATTTGTGCAGCCCAAGTCAGACCTTCACACCATTGCAGGAAGTCAGGGAAAGCGGACATTTCTTTATCAGTCCCTTGAGGGGAAATTCAATTTTTTCACTCTGTGGTTATTTTTACAAACTGCACACACATAGGCCCACAAGTACCCCTCCCCCCCAAGTGGTTGTTTTTCTCATAGGGTTGGCTTAATACAGTAATTAACTTGATACATTCTACAAATACAGTTGATATAAGATTCAACCATTGTGTGAGTGTGATGTGGTCCCGCCTGGTATTTACAGTTCACATTAGTTAGTAGGTAGGAGGGGCAAATCGGTAAATTTAGTGAAGATGAGAACTGTTCACTTAAAATGACTGATGACTCGCCCATCACTACATGTCAACAACTCCTAATGGCATTATACACTTCGGTAAGACAATCCTGCAAAGAATGTGTATAGATTGCTAATTTCACTTCCCTGTTGTCCACTGGCAGCTTTTACTGTATGTCCTTGCTTCGATGCAAATGATCCTCCAAAGGCACATACGCTGACAGCTTTACAGTGATTAGTGTTGTTCATATACGTGATGTGGACACAATAGACATACCACCTGCACAATGTTATACAATAGCTCTACTATTTTATTAGCTAGTCCCTCTCCCCTTATGTTAGATTTAGGAACAAAATATAAGTTATATCTTGTGTAAAACACATCTTAGTATCCTGTACTGATTTGGGTGGGAAAACACATTAGGTGCACCCTACAATGTAACACTCTCCAGTAAAATAAAACCTCAAACTATGGCCTTATCTGTAAACAAAAGTGCAAGTTCCAACTTCAAAAATCAGATCAGCAGTCGGTCGGTCAGTCGGTCCGACCCTTTTGGTCTGATCTGAAATATTTCAGTAGTTATGGATTGCAGTCAGTGTTAATTTTGTCAACCATTTTTTTTTTCGACTAAATGAAAAATTAAAATATTAACAAAAATGATGTTGAGATAATGGTCATTATGCCCTAGTGAGTACTGATTGTACTAAATAGTTGGTTCTATTTAGGAAGACAAGTCAGTCAAAGTAGCAATATCAGATCTTTGTTTGTTTCCTTATTAGACTAATTCCATTAGGGAATGTCTTGCTCTGTGAACATATTGTTAAATTTAACAGAGCTGAGCTAGTTTACAGAAAACGTCTACTACTTTTAAATATGATTTATGATTTCTTACCACTCATAAACAGACATTAACTCATTCTGCACGCATTTTACATAATTTTATATGTTTTAGCACCATGTAAAGTGTGTGATGTGAAATTTCCTAGATAATGTTTGTCCGCCTAAACTATGCTGTTAACAGAATAGTTACTACCTAAACCAAATTTAGCAGTAGACCTCAGTAATATCAGTAATATAAATAACTTTAGGCATTCATTTTTATATCATATGAAAGAACTACAGTACATCAATGACACATTCTCAACTAAGATGACTGAACACAGTTCAAGGTATGCTTCATCGGAATTTTTGCAGCCTGGAGAAATATCCTCCAGCAAAACACAGTCAGTAATCTGTGCATAACTCATGTATTTTGGAAGGCTGCAATCATGTGAAAAATGCAGTGATGGATGTAAAGTAAGAACCGTTCCCAAACGGTCCAGTTAGGAGGTAGGCTGGGGCAGTGGATAGATCACAAAACATAAGAATTTCCCCCAGGAGATTGTGTTTGAAACTGTGTGAACTCTGAGTAATTTTTAAGGTAGGTCTTCATCATGTTTCTTTTCCTATGTTAATTACATGACTTTAGGGGGAGGGACATAGTAAGGATGTAATGTAATTCATGGGGTGGTAATTCGTAGGATATCATACGAACCGTTTTGAGATATTGATATTGATTGATATGTTTAAATGTGACTGTAAACCATTTTTCCTTTGTGGCTTGAAGTGAAATCTGTCCACAACTATTGGATAGATTTCCATGAAATTTGGCTCAGACATTCATGTTTTCCACAGAATCTATTTTCTCACTTTGATGGTCTCTCAACTTTTCTTATAGCCGTTACGGCTGTACACACAAGACAACAACTCACTCTGATCTGTTTGCAGATTGGGCATTTAATCAGGTAGCAACCTCCAGCCCTCAATTCTCCCATCTGATCTCTGATTCTCATGTTGAGGATAAACCATTTCACGATATTTAAATGAGAGGGTGTTGGGGTCCATGAACACAGATTGCTTTTACTGCTCAGAATAGATAGTTTCAGACAGATAAGGCAGTACAACACACAAACAGCACAAAACAACATGGTAAAGTGATAGTAAAGTGAGTGTGCTTTTGTTTATTTGCTCTCCTAGTGCATACGGCCATGAAGGTGATGGAGAAGACTGAGTACCAGCCTCTCCAGTCCATATAGGAGCAGTCTGCTCTCAGGCAGGCCCATAGGATAGCGACTGACATGTCCTCTCCTCAGAGTACGAGCTCTTGCCTTCTGACAGACGATATAGAGTCCCCCACTGCGAACTCAATTTTTAAAAAAATCTTTTGTTCCTTGCTCTGTAAAACTTTTAAAAAATGCCGCCTGGGAAATTGTGTTATATAGTTTCATGTTTTTTTTTTTTATTACTGGGTGAGTGCAATACATGTTTTTATTACTGGGTGAATGCAATACGTGTCCTGTGCAATGTGTGCACAATTTGTATTAAGTGTAACTGGGACTATGCACAGTTGCATATCTGGTGTTGTTTTTGTTCAGGCTGTTGTGTTTTTAATGTCATGGTGTGACAATTGTTTTTGTTGAAAGTGGCGGCATTATCTGTGCAGCACTGGGTCCAAGACAAATTTGTTTATTCTTCATACAACAGATATAATTAATAAGTTTATGGCAGTCTTTTCTCCTCACTTATGATCCCCATTTCTATTTTGTTTTACATCCAACTCAGAGAGGAAGGGTTTCTTCCTGCCCCTATTCGTGAGATTTTGTACGTACAAGTGTGTATTCGACTTATCCACACACAGAGTTACTTACACACACACAATCACAAAAAGCACACACCATCCATGTTTCAGTCTGTGTATTGTATACAGTGTGTATGTGTGTGCCTGCGGGTCTCGCCTAAGGCTATTCTGTTGTCAGAAAAAGCAAGTCTGTCAGACAGATATTGCATCATTCTAGATAAGCTACAGACACACATGCACACATACTCACACTTTTGTCAAAAAAAAGTAGTACTCTGTGGTCCTTCTCCCCGAGGACGCACTTACTGTGCAAGACCTGCACAGATCTAGTCTCCTAATGAGGGGACAGGAAACGGAGGACACACGCGGGGAAGAGAGGTGAGGAAGGAAGGAAGTGTCTCAGACAGACTGGTGTAAGGTTTAGAAACACATGAATCCAATCATTCAGAATACCGAGGCAATACTGTATATTCATGGGCTGTGTGTGAGGGGTATGTCTGCGTGTGTGTGTGTGTGTGTGTGTGTGTGTGTGTGTGTGTGTGTATGTGTGCGTGCTACATGAATTTGGTAGATTTTATATGTGTCTACATTTGGAAATGGGTTTCTCTCTCCTCTCTCTGGGCAGATGTGATGAATTTTCATTAGAGCGTTTCCTTATTAAGCCTGTTTCTGTCCTTGTGTATGCCTTGCAGTGTCACACACACACACAAGCACAGGCCTTAGATGAGAGCCGCTTTGTGAGCAATAAGGGAATTAGTGCTTACAACAAGACCCCATCCTGGGAACTCAGTAAAGGAAGCAAATGGATATTGATGCAATACACACATACTAGCCATTATAGGGGATCCATACATGTGTAACCTTTAATTCTGTAAGTTGATTTGCAGAAGTGTGTGTATTTAGAATGATAATCCATTCACCCTCTTCTTCAGTCTTGTATTCTGTAGTACACTTCATTTTAACAAGCACGCTAATTCCGCTAATTGGCCCTTCATCTCCTCTTCGTCTCTCAGTTCTTCCCTCCTGTGTACTCTACCGTGTCCTCGCAACTCTTTAATTTGTCCCAGTTTTACGTCATGGCATCCTGATAAGGCCAGGGATCAACCTCAGGCTGCTACAAGCTCTGCTCAGAATCGAACAAACACTCGTCAGCTCAGGCAATGAGCTCAGCAGGAATGAGTGGACCAATTTCTGTTTAATGTCATTATATTCTTAGTGGAGATAAGTTTTGAAAACCAAAATGATATTAATGACAATATGAAAGTGCTCTTAGCTACGTCTGGAATATTCATTGTGTTATTATTACCTAATTACACCCGGTGCAATTCTTACACAAGGCTGTGAAACAATGTAATTTGAAACCTGAAGTACTGGAGATGCTGGGTAAAAAGTCAATTTTGGCCCTGATTTAATGCCTTTGCACCAACAACAGCCATTGCCACAGGCGTTATGTTTTTGGGCTGTCTGTCCCATCCTTGTGAACACAGTATATAAAGAACCCATTGAGGGAATTTCTCCAAATTTGGTACAAACATCTACTTGGACTCAACAATAAACTGATTAGATTTTGAAAGTCATAGTCACTGTGACCTTGACTTTGACCATGTTATTTTCATGAACTCGATCTCACGAACACTTCGAGATTTCTCCAGGTTTGGCACAAATGTCAATTCAGATACAAGGATGAATTTTTTAGATTTTGGTTGTCAAAGGTCAAGGTCACAGTGACCTTTCGTCTGTCCGATTCTCGTGAGCGCAGTATCTCAATAAGCCATGAAGGAAATTTCTTCTGATATGACATAAACGTCAACTAAACTGATTATATGGTAAAGGTCAAGGTCACTCTTACCTTGTATTCATCTCATTCTTGTGAACGTGATACCTGAAAAAGGCCTTAAGGGAATTTCCTGAAATTTGCCTCAAACCTTAACTCAAAGATGAAGTGATTAGATTTTGATAGTCAAAGGTCAAGGTCACTGTGACATTGCATTCTTGTCATCTTCATGAATGTGATATCTTAAAAACACTGAGAGGGAATATCCTAAAATTTGGCACAAACATCCACTTTGAGTCCTGGAGGAATAATTAGAATTTGGTGGTCAAAGGTCAAGGTCACTGTAACCTGACAAAACTTGTTTTTTTGGCTATAACTCAGAATGACAAAATTTCACTAAGATGTCTAATAGGATATAATGATGCCATTGTAAATTCAAAAGGTCAGAGGTCAACATAATGTTCTACAAAATCACTCTATTTATTATTCAGCCTCATAACTCAGGAACAGAAGGGGAGCCAATTGGTCCGATACTGAATTGGTGACACTGATCTTCGGCGCCCACCCTGAAACTGTGCTGATTATAATTCTAACTTTGATTTTCTATGTGTTAAGCCAAGTAAATAATATATGGCCTTGATTGATCAATATGGTACAGGCTGCATCTGTCATGTGATGTTATACACAGATGACACACACAAGAAACACACAAGTGGTTATCAAAGTGGAGAGCAAATATGTGGTAATCACTGTTGCAGATCTTATTAAAACCCTGGTGATGTGGGCTATCGCCATTATAAGGGCTTTTAGACACAGAAAATTTCTTTGCATTATACATTAAGCCTGTGTATATGTGAGTGCCTCTTAAATGTATTTATTTAATTTGCTTGCTCACACAAACAAACACATACTGAGGGACCAGTGCAAGTAGGATCTGTGTCTGTAAAATGCTAGAGTAGTGAACATGTCCATCTGACTCTCAGTTATTCCCATTAGCGTAACAGTTAGAACATCAGGGGTTGCCACATCAGTCATAACCCCTGATGTTCTTCTCCCGCTCCTCGGTGAGGAATCGCCATGATTAAACCTTTCGGACTGAAGCTCTACTAAAATGGGGTTGGGTGGGGGCACAACGAGGAGATGAAAGCCATACAGAGGCAGTGAAAGGTGCAGGAGAAAGCAAGAGAGGCTGGGAAAGACAAAGAGACTTTAAAGGGAAATGATCCCACTGTATGGTATGAAAGGAAAAACACATTATTCTTGTAGAATCACACACCTGTGTCCGTGCTGCCGTGATATAGGCAGAGTGACATGTCAAACACTAATGAGGGACAGAGATATTCACTTGCTGTCACATAAGGACATGTGTATAGTGGCGTGCATTGAGTTGTATAATGTGTGCATTTGGATGTTAAATGTGTGTGGATGTTGCACAGTGTGTGTGTGTGTGTGTGTGTGTGTGTGTGTGTGTGTGTGCATGTACATGTGTGTAGCTCAGGTGGTTTGTGCCCACATGAAGTGTGACATGTGAGGCCTGTCATCTCTTGTTCACACAGGCAGAAGTAACCTGAGGTCAGCCACTGACCCACTGCTGCTCCAACTTCCCTCCCCAGGCAAACATTGACATGCTTGTTATACATATTTTATGAACACACACTCACACACATCTAGTTGTTCATCTTATCATACTGTAGATCTAGTGTCACCTCGCAACAAAGCCAATGCGGCATCACTTAATCGCGTTGTGCAGATATCAGGATTTGTGTCGTGGGGGTGCTGATAATGACAACGTTGTTGATTTACAAGTTGTGCTGCATCTGTGTGACAGTGACAAGGAAACACTAACACACCTATCCACTTGACTGACAACACAGAAAGACTCTGCAAAAGCAGCTGCACACAGCAGTCGGTGAAGTATTTGCACAACATGTATTTCCAATTACTCTCGGCTTTCTATAATGGAGGCACATCAAAAGCCAAACTAGTCATGGCAGCTTGTCACACAGAACATAGACCTTCTGTAATAGGCATCTTTTTCTTTTCCCTTACCCTTTTTCCCTCCTGTATTTGGACTGAACACAGGCTTAATAGGATAGGATGGCTAAAGAGATGAGTGCCAGTAAATAGCAGATTTTCTTAGAATAACCTTGACGCTGAGGACCTCTGAAACACTTCCCCTCTGAGCTGATAAAAAGAGACTCTATTCCATTTGATTCATTCCTGAGGCTCGCTGCAGCCTAAACACAACACGTGTGAACAAGCGCACAGACACACTCATACACAGAGACTTGCAGAAGCAATTTGATTTAAGGTGCTGAAGATAAAGTGTGATGTCTCGGTGCGCCTTCACACCTGATGCAGTGTGTTGCCTGTGCGTGTTAATGGGTGTGCATTTCAAAGTTATAAGCAAAATGTACAACAAAACATGCGGCTGTCAATAATTCTTCATTTTTTGGTTGCATAACAGCATTCCGACGCCCTTACTCTGAACTATGTGCACAGATTTTGATTGAAAATGTATAAGTTTAAAAAGTGTATCAAGTTCCATTAAATATTGATCATTTCAGTTTTTTTTCATGTCAGAGTGACTAGTCCTCATGAATGCTTTTGACACTTTATAGCAATATGAGAAAAAACTACATTTTTTATCATCCAGACATATTATTGAATGCATCCCGGCATGATCGGATGACAGCTGCGATAAAGGGACAAGCGTAATGACTGCCTGTGACGCGGAACAGATAACTGGCCACCCATTTTGTAAACACTGAAGTCAGACATTGTTCAATCCCTTTAATCTTATATGAGATAACAAAATGCATAAAGACGATTTAAATCTGAAATGTTTACTTTTTCAAATATGTCATTAATATCAGCATCTGTGTAATAGAGTATGGTGAAAACCCCAATGAAAATAAGATGATATATCTCACAAGGTTTATCCTCTAATGATGACCTAACAAACACCTTTTTCTGCTCTTGAGGTTTCTGTGGGAAGCAAGAAGAAACTTGTTCCATGTGTAAAAAAACACTGCTGCCGCTACTGTTCATTGTGCAAGGGCTGCTAACTATGGTAGCCAAAGCAAAAATGCAAATAGCTGTAGAGAGGCAGTGTTTGGTTTCTCAGTTCTTGGCTACTATAAAACATGGTGGTGCAAAATGGTAAACGCCATTAATGAGGAGCCACTCCCTGTGTAGGTATTAATGGCTTATTCTAGGGTAACGAAAACATGACAATTCTTTTTTTTCAGTTGATATTAACTATAGACAACATACTTATCACATTGTATTCAATTTCTGTCAGTTTATCTGAACCTTTAACAAACATGACACTAGATGATTCATCATAATGGCATAATAGTTTAAAAAAAAAACAGGGAGGGATGAAATGTATGACTACAGAAATTATTGAATAATGTTTAAAAAACATTAATAATTTCTGCCACCAAGCAGGAAGAACACAGCGCCCAGTTTTGGTGATTCAAAGCAGCACCTGCTGCTGAGAGATCAGTGTTGGTGTCACTGAGTGTGGCTGAAATGTTGCATTGTACTTCAATGCGATCATTTTATCTCTGATATTGTGCTACTCTCACCTACTGAGCAGATATCCCAGAGCGTGCTATGAATTTGTTTTGCAGGGAGGTTGCCCTGTCAGCATGCCTTCAAATGCTTTCTGACTTTGGGGACAGCCCCTCGTACCCCCTAAAAATGAGTCACACAGCACATTATCACACATAGCCTGTTGGCACATACCTACGTGCACCCACACGCGCATACAGACACATTCACCTGTGCAAACATTCACACGCACATAGTTGTGAAGCTGTGAGGTTGAGAGGTACTCTCAATCTGCCTCTGCACTTCTGTGTTTTACACTTTGTTCTCATGTACACTTTTTTCTCTATCCTTTTCACTTAGTCACAGTGCACCTTTCTCCTTGCCTTTCTGTTCCCATTGTTTCTCACCTCTTTCCTCATCTCCCTTCTTTTTCCTCTCTTCCCTTCTCATCTCCTTTCTTCTCATATCCTCCCATATCGCCTCCTACTCTCTGTTAACTTCAAGGTTTGTTCTGACTCAGTATTCTGCAGGTATGGTGTTTGTAAGCCATCTGAGTTTTCATGGTGAGAAACAATCACCAGTGACACAAGAAAAGAAGGACAAACATATATCTAAAGGAAAGGACAGACCATAAATACCTATCTTCACACCGAGAACACAAGCAGTTGGTTGATATTTTTTATGAAGACAGTTCTTCAATCCCTCAGGGATTTCATATCAAAAGGAAAGAGCTATAATATCAGTTCCGACCCAGTTAAACCCATCCTGACTGGAGAAACAGGAGGAAAAGTTTGCAAAGAAGTTAATGCTAGGGTACAGACTTTAAGCTACAGTAGGTAAATTTCATAAACATAACTGTCTGCTGAAAGTGTTACTATATCCTGATAGTAGTACATGAGATAGATAATCTATTAAAAAAAAATAAGGTTCTTCTGTATCCTCCTGAATAAAACAACCAGTCAGAGCCAGGAGGATTCTGTAATATAGTGTTGATCACCGCTTGTGAACTCACAACAGCCCCCCCCCCCCATCCATACATGCTCACACTCAGTCATCCTCAATATCATCAGTGCATGGTTTCAGCAGCTTTGCAAACACAATAGCTGAGAAACAACCACCAACAACAAACAAACTGCCCATCATTCCTTTGCTAGCAACAGCACACACAGTAAAGACAAGTAAACAAAACACCTCTGAAATTGAAAGCAAACTTAAGTCCCCTGATATTTTGTTAAGTGAAAGCTTTTTTTTTATGAAGCAGATAAATAAGGAAATGCTAGGTTTTCATCAGCAGTAGCTTAACACAACTCTTATACCCCTTTCCCACCAAAACGAGAAAAAATGCTAAACAGTGAATTCCCCTTTGCATTACACAAGTCTGCCTCTCTGTCAGCTTTTGTCTGTGTGAGTGTGTGTGTTTTGTTGGTGTCCGTGCACATCATGGATAGGTAAACAATAGACAACAGCAGGAATAGAGGTCTAGGAAAACTTTTCAGTGATTTCTTCTCTTTATATATCTCTTATTTAGTCTCTCTTTCAAACTCGATGCAGATGTTTTTGGAATGCTGTTAAGGAGGAGATTGATTGTAATTAGTGACGGCGTGTCATTGCATCTTGCCAGTTAAGGAGCTGATATAGATAGATAGATAGCCTTTATTGTCCCATAGGAAATTCTTTTTCACAGTCTGTCCATACATACAAGCATCAGTGAACCCACCAACAGTACATGAATACAAACACCCCCCAACAACAAATATTATACCCCACATCACCTGAGTGTTGGGTTCCCATCAATGCTGATGGGAGCCTGAGGTGATAAAAACCGGTGTCTAAAAACAGGATGCAGGAAAGCTAAACTCCAAACCACAGACTTTCAGTTTGAAGCTACTGCAGCACTCATAGCTAAACACACAGAGACTTTTAAATATTGCTGTCTCTCTGGTAGTCAGGTCGGCTGCAGTCTCCAAGATATCACAACTAACGCTTGCCATAAGTTTACTGTACTAAAAGCCACTGTTCCTAAGCAGAAGAAAAGCCGCTGGACAGCATCACTTGAAGACGTGGCCAGAAAGAAGATGTCGCGCACACATGAAATGCAGCAGGACGGTGTCAGATGTAGGTAATGAGGTAATATAATTAGGCTGCCTAAAGGGCAGGTGGGAGGGGAAGTGTATAGGTCCAATTAGCCCCAACTTTTGTGCATGAGTCAGGTGTGTGATTCCTGTCTATATGTGATTTTTTTTTTAATCCCTTACCATTTGCCTCCTTCCCCTAATCTTAACCATCTGTGCCAGCATGTGGTTTGTTGGTGTTCTGGGCATTGGTTGCCTTGTGCTTGTGTTATCTAAACAAAACCATGTGCTGCATCATCCCACCATGCGTATTTGTTGACATCCCAGTAGCGTCATCCCGGAACGTAAAAATTAGATGCAGAAGGATAACTAAAACACACTATGTAGATGCAAAAGTCCACTGCAAAGTGGCAACATGTGATGAACTGCAAAGTGGCAACATGTGACAACTCGGGATGATGACATGTGGATTCTAGTGTTATTAGAGCATTAGGATGAGCAAGAGGAACCAGATTTTTTTCACACATTATCTGTCTCATGTACTGCTGTCAGGATACAATTACTGTTTCAGCAAACATGACAAAAAGTTATTTTCTAAATAAAAGTTATTTACTGAACTTTTAAAGATACACTCAGATTTAGTAATAGTACCCAGTAGCTCCAGCAAATCCCTAACATTGTTCTCAAGTTGCTGCTGATGTTTTGAAAATCAGCTGTGGCCTGTGCTGAGCTTCGAAACATCAACAGTGGAGATCTGGGAATTTCAGTATGCTCTAACAAAATCAGTATCTGTGAAAGTTAGAGAGGGTATGTTGGCCAGCAGGGACAGAGTTTAAGAGAAGGCAAAAGACTAAAAAAACTGGGCAGAGCCATAGTGCTCAAAAGTTAGCATCTCAAAAAGTTATTGGCAAGCTCATCTGTTGACATTTGCAGCTTGGCAGTTGTTACTATATTTCAGCAGGGACGCTGTGTCCCTCCAGGGATGGAGGCGCTCCATTCACATCAAGCCAGCATCACCTTCACCATCCTGGACCTTGTCATGTGAATGTTGTTGTGCTTACATAATCTCCTGGCAAAACTAGGCTTTTTCAATCACTGCTAAATTCCCGTCAGTCTCACTGAGGCATTACACTCACACATGGACGCACATATGGATACACATGAACACACACACACACACACACACACACACACACACACACACACACCCTTCTGCACACGTGACAATCTTTGCACTTTGCACAGACACACACTCATGAATGCACGCACATACACACAAACAGCATATCCCAGCGCTCTGGATTAGGGGTACAGATTAGAGATTAGGGCCAGCACTGAGATTACACAGTACTCTCTAGCCCTGCCTCCACCATAGATCAGAAGCACCTCTGCCCCTATCATCCACAATGGTTATGCTACACACACACAGGAAGACACAGTGTGGATTTCACTGATATTCATTCCTTAATCCTAAATGCACCCGCAAAACGTCATTACCTCTGAGGATTTCTATTGTCTCTCTGTTCTTAGTCCTCATATCATATTTTTCCCACTTCCTTTCTTTCTCTGCCTCTCTCCCGCTACCACTATTCACTCACTGTGTTTAGCATCAGTCACATTAACCAAAGCTCCCATTCCCTCCCACCACACATTTCCTGACTGGGTCAGTTCCATGGATTTGTCTTGATGTGGTCCCCATAGGCAGGAGATAAACTGGAGGTAGAAATCTTCAGTAGAGGAACATCAGAAATGAATTATCAAACAGAAATAGGTTTTGTCAAGTATTTAGGAGGAGAAGGACACTGAGGATAGATGGCTGAAGCTTCCAGGGAATCTGTGTCCTACTGTAGATGGAGAGTTAAAGGATGTGGGTGAGGATTGCCTGAGGACTGTGGAGAGATGGTATATTGATTGCTGATTCACTATCTAGATCCTTGATTTTCTACCTGGGCGTTTGGGACCTCCTGTAGGGTCACAAGCTATTTTAGGGTGGACAAGAAGAATGCTGCAATGGTGAAATACATATATACAGTATGTATACAGTATATATAGATATATATAGACACTGTTCGTAATCACTGGAATGGAAGTTTTTTTCCCCTTGTGAAGTGCATTTTGCAGGCACAACGTTAACAGTGAGAGTAACAATGAGGTGAAAGCATGCATCGATGTATATTTCAGGAAGGATGCAGGAGACATGTCCCCCTTAATATTCTCCCCAATAAAAACATAACAGTAGCAGAGGACTTTTATTCTGACAAAATTCAAGACATTTACAGCACAGCTTGATGCAGAAAAGACACAAAGTGGTGCATACAAATTCACCAGAATTATTTATTTATTTTACTTATTTAGCCTTTAATCCTTAACCAGAAAAACTTTTTTAAATTAAAAATCTCTTTTTCAAGAGTGTCCTGGCCAAGCAACAAAAGCAACAAAAGGTAAGGACAGACAACATAGAGTAAAAATACTAAATCAAAAATTCAACTCCAAAACAAACAATATAAAACACACAAAGAACTGAAAATGAAATTACAAATTACAGATGGGAAGACTAATATACTATAAGCGAACTATAAAAACAAGAGAAACTGAAAGACCAGCGACAACCTGACATTGGCATATAGATCTACAAAAATGAAGAAAATAAAGGGTTTGATGCTCAAAATTTTCTGAAGGACCCCCCAAACCTCCCGTCTCATATGTGCCCCCACTCACCCACCCAAATGAAAAACGAAACCTACGCCCTTTAAAGTAGGATTTAAGAGTCATTTACAGCAAGTTTAAAAGGTCATGAACTACTGATCAAGATCAAAATACAAATCCAAACTTACTCACATATGCAGACAAAAAAAAACTGATTTTCCTGTCATTAAAACCTAGTGCTGTCAGTGTGACTTGGGGCATCAGTGATTGCTGGGGAAGCCAGCTGCTTTAGGGACACAGGGACACTGCCCTTTATAAATAAAGTTTAACTTGAACTTGACAGACGTTGCACAGAATCTGCAGACTTTAGCAGAGTAGAGAGGAGCTTAGTGGGTAGCTTAGTATCTATTGACAAGGCTGGCACACAACCAGGCTGCCAGAAGCGTTAGTATCCAGATTCGTTCAGAAATGGACTTGGCTGAATCTATGGTTCTCCAATGTACTGTGTATTTTCAAGGCTAATAGTAGCAGCACTCCCTTGGTGTGTCTGACTCTGACCATTGGAGGCTTTCATAATGTTTCATCAGTAGCTCTTTTCCTCTTTAACATGCTGCTCTGCGATCCCTTTGTCTATCTGTTACCTAAAGGTGTCCTCAAAAATAATTCATGCTATACTTTCCCCCTTTGTAGTGCAATGATTGAAATGTCTTTTTCTTTGTTTCTAAGGTGAATGCCGTCATGCCATTTGGGTGCCTTGCCCTGCGAGATGGGCGGACTTACGACAGCATGTCTGATGTCACAGACAAATATGAGATTGGACAAGTCCTCCGAGCGTAAGTTCCATAATGCTTTATGCATGGATCTCTGTTGCCTTTTTCCCCTCTCCTTTCCCATGTAGAATTCATGTACACATTTCAATATTCCCAAATGGCCTTTATTCTCCTCATGAATTATTTCGAATTGGATCGTTTTCCCTGCAGATATAGTTTGGCATATCAAATGGTTTCACTCAGGAAATGACAGAAGGTAATAGCATGAGGATAGTGTGTAACAGACTTCAGAGACACATTTTTCATATTTTTACCAAGCCAATTGTCCGTATATTTTTGATCAGGACATTCATGAAACACACTGTTGGAAGTCTGTAATTTATTATGTTTAAGTATTCTATGTCATGCCTAAAATAAATGAAAAATCTTTTGGATAGATCTTCAAATAGCTGTGAAAATCACTGCTTGACTGGCCAGATACTGAAGGCACACACACACACACACACACACACACACACACACCCACACAGACACACACACACTCACACATATACCAATCAGTGTAAGAGGCCATATGGCAACATCAGCATCTGGCCTCAGAGATTTCTGCTCATCTTTTATATAACACACACAACACACACGCGCACTTTAACTCAGAATTAAGTGCACACATTTGCTGTCGTACATGTGCTCTTAATTTCATAAAAACAAGGAAGATAAAGGTGGTAAGGGTCTAATAACAATAAAAATGCATTCTCTATCACCATTAATTTGTTATTAGAATGACTTAAAACTGTACTTGGTGACCTTTATACATTATTTTTTCATATTTGCCGTAGGCCAACTGTTTCTATATTCACACTGCACTAAATGTTATTTATCTTAATTGTCTGAAAATAAATCAGAGAGAGGTCTATAGCTCTGCTGTCAATCACTGCTCCCGAACTGTCAAACTAGGCAGTACTGATCAAATATATATCAAAATTCTGTTAGCATTGCCTATTTCTTGCCTCAAATGTTTTCACAAACATATTTCAGTGTACTGTTTAGCTGTAAAATGAGAAAGTTGGTCTGGCTGGTGGGCAGTACTTGGCGCTTTGGTTAACTATTTCTATCATGGCAGGTGGGTCACCAACATTCTCATTTTACAGCTAAAGGGTACACTAAATATGTTTCTGAAAACGTTTGAGATAGAAAATCGATAATGCAGTAACAGAATCTAGACCCTTATTTGATTACCGCTGCCTAGTTTGGGAGTTGTCATTGACCTAATTTACAGCTGAGTTAGAGACCACTTGGCTCTGATTAGTTGTTTTTGGTATGGGATGCTTAATTCTAGCAAATGCCTTTAGCGGCAGAAGGAGGAGGAGGAGGGACATGACTTTTTCACAGACTGTCTTATGTATTTCTTTCAGAATATAGTGACAGTTTCAGCAAATATGACACAAAGTTATTGTCAAGAAAGTTACGAACTTTAGCTTTAAGATATAAAAAGACAGAAGAAAGAAAGAAATAAAGGGGAAAAAAGAGAATTGGCACCGTTTAATTTTCCCTGATAGCATTTATTGGGCATGAAAGATTTAATGTGAAACGTTGTAGTTTAATTTTGCATCACACAGCTTCTTAAAATCCATTTGGCTGAATCACTGTATGCCCCAAAGGCTCGAAACCAGATGATGCCCAGCTCATGGCAGCGATAGACCCATTTCGGATTTGTTATTTATGACCCTTTTATTCTACTCAATGACTCTCCACCCAATTAAATGCTTTCACTGTATTTCACCAAAACATCCAGTGTTCTTTGTCCACCTATTATGCTGTGTCTCTGTTGGACCTTATTCTCAGATGTGATCCATCCAATCACATTTTTTTTTTTTTTGCAAAAACCATCCAAACTTATTTTGTGCTTTAACATTATATTTACCTTCTCTGCCTCTTTCTGTCTGTCTGTCTTTCTATTTTTTCCTTTTGCGTAGGAAGGAGTTCTGCGAGCTGTGCCTGGCTAAGGACAGACAGACAGACAAGGTGTTTGTCTGCAAGAAATTCCTCAAGAAAGACGGCAGGAAAGTCCGCAAGGCTGCCAAGAACGAAATCATGATCCTGAAATTGTACGGAGTCGGTCTGTGGACAGATGGATGTATGATTGGGGGATGGAGAGAGGCGGAAAGAGAGAGAGGGAGAGAATGATTTGTTATTTGACATTTCTGTTCATATTTGCACTCACACAATCCGTGCAATAACCCTGGTTAATAATGTAAGCTCAGGTGTTTGTAACTTCTGCACTCCTTTTGAAGTATCTCCCTAGCTAAAGAGATTTATGCCCACACAGTCTTGTTTGTATATGAGACTATTCAAAAGCCACAGAATGGTTAGCACCCTTCAAATGCATGTGTGACCCCTCTCTGTTGTGAGGTTACAGTCTGTGACTCCTTTTTTTGCTGTTCCAGGGTCAGCCATCCAAACATTCTTCAGCTGATAGACACATTTGAGACCCGGAAAGAATACTTCATCATCCAGGAGCTGTAAGTGTCTTGCTATTTATCTTTCTTGTTTAAGCATTCCTGACCATTTAAGTGTGCTTGTCTTAATTGTGTACTGTATGTGCCCTCACATACCTTGAAAACACACAAATCCTTCAGCTACAGGGGCAGGGGTTGAGTTTCCCCTTTTATTACTGTGTGCTCTGTTGCTCCCCTCAGCAACAGAGGAAGGTGTTAGATTTTATGAGGTATTTGCTCTTAGTATCACTCAACATTACTCAGTGCTCCTGAAGCACTGCTTTGCCATTATATGGTCTCTAAAGAGAGCTTGGGATCGATTCGTCAATGCGCGCCCAATCGAGTGTCACTTGAACATTTTTTAACATTTGCAACTTTATTTGGAAGCAATAACATTGATTGGAGATGAGTGGTCGAATGATTTTCCTTCTGCTGCTGAGATAAAGAGAGACAGACTGCACTCAAAGTCATCTGTGTGTGTATCAGTCTGTTTATGCGATGGTGTCTGTTCATAGCTCACACGTCTGCCCCAGTCAATAGTCCTCCTGCTGAGGGCGATACGTGATGATCACACCCATCATTTATGCACTCTCCCACGTTAACCAAGTCTTTTAGAGTAATGACCGGTACTCTAATTTTTAATTGCTCAGCAGTGCTAGCTTCAGGCCAGTAGAAGCATATTGCCTTACTAATGGACAAAAAAAAAATCACAGGGCTTTTGTTAACTGCGTTACAAAAAGCTTAAAATGAATTATTTTGTTGCAACATGTGGTTAACAGGCGCACCAACTTTCATTTTTATTTTATGTGTGCTGATGTTTTCATGTGTGTGTTTGGTTGCATGCAGCGCCACAGGAGGAGATGTATTTGACTGGATTCTGGACCAAGGGAATTACACAGAGAGAGACGCATCCAATGTCATCAGACAGGTCCTGGAGGCTGTGGCGTACTTACACTCCCTCAACATAGTTCACAGGAACCTGAAGGTACACACACACTCACTCTCTTTCTTTGTCTGTACATTACGGCATTATGTGCATGTGTGGTGGGTGTCATTACAATAAAAAAGATATAAAAAGACTGGTGACTTGCCTCAAAAAATACAGAAAGAAATAAAACTAAAAGATTTGCAGATGGAATGGCCCTGTTTGGCATCACAACCCAGAAGGCAGTCGTCAGTGTGTAGTCAGCAGAATCTCTTTGGAGACACATAAAAGTGTCGCACTTCCATGTCCGTTAATGACTCAACATTTGATAACCTTTTTAGCAAGGGAGCAAATGCTGTCTTTATGGCTTAATGCAATCTTTAGTGATACAAGCACACACAGACAGATTCATATCTTTAACTCCCATTATCAACCCATTAGGATAGAATTAAAGCATGTCTTGGGCTTCAGACTCCCCCTTCTGGTAGAAACGAGAATTTTCTTTCAGACTATATTGTATACTAGGGTACATAGTCTATTTCAGTGATACTCAACTTATGCCCACCCCCCCCTCCCTTTTTGTAATTCAGAATGAAAATAAAGGTAAGCTAAGGCTTTTTAGTATACATAAGCTGCTGGAGTGCATAAATCAGCATCAAAATAGAGCTTGTTAATCAACAAAGTGCCAGTGGAGGATCCACTGCACCCCTGAAAGAGGTCCTAGCAAAGCCCCTAATGTCTTAAAATCCTAGAAATATAGTATAATCCTAGAAACGTCATAAAATGCTAATAACAACCGGAAGTCATAGAATTGCCTTAAAATCCTAAAAACCTTTATGGAGCTGCTGCTACTAGTCCCTGGCCCCCCTGTCATTTTGCAGAAGTGGCCACTAAGCAAAGTAAGTTCAGTATCCCTGGTCTACATCGTGAGTTTTCATGAAATTAAATGACATTTTCAGATCAGTGCAGAAATAGAAAATAATTCATAAAGGCAAGCCAAGATTTACTTATTTTCTTTCACCTGTATTTAATCAAAAAAATCAAAAAGAGGTTGCTTGAGATAGACATCTCTTTTTCAAATAAGAACTACAACACAATTTACAGTTTAAATAGAAATAAAACACAGCAGACAGGAAAATACAATCATGCTTCCCCTAATCATGTAGTTTCTGGTGTTTCTTTTGCTTTATCCTTGACAAGAAATGACATACGATCAGCACTGCAAATAGGGTGATTGAATATTGATTCAGGCAGTCCACCCATCACCTCTTCAACTGATCATCAAATACACAAGAGCAGGAGTGTTGAGGAAAAACAAACACTGCTGAAGTTAATATTCTCTCACTGATGGGACCTCAGTGGCTGAAACAATGTGTGCCAGTGGAAATCAATGGCTGCACACTGCAGATCATGTAAAGGAGAACTTTATCTCGCTGTCACAGACTGTTAGACAAATATGTGCACACGCAAGCCCGTGGTGACACAATATTGTCAGTTTTTGAAATACATAAAGAGGCATACTAGTTTTGATGTGGCAATTGGACCATTAAAGGATAATGCAAAGTTTTTCCATGTTTTAGCCAATACACTACAATTTGTGTATATTATGATACTTAACCATATCACAAAAACAATCTGTCATTGATTTACTGTCTTCAGACAGCAGTTTGTTTTACTTTTTTCCACTACAGTATGATTATCAATCTCAACAATCAAACAAAACACGACTCTCAGTCTCAGTATGTGTGTGTGTGCATATTGTATATGTGACATTATGTTTTCAGGTTGTCCATCCATCCCATTCTCATGGACATGATATCTCAAGAGGAAATTTCCTCAAAGTTGGCAGACATTTCCACTTGGACTCAACAATTAAGTTTGTGGTCAAAAGTCAAAGGTCACCATCATTGTGACCTCATTAATTATTAATTACATTAATTATGACAAAATTTAACACAAATGTCTAAATAGATAAGATGATGTGAAGTGTTGGTATTTAATACCCAAAAGGTCAAAGGTCAACTTCACCATGACAACATAATTCTGCAAAAACACTTTCCTGGCCACAACGTGATGTCATAACTCAGGAACAGAAGGGGAGACATTTGGTCAGATACTGAATTGCTAACACTAATCTTGGGTGCCCACGTTGAAACTGTGCTGATTGTATAGATCTTCTGTGCTGCCGGCAGGAAAATGTGTGTGAAGCATCCACGCTTAGAATTTGTTGCTTTATTTAAAATCTGGACAAAAATGGATGTAAACTGCAACTTAGTTGGCAGCTGCATAGGCTACAACCGTGAAGTGGAAATTCTAGTTTAGGACATATTACAGTAAGAAACCTGTAATGATTAACCTGATGATACATGAAGAGGTCATGGCTGTGAGTGTCTCGCTATATATCTTTCTTTTGTAAGCATTCCCGACCATTTAAGTGTGCTTGTCTTAACTGTGTATGTGCACACACATACCTTAAACACACACAAACAGGGGCAGGGTTTGAGTCTCCCCTCTTATTGCTGTGTGCTCTGTTGCTCCCCCTCAGCAATTCAAAACACATCTCACAAATCAGCCTCAACTTTAACTTCCATGTCCATGTAACATAATTAAATGTGTGAAAATGTATGATACAGTCTATCCTGGTCTTTCTTTGCATTCTTTGTAGTTTGCAGTATTATTATTAAATGTCTCCTCATTGTCATGTATTTGTAGCACTGAACCTGTTTCTTTGATCTGCATGTATTTGTATGACAGTACTCATTTCTGTCACTTTTTATTTTAGCTGGAAAACCTGATGTACTACACAGAAAACAACCACAACAAAGTAGTGCTTCGGGATTTCTACCTCTCCAGGTTTGAGAACGGACCCATCACAGAGCCCTGTGGGACACCAGAATACCTGGGTAGGATACTCTCTTTTTTATCATTGTTTATATATATTTAACATTACTTCTCTGTGTTTCTCTGTTTCTCATCCACTCATACATCCTTCCATTAGCTTTACCTCCCATTGTGAATATACACCTCCAGGCATACTTTACCTTTTTGATGTCTTCACTTCCTTGTGCTTTTGAACATCATCTGTCAGAGATAAACTGTTATAGTGAAACACGTACACAGGATTGAAAGCACCCAACACTCGCCCTCCTCCCACTCCTCTCTTTTCATATCCTCTCATCTCCTGTGTGCTGTCTCAATCCGCTCTTTTTCTCTGAGGTTTATGCGAGGGCAACTTGGAGTGCAGAACTGTGCTTTGGCCCTGTTCTCTCCTGTGAAAGGTCGGGATAGGTATTCATAATGCTGAGCTGAGTAATTAGGCAAATAAATAAGGAAAGGGAACAGAGGCCCTGATGGGAAATAGAATGAGAGAAAGCGAAAAATGTAGCTCTCGTCTGTGCAATTGTGGAAAGGTGGTTTATAAATGAAAATTCAGACCATTTGAATCTGTATTCTTCTCTGTCTCTATGTCTTCTCTTCACTGTCTTTCAGCTCCTGAAGTGGTAGCTCGTCACCGATATGGTCGTCCTGTGGACTGCTGGGCTGTTGGTGTCATTATGTTCATACTGTGAGTCTCCCATCGCTGATGTCCAAAGATAAAATTTAACAAGCAGGCCAACTTAAACCGATTTGCATATAAGATTTCAGATGAATAATTGACATTGACATTTCCAGGAATTATTTGTTTCAAAATAACTTCCCTTCCTCTGAGTCTTTATGTATGATCCCCCTTTTGCAGCTTATCAGGTAACCCTCCTTTTTATGACGAGACAGAGGAAGAGAACACAGATCTTCATAATCGCATCATCTTCTGTCGCATTGTTGCCGGGGACTTTGAGTTTGATTCTCCGTACTGGGATGACATTTCACCTGCAGGTACATAGCTCTACCACACGATGGCAATATATACAGAGTTGATGTTTCTTTTATGGCATGAAGCATTGGAACTGTTGGTATTCAGAAAAAAATCTACTTGTCCATCTGTAGCCTAAATTTAGAGGAGGAATGAGTAAGATATTTAATGTCACATTGCTAAAAATTACTTTATGTCACATTTCAAAACCAAATGTTTAACCATCCTCCGTGTTTTCAGAAAAAGACTACCTGTCAGTATTTTTCCTTAAATCTTATTGTAGATGATGGCTCTTAAAATGACCTTTTTTCTTTATTGTTTCTCCTTTAGCTAAGGAGCTTGTCTGTCGACTCATGGAGGTGGACCAGATGCTGAGAATCACTGCGCAGGATGCACTTTGGCATGAATGGTAATGGTGTGCACATAACTACAAAAGAACCTTCTTTGGCACAGGGATTTGTTTTCACTTATACGCTGTCTGTCACTTGTGCCAGGATTGCAGGGAATGGTGCATCAGAGAAGAACCTGAAGGACGGTGTGTGTGCCCAGTTTGAGAAGAACTTTGCAAAGGCCAAATGGCGGGTATGAATTCACTCTTTTTCTGAAGCAGTAAAGTAAGTTGGAAATAATATAGACAAGTAAGTAGCGAAGGAAAAGGAGGAGAACAATATGAATGCTACACTTTCAGAAATGAGGGTTCAAAAGGGTTCTTGGTAGAACTCCCAGGGTGCGGAAGGTTGTGCTGGAAAGATAGTGGATAGAACCCTCAGATACCCCTTTTCCACCAAATTAGCTCCTGTCTAGCTCTATAGTGGTTCCAACATTTCAACCATTTATGATATCATGGTGGACATGCAGGCTGGTTGCTAGATAGCACCAAGTTTCCAAGAATCTTTGGTGCAATCTAGCAACCAGCCTGCATTTCCACTAGATTTATGTGGAACCATTATAATCAAGGATGTGTCATCAACCGAGGACGTTTTACAGTGCACAAAGGAAGTAAATGCTAACTATTATTATTACTAACTAAATGTTGCTGCTCATAATAGTCTCCACTTTGTCTCTGAGAAATAGGTCAGCCTCTTACTTGGAGGTTTATCAAGCATAAACCAACTATTATTAAGTCCACTGCAGCCTCTTTTTTTTCTCACTTGACTTCTCTCTTGTAGCCTTCTCATCTTTTCTTTCCAACCTGTAAAATATGACTTGCTCGCTGATACACATCAGGTCAAGGAAAACCTGCAGTTTTTTTTGGTTATGCACCAATACAATTTTGGTTGAAATGGTCCAAACGGTTCAAAATTAGGTGTGGGAACGGAGCTTGTTCCATGTTGGTGGACAAGGGGTAAGAGAGGGATCTGGGTGGAACCATTATACCATAGAGGGGTTCTCTTTAGAAACTCTCAAAAGAGATTCTGGGTTGAATTTTATAGTTGGTAAGACTATCCCATAGGTTGTGTTCTTGGTAGAAGCCTCTGAAAAGCTTCCAGATGGAACCTTCCATACAAGGTTCTACCAGGAACATGGGGACAAGCAGAAGAATCCCATATGATTCTAGGTAGCACCTTTATTTCTAGGAATGTAGGACCAATAATAAAGATGATGACAGCAGAAATGACTCAAAATAATATTAGAATAATAATAATCCTTTTAGTAACGGTGATCCAACACGGGGCACTTTTAGCTCAGCATACAACTCTGCAGAGTCATGGTTTAAATTTGCAGGTTATATGGTGGTGGTCATAAAGATGTCATGGGGTGTGAATGCTGAAGATCAAAAAGGAGGAAGTCGAGATGGCAGTGCTGACCTAACATCATAAGTAACAGTTATAACCCTCTTTTCTCTTTCTCTATGTGGTTCCCAGGAGTTGAAGGTATTGTAGTTCATTGTGAGGGAGAGTGGAAGGACAGAGCATGGGCAGAATCTCACCTTCAGTCAGACATGATTCAATAACAAAACATCTGTCTAATGGCTGGACATCCTCTTGAATTTCTAGTGGTAAATTGCGGAAACGCTTTCAATTAACCCTCAATCAGCCTTGAGATGTATTGACCATGTTTGGGCTGGTGAAACTCTCCTCATAAGCTCTGTTGCTGCCCACTGTCACTCCTGTCCTGTCCCAGAAGAGATCCATCCACTCTGCCCCACTTTTCTTCATTGGATTATGACCCAGATGTTCAAAGTGGCCCGCTCTGCTCCTTTCTAACTCCTCATCTGCACTAGCCTATGAACCCAAGATAATCAAAAAAAAGATAATAATCAGGGTCAATGGTTTGCTCATTGCTCATGTATTTTTGTATTTGTGTGGATAAGGAGGGAGAGAAATGGAAAGGATATAAGGGATATAGGCCACTGTGGACTGTTGAACGGCAGTGATTTGAACTACAAGGCCCTCTGTCATTCCTCTTACGTGAATCCTGGCTCATTGCCCCATACTGTATCTCAGTGTTGCATTCAAGTCATACTTGAAGATGTACAGAAGCTTCTCAGTCAAATCATATTGTATTCTGTGACATTTCCGTGTCCAAATGGCTTTTCACTTCCAGAGAATCAATTCCCTGGTTTAGAAGCAACTTCTAAGCTCATGCATTTTCCCTGACTCCTTATGTGCACTGTAAAATCCGACAAGTTGATTTCATTTTAAAAAATCTAGGAAACAGGTTGCTTTGAAAAATGTAAGTAAATTTAAATATTACATTTTAATTTGTCTTTACTTTAAATGTAATTGTTAAGTTTACTTGAAATTCTCTTCTCAATATTTACTTAATTTTGTGATTTTTTTGCTACTTAAAAATGACAAGTTTAATTGAATAAATCTGTCTAAGTTTAGGCTATATATCTGTAATCTGCTGGTTGCAAACTATTCAGTCATGTTTCCATTTTCTTAAACATGTTAAGAAAACATAACTCACAGATCTCCTGGCTTCATCATTGGCACATACTCCTTTGTGATGATCAAGTTAAGTCTGACTAACCTGGTTTACTGAAGTTGCTAACACTAAGAGAGAATAAGTTAATCTCACTTGTCATTTTTGAGATGCAACAATTTCACAAAATTAATTAAATACAACTAAATTTTAAGTAAACTTAACACTTAGTTATGAAGTAAACATAAATTAAGATTTAAAGTTATATTAACTTTCCTTTTTCAAGGCAATTGGTTTCCAAGATTATTTAAAGTAAGATCAATTTGTCAGATTTTACAGCATGTTTGGAAAACAGTCAGATGGTTGTTCTAGTAAAGGAGAAGATTAAGACTGACTTACCTTTTCCAGACAACAAGCTGTCAAGGAGTGGCTTGGAGAGAGTGAGTCTTGAGATTGATGTAAACCAGGGTCTAATATGTCACAGCCTCCTGGAAGTAAACAACACGGCACCAATCTCACATCACACTACTCACATCTCAGCGCTTAGTATGATGATGCTAAATCATGGTGCCGTGACAGGCTTTTTGTCAAATGCTTGTCTTAAAAGCTTATTTAATATGCTTTGCCACTATAGAATAATTGTTTTTTTCTTTTCTTTTAGGGAAACAAGTCAATATTGGTGTTAATGACAAAAACCCAACATACTGTGAATCTAATTCTCTTTACGCGGCTATCCTTTTCTCCTTTTTTCTTTGCCTTTGTCTGTTTTGCAGAAAGCAATCCGTGTCACCACCTTCATGCAGCGATTGAAGAATTCAGAGGCACTGATTGACAGTTCAGCCGAGGCTCAGGGCAGTGAGGAGGCAGGAGACGGTGAGGGGGGGGTGTCCCAGGGGACAAGTGATGAGGGAGACAAGGGGACAAGTGATGGAGGGGTGACATCGAGCAGTGTGTCTTTAGAAGTTACTGTTGAAAATACACCGGTGGGTATGGATCAGGATGAGGGCAGGAGTAAGGTCAGAGATAAACAGGATGAGGTAAAGCCGAGCATGGGCCCGTCAGTGGAAACTTCCCCATCAGATATCCAGGAGCCTCTCTGTCAATCAAATGCAGCCCCAAAACTGGCACAGGAGGAGCCTGATAAGGTTGGTACAAAGAAAGCAGCAGGTGATGGAACCAGAAAAATGGCTGCCAACTTGGGTCAAAATAAAGTTGTTCCCGAATCCAAACCGACCCCTGTGATGACGTGTGACCCCTCAAAGCTGTTGGATGGTTCCTCAGGCGCTAACCTTGACAAAAAGCACATCTCCACCTCCCCTGATCCAAGCAGCAAACGTAAGATGGCTGCAACTCTCCATGGCCCTTCACCCACAGCCTCTGCTGTGGCAACAGCCTCACCTGAGAAGAGACCCGCCACACAGAAAGATGAGAGTGATGGAAGCTGGTGTCAGACACAAGTACCTGAGGCAGTGGCAGAGAGGTCAGTGGCAGTTGCTCCAGCAATGGGACCTGGAGCTGGGGTGGACGTCGGATTGGGAGTTAGGTTAAGGGGTGATGCTAGCCCCATGGGCAGAAGGGATAGAAATGCCAGGACGACAGACAGATACAGCGCTGAGTTTAGCATAGCGAGGCCAGGTCCTGCAACAGGACAGGGTTGTTATGCAGTAGGCAGCTCTGCTAGTTTGGGCCGTCACGCCACGCCATACAACCCAGAAGTTGGGACTGTAGGGATGGGGATGGCAGGGAGCTATGGGAGTCCATACAGTACCCTGTATACAAGTGGAGGAGGGGTAGGGATGTACGGGACCGGGCTACCACATACAGCAGGCGGAAGCAGCACTACAAGCGACTGGCAAATGGACAGTGTGATCGAGCAGATCGAAAAGCAAATGGCCGCCGTGCTGGAGAAGATTGAAGGAGACATGCCCTCGCTGCTAGAACAAATCAGCGACTGCCCCGCTGATGCACCACGTGCCAGGAGCACACACGCCTCACCTGCTGCCTCTCGTGCACGCTCCTCACAACACCCCATGACTGCAACCTCAGCCACTCCTCCGCCTCTTCCGACCTCTCCCAGGCCTGTGCTGCCATCTCTCCCTCGCCTTAGTATCCCTCCTCCCTCCTATCCACCACCCTCCCCACCCACGCAATCTTCACCCCAGGCTGCGGGAGAGCAGGAAGACACAGATGGACAGAGGGATGCTGCCCGTACCAGCCAGTCCCCCAGAGCTGGGATGGGCAGGGGGCTATGAAGCAGGTGTCCGTGATACAAACACCTGGCCCATTGGATTTATACATTTGAAGGCTTAAAGACTCACCCAGAAGCATTACCCACTTACTCCTCATAAACACAGTAACCATGCAGTGTTGTTTGATTGTTCATATTGAGAATACTGATTATAGAGAAAACTCCTGATGGCATTCAAATACTCTCATAAGTGGAGTGTAGGGGGAGTAGTCTTCTGTATCTCTATGTATGACAGCTGCAAAGAGAAAGAGCACAAAAGTTTGTTTTTCCATTTCAAATCCAGATTGAATGCTAACCACACAGCCTCCTGTTACTGGAATCTAAGCACTGTTTGCAAATTATGAATCTGCACAAATAAGAAAAGAGTGGTAAAATTCTCAGCTAATTGGGAGAGCTAACAGTGAGGAAGTGTTATGATTTGGATTATTCCCCAAAAACTGTAAATACATACAAAGAACTTTGGTTCCCAATTCTCGCTCTACTTCCATGTTGTAAACTTCTTAATATCCAAACTGACATGTTAGTTTTTTTTTCAAATCAGCTCATCCTATTTCACTATTTTTCATTCCTTTTTATTTATGTAGCTATTTATTTTATAGCGAGGCTGCAAAATTACAAGCTTGCAGTCACAGAGTTGTACAGATAATTGTGAAAATGAATGGATTAAGCCTTTCCACTGGCTGATGGAGATTGAGATTTGTTTTATTATGTAGTGTATTCAAACTTGAACTGTCACTCAGAGTCTTGTGAGTCGCTCCACAACTATGGGAGAGCTAGGGTTAAAGCTCGAGATGCAAGATATTGTGTAAAGGCTTCGCAATAACACACGCTCGCGCACACACACACACACACATGCACACACAAAAACAAACAAACACATCTCCTCTTATTTTTTCAAAGTTCTCCAAAAGTTTTGCCCAGAAAGTTTGTTTTCATTCTTTTTCCAGTGTTGTCGACACATCCTCAAGGTACTGTTAATTGGACAGTACTGTCTTTATCTGCTCCTTTTTATCATGTTATCATGTAAAAAAAATCTTTCTGAAGTTCATTCTGCTTTTGGATCTATGTAATATCAGGTTCTGTGCTTTTCTCCTAAACAGTCAAGACATCCACTATTCTGTCCCTATGTAAACTGTACTCTGTTTGCAAGTCTTTCAATAAAAGTAAAAAAGAAAAACTTGGTCATGAGTTGTTCATTACTTAATTTGTTAAAACCTGGGCAAGTTGGGTTGATTTTGTTCAAAAACATGGAAAGATGGCAATGAGCAATGAAAAAGAAATGACCCAAAAATGATCAAGAAATTAGTAAAAAGTACAATAAAATTATGTGAAAATTAGAAAAAAATTTAAAAAGAAAGTTAGAAAAAAAAGGAATTGACCTGGAGAAGTGTTTTAAAAGACATAATAATTCTCTAACACAATTGTGAATATGTAATTAATAATTACAAATACAGTTTTTGCCTTTTCCCCTTTACATTTCAATAATAATAAATATTAATAATAATTTTAGTTCAAATTGCTCATTGCCCTTTTCCCATGTTTTTGAAAGAAATCGCACCTATTTGCTCAGGGTTCAAATTCAACACACAAATACACACACACACACACACACACACACACACATATATATATATATATATATATATATATATATATATATCTCCAATGATTTCACAGTGGTTTTATCACCCCATGCCTACAACTCCCATCTGGCCCTGCGTGAATTTCGGATTAGTCCATACTTGTGAAGGTATGGGAGGAATAAGTACTCGTTAACGGTAAATACACAATAAAACTATGTATTAGTGTGGATTTCAGCAGAGCTTACCCTCTAGTTGATGTCGTTGAACATTTAGGAGGGAGAATAATATATATTTGGGATAAATCAATTGGATGTACTTTTAAGTGGACCCTCTGGGCGGCAATGATGGTTGTGTCTGTAACGTGCACATGTTGCTGCTTTGCTTTGCTTTCAACTGAAATAGAGTGAGGGGAAACGGTTCTGGAACAGCCGGGCAGGCAACCGTCCAGCGGAAAAACTCACACAGAGCCCGCCACCCTGACACACTTTTCAGTTTGCAATCAGCGACAGTGTTAAATTGTCACATTGTTTGTTAGGTTTTCTTGCTTAAATTCAAGCCGATTTTAATACTACAGATCAGGCCGAGTAATATCGGATGTGGTAAGTTCTGCACACTTGTGTAAGCTCTCGTCTTGGTAGTGTTAGCCCCAGCTAGTTGGCTAACGTTAGCTAGTTAGCTAACGTAGCGGCACAAGTAGGAAAAAGTCGTTGGGTGGCTAGATAGCTTTAAAGCTAGCTGCACACAAGCTAACAACTACGCAGTCGTTTGATCTGCGTTTTTGGTAGTCGTTATCGTTGGTTGCTTTCGGCTATCTGAAACATTTCAGCTGGTCGTCTCGGCTAACCGTCGCTAACAAGCCACTGGCACGTAACCGTTAACGCTAAATTGGAGTTCGCAGGTTTAATTTGCACGGGAATGCTGTGTTAATTGATGTTCTGTGATGAATAACGGTAGCTGGAAAGCTAATTGGCTACAAACATTAGATGGACGCAATGTTCAGAGGCACACACTAGCTAACTTGCATCACGTACCGTTTGCATACTGTCAGTGTTTCATGTGGAAAGATGTATTGTGGTTAACGTTGCGATAGGACGACAATCGATGTTTCCACAGTAACGTTGTATTGGTAAGAGTCTCTTTCTAGCATGCCAAGTTGGAAAGCGTGATAACGTGACATTAATCACACTATTCAACTCCGATAGAATGGTGCAAAATAGTGTATTTATCTTTTCGCAGCAAGGAGATGAGAATGGGTATCTCCTCGACATGTGTACCCGTGAATAAGCGGCCCACTCTTTTCCTGGGCCTTTGTCATTTGCCAGGCACCCCCTCCCCCAATACTCCTCCTCTGCAAGGAATGCTCACCCCTAACCTCAATGTGACTGAGGGCCCAGACGCTCAGCATCTCCACAGCAAGTGCTAGCAAGTAGCCGACTTAATGTTGTTATCTTTGGAGCACCGTCAGATTTGACTGGTGATGCGTTTTATTGAATTTGGGAAAAGGGTAATATCTAAAAAAAAAAAAAAAAAAACACAATAATTGATGTTGCAGTTAGAAAGTATCTTATCTGGTTATCCTGTAATGATGCATTGTAGCACGTCTTGTGTAAGTTTTGTGTATGCAGTCTACAACGAGAAGCTAACCTGTCACTGAAACAAAGATGCTGTTAATGTTGGATTTCACCGATAGACGAGTCTTTACGTGGAAAATATCACAAAATAGTCCGTGCTTGAATCTATGCTTTCTTGCACATGTGCGCGTTTTTAGAAGAATTGCATTTGGTTCTTCCATAATTGGTGGTCTTGCAGTTCATTGTACAGTATTATACATGGCATGCATCTCCAGGTTGCAGAGGCGGGATGAATGCGCGTTGGCTTATGTTTAGCAGCCAATGAGCTGAGCTGCTGGCTGAGCAGCGTGCTCACGGCCACCCTTTCCTGTTGAATATTTCAGCCCATGCGTCACAGGTCCTCCGCCCCTTTCTCCCCATCTGCCATTTTGGTTTTGTTCCCGTCTGCAGTCGCAAAGCCAGCAACGCAATTACATAGAAGAGACTCTCAGCACAACGACATAGTGACTCGACAATATAGTGCAGACCATCCTAACCCCGCATCGCGTTTCTTTTCCTTGTACAAATCGTCGAATTAACAACCGTCGTTACTACTGACATCTAGATACTGCAGGAGAGGAGCGGGTTCGCATTGGGAAGGGACCGAGAAGGATTATTGGTAAGAAAAGACAAATCAATGGAGCACGAGTGTAATGGCTAGCCTTTCATTTGCAAAAAATTCTTACATTGAGCGATAAAGTTGGATGTTTGTGTTTGTTGGGTGTTGAAACGTTAAATCATATCAATGTAGAAGCTGTGGTTGTCAAAATCAACCCGTCGCTGTCTTTTGCGGGCAGCTTGCATATAGCTGCAGCTGCTAGCTTGTAAAGTTGTGATCCGCACTGGGGGAAATGTAGGCCTAGGCCGAGCTGCTAATGGATAGGCTGGTGTTTTCTTGCCTCTAACTTATTAATGTTCCGACTCTCCACTTTGCCAAATCACTTAACTGATTAGTGGCACGCAACGTCCTTAATCGGTTCTCTCTTGGTGTTGTTAACCGATATCTGGTGTACCTTTTCTTAGTCGTTTAAAGCCTAAAATTGTTGGTTACCAGCAATGTATGATTGTACATGGCACCTACGGAAACAGCATTAACCTCAGTGCTTTGCTGTATCATGCCGGATGCCTTCATTTTAGTTTTGACGAACAACGGCCGTTTTAGCTACTTAATTGTTATATGTTTCAGCAACTCTCTTTATTATTTTAAATTGTGGGGATGTTTATAAAAGGTTACATTTGACTTTTTGGACGCAGGTAAGTTTAGCTGCATTGGATGCGGAAATAACGGCTGATTATGCTCTCCCGCGGTGGGAATGTGCTCGAGATAGTGCGGCCTGTTTTACTTCCCGAAGTGACTGGGTTTATGTCCCTTACTTGGATGTCATTTCTAAAAAAAAATATGTGTTGCTACCGCCGCCTTTTGTCTTCATACCGACAATAATTTCAACGGCATTGTACATGGTCCTTGTGTCCACACCTGCAGGCCACCGCGAGGTGTTGCTCACTTTACCGCAGTGAAGTTTTAATGATTCAGCTCTTTTTGTTGAAACGATGTTGGCGGTCCTTAAATACCGGTATAATGAACAATAGAAGTACATAAACAAGCCAGCCCTGTCTCTGAGCATGAAAAGAACTGATAATGCTGCTATTCATGTCTCTTCCCAGGCTCAGTTCGTTTTCTAGCAGATTTGTGTTTGGCCTGCAGCCAGCCCAGCTGCTCCCTAGACTAGAAATCCTCTCTTCAACATGAAGGGGATTGGGTAGCATTTAGCCTGGACACTCAAAATAATGGCACTGTAGCATTAAGTTATATTTTTCCATTCATTTGAAAATTAATTTAAAGCCATACTTTTATTAAAAATGTTAATGAACTGTAAACACATGGACACTGGGCTGCCTTGTTTTGATCTACTTGGTCATAAAAGCTGTCAAACTTAAATTGCTGATATATTATCCATTATAACTCAATTGGAAGAAACTTCTTTAGGTGAAATGTTAAATGCCAAAATTACTAAGCTTGTTGTACCTCTTATGATAGTCTTTAATAGTGTGTATTGATGCACAGATGTCCAGCTCGCCGCTGTCCAAGAAGCGTCGCTTGTCAGGAACAGAGACGAAGACGGGATCCCACTGCTCCTCCTCTAACTCTGTCAGAACTGATCTGTCCCACACACCTGCCAACGTAAGTTCTAACACAAACACTATATGCCTTTGGTAAAACTTGTGACATATACTTACCCGGACCCCGCTTTGTTTCACCCCAGGGCATGGCTAAAAATGGCAATGATGCTGAGATTGATGAAGGCCTGTACTCCAGACAACTGTAAGTCTAATCTATATGGACATTTTGTCCTATTGGAAGAAAATGGACAAAGTGAGGATTTATGTTTTTTTCAGAAAAAGCATAGTTGTGCTGATGGTTCTTCATCTTCTTCTGTAGTTACGTGTTGGGCCATGAAGCTATGAAGCGCATGCAGAACTCCAATGTCCTGATCTCTGGTATGAGAGGTCTTGGAGTGGAGATTGCCAAGAACGTTATCCTGGGAGGAGTAAGAAGTGTCACTGTGCATGACCAAGGAGTTGCAGAATGGAGAGACCTCTCCTCTCAGGTTTGTGGAAGATTGCACAGATATTCCCATTTTTCAATAGTAAGGAAAGTGTTCTTTTTTTTTTCCTTTTCTTTTCTTTTTTTTCTTTTTTTTTAAAAAATTTTATTCAGCCAGGCACACATTAGTTCAGTCAGCCATTGTAGTTTATTGGAGGTTCATCTGGTATGCCATAGTCTTTGAGACTGATTCCAAAGTGCATTGTGGCTCTTATCTGTTATGACTTACTTGTTGTGGAGTATTGTTGCCATCCAAAAAGAGTAGTGCAGCCAACCCCCACCCTCGCTAGCCATGGGCTGACCCAGATTTATCAGTGGGTGGCCTCTCCCTGGGTCACAATCATAGTAGAGCTAAAGCTGTTTTAGGACATCATTATAGTGGAGAGATTGTTTAGGTCTATCAGTCTGCAACCCTGAATTCTGATGTGTCTATTTCAGGCTAGACAGATAAAAGTGTGAGTGGACTGCTCAGTTGTTCAGTCAGCAGGCTCAGCAGAGACCTCTTTTGCAACCCTAGAAGTGTATGATTGGATATGTAAGCTGTATCTGTAATCACCCAGTCTGATTTTAACGTTGGGCCGTCAGACATTTCTATTTCAGCTGCTGGCATTTGCCCCAGTTTCCTTTCTCATTCAAGCTGAATTGAATATCCTATGTTCATTTTTGTGAACCAATAACTGAATCCCAAGCCATGTCCATTCCACACTTGGCTACATTCAGAAAAGACATCTCTTCTCTGATTTGGGCTTTCTTCAACACTAAGCCAATGTTAATTTATTTTATTTTTTTTACGTGTGGAAACAGATGAAAAAAAACATTTCCTGCACAGACATGTTTGGGAGTGGTTCAACAAATTTGTGAGAAAGCCACCTGTCACCTTCAACTCTCTCTGATTGCTTATTTTGAATGTCAGTAGAACCAGTTTCTTACTGTGTATTTGACTGTATTAAAGCACAAAAGAAATCATTACGTAGATAAGGAGGTACCAGAACAGAAGTTTAAACTGCAGCGAAGAAGTCGAATGACTGAATTGTGAATTGTGTTTACCAAAGATTTTTGGTATTTCAGTGTTGTTGGAAAACCCTTTCAAAATGATTTAACTTTATTATGGACAGAAGTCGCTTGTAAACATCATTTTTAGATGTATGTGTCTTCGTGTGAACATGGTCTCTATTCTCCCTATGTGGCACTTACTGCATGATTGTCTTAGTATCAGTTCTTCCCTGACATTTTATATATTACTGTGTGGTCAGTTTTACCTTCGGGAGGAGGACCTGGGGAAGAACAGAGCAGAAGTGAGTCAGTCCCGTCTGGCTGAACTTAACAACTACGTTCCTGTGACCGCCTACACCGGAACACTCACTGAAGACTACCTGACCAAGTTCCAGGTATAAATTGGGTAGAAGCTAGTGTCATGTCAGCAGTCAGTCAGGGTAAAAAAAAAAAATGGTGTTTGAATTTGCTTTTTTTGCAACCTAGGTGGTAGTGCTGACCAACTCCACTCTGGAAGAGCAGCAGCAGGTGGGAGAGTTCTGCCACAGCAAAGGAATCAAGCTGATCGTCGCAGACACTCGCGGTCTCTTTGGGTAAGATCTGACCCTTCTTGCATATTTTTACCTTTCAAATGGAGTGTACACTTGTCTTTCAGTGTCTTATGTCCATTTTCACTTGATGTGTTTTGTAGGCAGCTTTTCTGTGACTTTGGGGAGGAGATGATAGTATATGACACCAATGGAGAGCAGCCGCTGAGTGCCATGATTTCCATGATCACCAAGGTTAGTCTTTAAATCTGGCCAAAAATGATTTTCTAACCAATTGCTGCTGTTAGGAAAAAAACAAGCTTTAAGACAGCTTTAATTGTGATATAAAATGTTGCTCACTGTCTCCAGGACAATCCAGGGGTTGTGACATGTCTGGATGAGGCTCGTCATGGCTTTGAGAGCGGAGACTTTGTAACCTTCACAGAGGTTCAGGGAATGACAGAGCTCAATGGCTGCAAGCCAGTGGAAATTAAAGTTCTGGGTAAGACATGTTTCGTTTTAAGAAAAAGACTGGTTTTGATTAGCCTGGATATAACTGTTACAAATAGACATGGCTTCTTCTCTGTTCAGGTCCCTACACCTTCAGCATCTGTGAGACAACTGGCTTTACAGATTATATAAGAGGAGGAATTGTCTCCCAGGTCAAGATGCCCAAGAAGGTTGCTTTTGTAAGTGGCTGTCATTTTCCACACCGAGTTATGTCCTGGTGATATAACAGTGAATATATTATATTAAAAAAATTAAAATCTTATTTTCATCATTATTGCCACTGATCAGCAAAACGATGTCTAATCTCATACCAATACTGATGCCACCACTTTATCTACTAATGCTGTCACCAGTGGAAAATGTTCAAGTCCAACCTCGCCATCTTTTTGCCTTCCCTATGCAGAAATCCATCTCTTCCTCCATGGCTGAGCCAGAGTTCATGCTGACAGACTTTGCCAAGTTCGACCGTCCAGGACAGCTGCACGTGGGCTTCCAGGCTATCCACGCCTTCCAGAAGAAACACAACCACCTTCCTGCACCTTGGAACCAGGTCAGTCTTACTCATGTTATTATAAATAACACAGTGGCTTGTAGTCTCTGTAACTGGATTTAATAATTATTGATAAACCCCACTTTTTGGTCCATGGTTTGAAAATGGCCTTTAATATGTATAATAACTGTCAAATAAGACTAGTGATGTAGCTGAGCCTCAGAAGGGAGGGGCTAGAATAACAGCATTAACTATAATACTAATTACACCAACAACCAAAACCCAGTATTAACTTTACTGATTTGTTGTTCTTGCTTGCTGATTATTGCACTAATTTCTTACTGTCCTTCACTATGTTTTGTATTGTTTTGCACGTATTGGTCTCACCTTTTTTGCACAATAAAGTTCAGGGGAAAAAAACGACTAGTTGTATTACTGGGAACGTTTTAAGTCATTATAACATAATTAAGCCTCTATTATTACATGCAAAAAAAAACACAAATCACTGTAGGATTAAAACTTGAATAATTGTGCAGCACTGCGTGGCAAAACTTAAATTCAATTAGAGTAAGTGAGTTTTCTTTAACATTTTGTAACATGTTTTAACGTGCTGAGCTGTGTATATTCCAGGCTGATGGTGAAGAACTGTTAGCGTTAGCCAAAGAGGTGAACTCTGCCCAGACGGGGTCAGCCAAAGTGGAGCAGTTGGATGAAGATCTTATCAAAAAGCTGTCTTTTGTTGCTGCTGGTGACCTGGCCCCTGTCAATGCCTTCATTGGAGGTCTGGCTGCACAGGAAGTGATGAAGGTCAGTGGGACATTGTGTCCACATTGAGGTGGATTCAAACCTACATTATCAACATACTGTTGTTGTGTTTTTTTGCGTTTTGAATCATGCTTCCAGTCCTCTTTTAGTATAGTGCTTTGTAAGTGAAAGAAACAGGCTATCAGTGTTATTGTGGTGTGGTTTTACTGTTATCAGTGATTTTTCATGTTTGGACATGTTCTATGCTTCCAACCTGTTCAAACCTAATCAGTGTTATTTATCATAAGTACTTCTTTACATTTTCTTACAATGTTGTTGTTCTTTTAGGCCTGCACAGGAAAATTTATGCCCATAATGCAGTGGCTGTACTTTGATGCCCTGGAGTGCCTGTCTGAAGAGGAAGGTGTCGAGCTCACAGAGGAAGAGTGCGCCCCTGTACGTGTTCAGACCATATGATATTCTAATACTGAGGATTTATCCATGATAATGATAAATGATGGTGTTAAACCTATTTTTCTGTCTCTGTGTTTTTCTCCCAGAGGAACTGTCGATACGATGGGCAGATTGCAGTGTTTGGCACCAAACTGCAGGATATGCTTGCCAAACAACGCTACTTCCTGGTGAGTCAGCCAATGGAAAACTCTCCAAACACCTCTTCTGGCTTTCTGTTGCTAAGGGAGATTTAAATGATAAGTCTGGTGATATTCTACAGTCGCCTTTCTCTGACATCGCCACATTTAAATATTTTTGACCTGGTGCACTGCTGGCATGCTCTGTCTTTATTGTATAGTGCTTTTTTCTCTACTAAGCACTGTAAATGGATGGTGTTTGTGAAGTACAAGGCTTTCCCTGCCTATCTCAGAACCTTTTGTATTATTGGCTGCTTCCTTGGTTTAAAATTCAACAAAAATGCAAAGGCTTTTTTGTAGACGCCAAAATTATTGTGCGTTTTATCAGCAAGTGCTTCGATGAGTTTATACAAAGTATGCTCACATTACATGATGGGTTAGCTTAAGTTCCAGAAGTAAAAAGGGACGGATATCCAACCTTGATAGCCTACTTTGAGTGCCAGTACTTGACAGATGATTTTTAGAAATCAGAAATCCCTGTTTCAATGATTTAACCAATCCAAAATGTAATGAAGCCTTGGCAATAAAACTGCCGCAGATGCCAGGGGGCGGGTTGAATATTTTTCAATAATAATGATAATAATAATTGAAAATAATAATAGAAGTAGCATGTATACTCTTTTTGTTTTGATTTTGAATAAATAAACCTGTCTTTGTATTGTTCTGTATCTGGCTGTGGCATATTTCTCCCAAATATGTTGCTTATACAATAGCAATGAATTAAATTCTGTCTGTATTCTTTCTCATATTCAACAGTCAGCACAGGAAACAGAGCATGTGGCTTTGACCCAGCATAACCCAAAGCTGTAGCTGGCTTTTGAACACAGCTGACTGGGTGCTGTGCATTCACTGTAGAAAACACAACCCCATGTTATTTTTATAAAGCACCTAATACCAAGGTGTGCTCACAAACTGTGTATGCGGCGCATGCCATGTAGTTTCCGTCCTTTGCCACCTTTGTCTCAGAAAAATCCAAAGAAACCCTTGTTAATAGTGTCTTACAATAGAACATACAGTAAAACTTTTGAGACTGCTTTGCTCATCAGCAGGGGTTTTATCATTCCAGGTTGGAGCCGGTGCCATTGGCTGCGAGCTGTTGAAAAACTTTGCCATGATTGGACTGGCAAGTGGGGACGGCGTTGTCATTGTGACTGACATGGACACCATAGAGAAGTCCAACCTCAACAGACAGTTCCTCTTCAGACCATCAGATGTTACGGTCAGTATCAGCTTTGCTCAACCCTGTCTGTTGGTATATATGAAGTAGACAATGCAAATAAGTTTGACAGTTATCGACTGAATTTAGTATTTCCAAGCAGCGCTGCATATGGATTTCCTGTTCATAGGAACTGCTCCTGCATGTACTTCTGTCTAAATAATGCTGATGGCTGTCATGAATGCCTGGGGTCATAAGAGCTCTTTGTTGTTGTATTAGAGTATTGGTTATTTCATGTGGTGCTAAATTACATGCAGTGACCTTTCAAGCTACAGATTGGTATTGTAATGCTATTATTGATAAAAGACGTTATTTGCCTCAGTTTATTAAAGGGTGACGTTAAGTTACAAAATAAATTTTGGTTGGAGGAGTTTTGCCGTAGGCCTTAATAATAGAAGAAATGTCTTTGTCGATGCTACCTTCCTTTTTTTACGCAAGGATTATACAAATGTGGACCACAAATCAGTCAAGTAATCAAGTATATGACCACTGTACTGATTTTCTGCTCGCCTGTTGCAATACTGATGTTAATGTTTCATCAGAGTGAAAAGAAAAGATCACTATTGATATCATTTGTATGTATGTGGTAACAGAAAATGAAGAGTGAGACAGCAGCTGCTGCAGTGAGGCAAATGAACCCCTCAATCAAGATCACAGGTCACCAGAACAGGGTGGGCCCTGACACAGAGAGAGTCTATGACGATGACTTCTTCGAAAGCCTTGATGGAGTGGCTAATGCACTGGACAATGTTGATGCACGTAAGAGACACAGAAAGTTCAAATCTTGTTCGAAAAACTAATGTAGGATCTCGACAGTTGAACATAGATTGCCATCTTTATTTGAGCTCCGTCTTCTTCATTGTGATTGTGCCCTCTGTGTAGGTATGTACATGGATCGGAGGTGTGTGTACTACCGCAAACCCTTACTGGAGTCTGGGACTCTGGGTACCAAAGGCAACGTCCAGGTTGTGATCCCCTTCCTCACAGAGTCATACAGCTCCAGCCAAGACCCACCTGAGAAGTCCATCCCCATCTGTACCCTCAAGAACTTCCCGAATGCTATTGAACACACACTGCAGGTGAGTAGGCACACACAAAATATGTAGCAAACACAATTACTAAATATGTCATGCTCTGACAGCTTTTGGTTAAAAAAAAAAAGTATTTAATTATTCAATCAAACATGACAACAGCAATTTCTTTCTGAGAATTTTGTCACAATAGGATTAAATGAAGAAACAGTTATTATTTCCCAGCCCTAGATAATGACGCTACCTCAATCATAAAAAACAGTTTTTACTGTGACACACATGCTGCATTCCTGCTTCAGTGAACTGAGTGTGTGATTGACCTGTTCTCAACAATGTGTTCTTTTCAGTGGGCCCGCGATGAGTTTGAGGGACTATTCAAACAGTCACCGGAGAATGCCATACAGTACCTCTCGTGAGTTGCCTTCTCTCTCATACAAAAGTAACCATGTGATATCACCTCAGGTAGCTATGCAGATTACTTGCTCTTTTCCTCGCAAAGGTTTATTCAGATTGTCAAAATTACTTCTCTTTACTTGAATAGTTTGAGCTGCTGATGCTGTCACGTGTTTCTTGAATTTCTCGGTGATCTTTGTAATACCTGTAAAAGCTCACCACTTAACTGTTTAAAAACCTGTTAAAGGGCTCAGTGTGGTCTCCTTAAATCTAGGGTTCAGCATTAACAAGCTCTTGTGATACTGCAGACTTTTTAAAAGCCTTGAAAAATGAAATCCAATGCTTAAAATAATTCTTACACCAACCCTACTGGGTGAACAACAGTCGAACAGAAAGTGACAGCTTTTTATATGCTTGTAACCAGCTTATGAGGTTTATGATCTTTGTCCTTGCAGAGATCCTAAATTCATGGAGCGCACTCTGAAACTCCCCGGAGCTCAGCCTGTGGAGGTGCTGGAGGCTGTTTACAAAAATCTCATCACAGACTGTCCCCACAGCTGGGCAGACTGTGTAGCCTGGGCACGCAACCACTGGCAGTGTCAATATAGCAACAACATCCGCCAGCTACTGCACAACTTCCCCCCAGAACAGGTACACACTGGGTTCAGTGCATGATGAAAATCACAGTTGACTTGAAATGCTTGCTCTCTGGTCTGTCCTTATTTTCATATAAACTCAAAAAACTGTCTTTTATTTTAGGTTATTTTGCCCTTTATTCTCTGAAATGCTGCTCAGATGTAGTCATTAGATTTGAACTCCAATGATGATCCAGCCATGCTAATACTGATACACCAGACAGACACTTTTCTGCCTTTGTGCAAGTGAGTGCAACTCACCTTCTCACACTGATGGTGTCAGTGTGGGCTGAGGAGAAATATAAATCTCTTTTTTTTTTTTTTTAAATCTACCCTGCTCTCTTCATTTTAACAAAGAGCAGCAATAATTGGGTATTGTTAAATGTTGCTAACTATACAACCCAGTTGTTTGTGCGTGGCTCTGAGGCATATTAGTGGCATGGTTGAGTGATTAAAGTGTGTTTAGTTCTAAGCAGTTGACATATGTAACAGTGAAGTACCTGTAGAAAGAGAAGATTAAATGCACAACTCTAATCGCTGCTGCTGTTTGATTCAGCTGATTCAGCAGTGAAAACTGCTCCCATTCCTCAACGAATTTCGGTAAAGTCACAGCTCATTCTGCATTCATCACATCATGTTGGAATCTTGCAGCCTACTGCACAGATTATACAGTGGTGTGTGATGAACAGGGCTTTTGGCCAGCAACAAACTAGCAGTCTCACAAATGTTCTGCTTTTTATTGAAATCCTCGATTTAGAGCTTAGCTCTGTCAGAGATGCCGCAAATGTAAGAGGTAGGGGATAAGATTAAAATTGACCATGAACCACAATGCCTCAGTCCCACCCTTTTGTTGCTTGTTCCCATATCTGTCTATTTTTTTTAAAGGCATACAATGCAATGAATGTAATTCTTAAAAATAATGCAAGATGTTACGGAGCCATCATTATAAAATGTACATTCCTAATCCCAGTTTTTGCCTTGTATTCACCCTTATGTAGTAATTTATCACATGTGGCTTTCAGCTCACTACCTCTGGTGCCCCCTTCTGGTCTGGCCCAAAGAGATGTCCTCACGCCCTAGAATTCAGCACTAGCAATGTAAGTAGTTATTATTATGGTTTATGTTATGCACTTGCAGACCTGAACTTGTTTATCCAGTCTCAAGGTAATGACCAAAGTGCTCTCTGTAGGAGCTGCATGTGGACTATATTGTGGCAGCAGCCAACCTGTTTGCCCAGTCATATGGCCTGCCAGGCAGCACTGATCGTGCAGGTGTGGTCAAGATCTTGCAGGAGGTCAGCGTGCCACCCTTTACCCCTCGTTCAGGGGTTAAAATCCACGTCTCTGATCAGGAGCTGCAGAATAGCAATTCCTCTGTTGGTAAGATACATAAATCTGTGCATGTACATTAAAGCATTTAACATCATAAAGCCTGTTTTTGCAAAAAAATTGTTTTTGTAAATGATTTATACTTGGTAAAAGCTTGTACATTTAAGTCAGAGGTCATTACGTATGCTGTGAGACACGTGTTATCTCATTGTTTATAGATGACAGCAGACTGGAAGAGTTGAAGGCCCAGCTGCCTTCCCCTGAGTCTTCCAACTTCAAACTGTGCGCCATTGACTTTGAGAAGGTATGCAATCATCCCTTTTTAATCCGTATTTTTCTCTAATCACCTCAACTATGCTGTTGAGGCTTGGGCATATTTCTCATGTAATCAAACAGATGCCTCCTTGATTCCATTGTTACCACAATTTAGGGTATGCTTCAGTCTGACGTTCCATCCATGCACACCCATACATTCAAACTCCATTCCTGTTGGTGGCTGTAATCCACCATAACGTTTGCCAATGACCATTAAAATCAAGAAAATTGATACCTTATGACAGCAAGAAGAGCTCCTGTGTTTGTGTTTTGTAGCTGAACAAGAAAAACAGAAGAGTAAATATGGGCACATTAGGGCCAGTTGATGGAATTTTGTTGTGTGAGATTAAATTGTTACAGTAATATTTAATGGATAACCTTCATGTAATGCAAAATAATGGGAAATTGAATTTCCTAAGATGTCGGCGTAATGTCTATTATGCGTCAATATTTGAAGTTTTATTAACCGTCACATAAGTTTCTTCATTTTCTCCTCACGTTTTGTCTTTCCCCTCATGTGTGCCAGCTAGCTGGGATTATGTTTGAATAGACACTTAATCTCATGTTTGACAAACACTGGGCAAATAGATCAAGAAAACAAAAAGGTCATGAAAAGGTTTTGAAAATAAGTCCATGGAACTATGTGGGAACCCTGTGTATTTCTGTTTTGTGACGGTTATGCGACTTATGTTAACAGGATGATGACACCAACTTCCACATGGACTTCATTGTAGCGGCATCCAACCTGAGAGCAGAGAACTACGACATTCCCCCCACAGACAGACACAAGGTGGGGGCATAGACTTGATGGCACCGGCTTTGGGTGATAATGCAAGTTTAACTTTTTAAACAATGACAAACTTTGTTTTCTTTCTTCATTGTGCTGCTGCTCATCACCATCCAATACAGAGCAAACTGATAGCTGGCAAGATCATTCCTGCCATCGCCACTACCACGGCCGCAGTGGTGGGCTTGGTGTGCCTGGAGCTCATCAAGATTGTCCAAGGACACAAGAAGCTGGAATCATACAAGAATGGTTTCATGAACCTGGCCTTGCCTTTCTTTGCTTTCTCTGAGCCCATTGCTGCTCCCACACACAAGGTACGCAGCTGCACCTGGATCCCTGCTTCTACTTAGCTGCTTATATGTCTGTATGATGTATAATGTGTTCCCACTATAGGGAAAAAACTACTATTAGTTATTAAATATGTTAATTGTAATTTCTATAACATGAGCCAGATGTAGTCATGAGATATTATGAGCTCCGATGATGATTCAGCCATGCTAATACTGATACACCAGGCAGATGCACTTTGTCTGCCTGGGTGTAAGTGAGTTTAACTCACCTTCTCACGCTGATGGTATCAGTGTGTGCTGAGGAGAAAAATAAAACATTTTCTTTCTTTAGTAACGACTAGGGATGTCACAGTCCAATCTCAAACATTGGATCCCGGGCCAATCAAGGCTTTTTTTTTTGTTATAAATTGGGATCTGGAACATTTAACTTAAAGAGCATTTGATCCTTTGTTTTATGTCACACAGGGTTTTTTCATACAAATGAACAAATGAATGAAAAAAAACTGGACTCTTAAAGGGACAAAAATCCAGCAAGATAGCAAGGAGGCCAAAAAGATTAAAGGGAGGGTTTGTCATTTTATTCTCTCTGTAATATAAACAAGTATATGCCAATAATAAGCTAATAAAATAAATAAAAGATCCAAGGAACAGCTTGGATGCAGGTATTTTTAAAAATCTTCAAAGAAGCTGTCTAAGTGTGTACTGTGCAGCTGTTTCATTTAGAAAAACAACTATTGAAGCGATTTCAGGAGATTCGTGATATAAAATTACTTGGATCCGGATCGAGGTCCAATAAAAAAGTGTTTGGGACATCCCTAGTAATAACTTCTATCCTAGGCTTTATGTATTTTTGCAAATAGCAATAACTGACCGCTGTTTGATGTTTTTCTGACATCATTCATCATTGGCATCAATCCTGTACTTTGTCTTTGCAGTACTATGAAATTGATTGGACGTTGTGGGATCGCTTCGAGGTCACAGGGATGCAGCCCAACGGGGAGGAGATGACACTCCGGCAGTTCCTGGATTACTTTAAAGTACGTTCTCATTAACTCGTGTCTTAACTTTGCCACCATGTGGTTTCTGGCTCGCAATTAACCAAACCCTATTTTCTCTCCTTTGTCAGAACGAGCATAAGTTGGAGATCACTATGCTTTCTCAGGGAGTGTCCATGCTCTACTCCTTCTTCATGCCTGCTGCCAAACTCAAAGAGAGACTGGACCTGCCGTGAGTATTTTGTCCAGGTGTTTTCTTCTGTAGCATGAGACACACATTTATTTTGTTCACTGTCATAATTGTGTTTTATGTCCTGTAGGATGACGGAGATCGTCACCAAGGTTTCCAAAAAGAAGCTGGGCAAGCATGTGAAAGCCTTGGTGTTTGAGCTGTGCTGTAACGACCTGTCAGACGAAGACGTGGAAGTGCCCTATGTCAGATACACCATCCGCTGAGCTCCACGCTGAACCCGCCTACAGGAGGGTGGGGATTGCAGGGGGGAGACGGGGGTGGGAGTGGGTGTTGAAGTTGAGGTGGGAATTGTGGAGTTGATCCAGGTCAGCTCTATTTGATCAATCAGTTTTTTGTTTTGTTTTTTTAAGGCCTGTGGTTTATGTAAACCTGTGCCTGAGTGTACATAGCCCCCGTAAGCTGATTTAAGGATACTTGTATGTTTTAGGGACCCAGTTGGTGCTCGGCTGTGGGAACAGGGGTGTCATTGGAGGAAGGGAGCATGTATACTGGACCTCTTGATGTTTCTCAGTAGCAGAACCTCTCCGCTGAGTTTAATTCTAAGCCTTAGTGTTCTCTTGGTACTCCATAGCCCAGCTAGTGTCCCAACCATCCTCAATCTCTATACTAGCCTTCAGCACTAAACGAGGGATCTTTTAATCCAGCCGACTGTCTCTCCTCCACTCTATTTGCTCTCTTTCCTCCTACATCCCTCGTAAACCCGTCCCACATAATTTTTTTGTTTTCAAAGATGCACCTCATTAAAATAAAAGCCAAGGATCCCAAAAATAGCAACACTTATTGAGAATCCATTTTGCCCACAGGACGATCACTGCCCGTAATTTTAACCCCAGATTTGAAACTGTAGAAGCACCTGAAGACACAGCTAAACCCGAGTCAACAGCTTCCCCTAACTGGAACATAATCTGAGTATCTCACGTCGGCAGAATAGGAACCCTTGAGGCGCCCCTACACCCACCTCATCTAGCACTCTGTGGCTTCGGAGGGGCTCTTGCACATGACATCTCTTCATTCTCTTTATATTTCATGTGTTTTGTTATTTCTATTTTTATTTTATTTTATCTTTTTTGGGGTGGGGGGAGGGCGGACAGAGTTTTGGCACACCTTGTAGATCATAATAAAACTGTCTTCTTTCTACTTTATTAACTCCAAATGACATTACAGCATAAGAGCAGGGCAATGAGATGTATCTTGAAATGGGAGCACTTAGTGTGATAGTGAATAAACATGTAAAAACACACATGGGTTTTTGTGGCATTAATTGACCTTTTCATGAGGTTTGTGTAAAAATGTAATTGTGTCTGTGGTGTAACACTTTATTCAAACAAGAGGTGTCAGATATTCATGTGTTTTTCCTGTCTGACCCGCGTCTGTCTTTCATGAGAAGTTTCGTTATAAAACATATCCGGGAAGCACAGTCTGAAAAAGCTAAACGCCTACCTGTGAATTTACAATGAAAGCCCATAATCAGATTTCTTTTATTGCAGAAGTTGCAAAAATGATTCCAACTTTACTTTTGCAAATGTGTCTATAGTTGATTGTCTTATTCAAAGGAGCACTTGATGAATAGTTTGCTGTTAAAAGTTAACTCACTTCCTCTTTTGTCACAGTGTTTTAGTTACCGAAAGTCAGGTCTTTTGGTCTGCAGAGTGGTGTAAAGTTCTGTCAGTTAACAAGTTTTGAGTGATAAGTTCGATGGAGACGAGTTCTGAACCCTCCTCTGTGAGAAGAGCGGATACATGAATATGTGCAACTCTAAAGGATGTGGTCGGGTGTGCGATGAGGAAGAAAGTGAGGAGGAAGGACTGCACTGAACTCTGAGCTTTCAGTAAACTCGCCATTTGTTACTGGAACGACTGAGGAAAGACCGGCGTGAAGTTGGATTATTTAACTTTTCTTAATTTGAGAATGTGTAATGTTTCTGTGAAGATGCATTGAAGACAAGATGGAAGTGGAGGAGACTGGTGAAACAAGGACTTCCTGGTATGCCAGTCTTTTACATTCATCCTTATCTGTCTACCTTCAGGTGCCACAAACTATTAGGGCAAGGATTACCATGTTCAATGGGACAGTATATTTAAAATATTAAACAATATGTAGGAAATATGAATGGTTTTGAGTACATCTGGCATCATGGGAAATAAACTTCACTCTTTGATATTACTGACTGACCGACTCTGAACTCAAAATCTTTTTCTACATTTCTACCACCTGACACAGATCTAACAAATTAGTCATGTAGGATCAAACTACTAGGATGCATTCAGCCACTTAGGCTGTTTTTTTTGTTGTTTTTTTTTTAGATCGGTAAAACAAATCAAATGTGTGTATGTTTGTTTGATGTTTGTTCTTTTGCCCTTTTTAGGTCTGCAGCACCAGGAGAGACGTACTCCATCTCCTGTGACCATGCTGGGGTAAGTCACACCACCTACTTTCTTACACGCATCTAAAACTTCAATTGGTACTCTCCTAAAGACCCAAGAAACTTAATTAGACATACATTTTTGCCTTTTAGAAAAAGAGAAAACAAGACCCGGCCCCTGACCCTGTGATCAGAATCACAGAGGTGAGCTTAATAACTGACACGCACCATTAAAACTCTCTTCTTCATCTTTACGTCTTTCTCGTCTGTGTTTCTCTGTTACTAGCGGAAGTTAGTCAACCTTACCTTTGTGACCACAATGCTGAGTGCAGAGCTGACGACAGATGTGAACATTATGTTCAGCTGTGCACCCACACAATCTCTGAATGCACAATAAACCTCTAAATGTTGCTTATATTGTACATTTTTGTCACATTTCAGCTGCTGGATTCTTTTACATTTCATAGTTGTCTTGTCATCTTTATCACAAACATCATAATAAGCACACAAACAGATAATTCTTTTGCCGGTGTTTGAGTACTTCTCACTCTGATATGACGCTGGATATTTGCAGCTGATGTGGTTAGAGTGGAAAAAAAAAAACAAAACAGGCAGACATCTTGTATTTTACTACAGAGGCACAGTTTCAATCTTCTTCCTCTTTGAAAGAGTCACACAGGAAATGAGAGATCTGCACCATGCAACATCTCACCCCTCTCGACATCTCTCTTTCCTGAACTCTCTTACCTCTTTCTCAAGCTCCCTTCCAGCTTATTCTGTTGTATGTGACCTGTTATGTTTTATCAGGATGAAGAGGAAGATGAGGAGGGTGAGATGACTTCTGACCACATGAGGGATTCAGAGGTGAGGGGTTTTCTCTTTTGCACGTGCCAGATGTGCGCTGAGTTGTTTTAAAGTCTTATAATGTGCAGCCAGCAATAGTTTGATGAATCACCCATACTGTTAGACTTTTGACCATTTTGTTCACGTATCAAAGCATGATTTGGTATTTTGAATGTTGATTTCCTTAAAGGAGCCCAGTAATAAAAGGGTCAAACCTGTGGTGAAGTCCAACAGCCTAACAGGTGTCATAACGCCGGTGAAGACCCCTGCTCTGAAACGCATTGGACAGTCCATTTCGGTAACAATGCAAAAACACACACACACCTGCAGTGGTGGAAAGTATCTAAGAACATTTCATGAGTGCAATGCTCAAGTACAAATTCGAGATACTAGCACTTTACTTGAGTATTTCCCTTTCATACAACTGTGTTTCTGCTCTACTACATCGCAGAGGCAAATATTGTAATTTATACTGCAATACATTCCCTTTATTTACTTTACTTAGTTTGAAGTTTTTAGATAAACTGAAGGATGAAGTGTTCGGTTACTTAAAAACCCTCTTGGATCAGTCACGTATCATCACAAAGCTGAAAACATGGCTGTTTTTCTATGCTTATGACCAGTTGCCTGAGATGTGTGTTTTCTTACAGGACAGCCACACTACAAACATATGACGATCTTACAGAATATGATGCATTGCTATAGAATAAACTACCCGACAGTATGTAAAGGAGATCAAATTAGCACAGCCGTAAACATCAACAGTAGTTATATTAATCCAACACATCATACATAGTGATAGAACACTGACAGGGAACACTTTACTGCACAGTTAGTACTTTTACTTTTTATATTTTAAGTACATTCTGCTGATAATACTTACATAGATTCACTTAAGTGAGGTTTTGAATGCAGTGACTTTTGATTGGAGTGAAGTATTTTCACAATGTGTTATTAGTACTTTTACTTAAGCAAAGGATCCGAATACTTCTTCCACCACTGTATACCTGTAGTTATACAAAATGATAGCTAACGACGTTAACTTACTCTGCTCTTTTCACAGCGGTCTATTAGTTTTCGCACAGAGGCTCGACCTTTGCCCCCGGCTCCCCTGCGCTCTCGCACAAAGGCCTCGTCTTATCCACGCCGGCGTAACAGCCAATGCTGGAGTGACACTGTGGAGAGTCATGACCTCACTGCAAAGGAGATCAAACGGCAAGAGGTGCTAACTTTAATTCAGAAACTAAGCTCTCTGCTGGTGTATTTTATACAGTGCAGTGTGTTTTTGGGGGTATGTGGGTCAAACTGTGGTTGCAGTGTGGGCGGGGTGACTATTGCCTTTTCTTCATGTCTGTGAAGCAGCTCTGCAGGGGAGTATGAAAGAGGATGTGAGCTGGCACTCGAGACTCAACTTCCTTTATTGAACAATCAGCTGTGACAGCTCATGCTGTCCATCTGTGTCACCACAGTGTTTGCAAGCATGTGTTTGCATTCGTGTCTGTGCTTCATCCTCATGTCCAGTTGCTGAACTGTTTGGACTCTTCTGCAGGTGATCTATGAGCTGACTCAGGGAGAGAGACAACTCATTGAAGATCTCAGTCTGGTCAAAAAGGTGCTCATCCATGAAACAATAGCTTTTGAAGTATTTCAACTTTATATCAGAACAGCTTTCTATACTGCATTTATTCTTCCCTTACCTTTGCTTTGTGTGCTGCCAGGTGTACTATGAGCCCATGCTGAAGCTGGACATAATGACAGAGAGTGAGCTTGGACAGATCTTTGGTACACTGGACTCCCTCATTCCTCTCCATCAAGGTAAACCATCTGTGTGCTTTCGCACACCCCTATTTTCAACCTTCTCATATCCTAACCATGTATAAGGCAAGAAGAGCTGAGAGAAAATGACTCTTTCCGTGTCACACTGTAAGGTCCAAATGAATAACTCAAAGTATTTTCTTTTTTAAACTTGAATTTGTATTGACTTTCTTAACAAATTTTAAAAAAGAAAAGAAACAGCATTATTAACTTACATACCTATTCATGGTGCGATAAAGTATAAAATATAAATGAAAAAAACAGAATATTAGTAGTAGTTGTTGTTTTATTAATATTATTATTATTATCATTATTATTAATAAAATAAAGTATAGTTCAAACCATCTATCCAATAGAGTAATATAAAAAGGAAATATGGACTGTTCATCAAGATTCAAGGTTCGGGGAAAGGTAGGTATTTTACAAACAATGTCCAGTTTGCCCTTACACAATTGTCTCTCATTATGAACTTCAGAAATATAAGGCACAGCTCCCTCAGTGGAGATCGTCTCTAGGAATATTTAAAGCCACAGTCAGTCTTTCAGCTGATCTGCGTCTTTCCTATTTATTGCAATCAGTGATTTAGCTTCATGCATGCGGTTGTTGATTTTTTTTGTTTGTGTTTGGATCAGTTTCCTTCAACAGTGTTATTCAAAAGGCACATTGCAGGATTCCAATGAACACTCAAGCCAATGATCATATGCATCCCAGGGAACCCATAACACCCTTTACTTTAATGCAAGCCCATACTAAATGAAAAAAAAGTCAAATGCACCCATCCTTATGTAATCAAACAGGGGTGGAATGTGTTCTATGTACAAAATAATGATTAAAAAATATATTTTTCAAACCATTTTATTGAAGTTTTTGCTATAACTAGGAGTTTCCTTTGATAAAATGCAAAACAAAAAGTTATTTCTATAGATTTTGCATTCATTTACCATGGTGATATATTTCTGTTATAAGTGTTGTAAAACTGATTTTAATTACAGCCCTAAAAGCAAGTGTGTAAAGCCACTCAAGGCGAGTGCTCATTCATTCACTTGTGGTTGTGTGTTATGAATGAGAAAGAGTTTACTAATGATGCTATTTTAAGCAAAGGAGGTTGAATGAGTTTAATGTGAAGTTTGTCTGACATCCAGTCTGCAGAAATCAATAAGGAATGAACAGTTTGAGTGTTCTGTCTTTATTTCATAACAGATCTTCTGAGTCGTCTTGAGCGGCTGCGGGGATCAGAGAAGACGGTCGGAGAGGTGGGGCCTACTCTGATGAACTGGGTGAGCATTACCATGGAAACCAAGGACTGAGAGAGAAGAAGAGGAAAGGGCACAACCCACCTTCACTTTCTCTAGTTCCTGCATTTACTCTGTTATGTTCCTCTCTAAACTAGAGTCACAGAGTTCAGTCTGTGTGCGTCTCTCTGCTTTTATCTGACTACAAATTGCTCCTTTTCTCCTCCCCTCTTCCTCCTCTCTGCAGTTCCCTTGCCTGGAGGCCTATGTTACATACTGCTGTAACCAGGTTGGGGCTAAAGCCCTGCTGGACCAGAAAAAGCAAGAGAAAAGAGTGGAGCACTTCCTGCGCTTGTGTCAGGAGTCTTCGTTCAGCAGGAAACTGGACCTGTGGAACTTCCTGGATCTCCCTCGAAGCCGTTTGGTCAAATACCCTCTTTTGTTGAAAGAGATACAGAAGTGCACACCTTCAGAGCACCCAGATGAGGACACACTGCCTGATGCTGTGAGTCAGTGTTACACTGCTTTGAGTTTCCTCAAAATTTGCTAATATAATGTTTTCTACACACAAAAAAACCCTAATTATTTAATGACACTCATTTAATTATTTTTATAACCCTGTAGGTGGTCACATTGCATTGTTAGTAGCATGAAAATCAATTTTTGTCTCACCAAATCTGGATTACAACATACTTATCCAAATTATTAGTGTTGGACTGTTCAAATATCAGTCAATACCATACAAATATTGTACATGTAGGCTCAATGGGTTTTAGGTGTCTTTTTAATATATATTTTGATATCTATCAGACTGCAATTGTGTAAAGTCCAGACATTTGATTTGAGCTAACACTGTCTTAAAAAAATGTAAAATATTTTGCACATTGGCGCCTCCAAATGGCAGCAAGCGATCATTATTTTATAAAATAAAAAACCTCCAGTCACCTTTACCACTTCTGCATTTGATATGCCTGAAGTCTTTTTCTGTAGGCATAAAAGGCTCATATTAAAAAAAAAAAAAAAAAAAGATACCATCATAGGAAGCATACTACATATGTTCACTTACCATTTGCTTAAATATATGAAATAGGAGCTGTGTCCTAATCACAACCCAGATCAGATCTCAGATAGTGGAGGTGGCACACTTTCCTCATCACCATAATGATGCAAAAAATATATCCACTTTGTGTAAGACTGCTTTTGTCGTATTCAGTTGGAGCTGATCCAGAGCATCGTGGCAGAGGTGAACAAGAAGACGGGAGAGGCGGAGTGTCAGTTCTACAGGCGAGGTCTTACTTACCTCGAAGAGAGTCAGAGACTACCAGAGATCCAGCTGTCCCGCTTCCTCTACTGCCACGGAGAGCTCAAGAACAATAAGGGCCAGGTAGCAGCTCTCTGTTATGTTTAACAACTCTAAACTTCCTTTGATTGAGCTTTGGTTCTCATGAGGTTGTTAATATCTTTGTATCTTAACTGAAAAGGGTCCTCTAAGGCAGGGTGGATCCACATATTTGCAGACCTTTGCTTTTCTCTGCCACAGAATAGATTTTTAATCTTAGACCGTTTATATAATCCTTGTCTTACTCTATATTCGTATCATCTTCTTGTTTTGTGACCCTGACAAAAAATAATATGCGAATAATATATATAAATGCGTTTTTCATTTAAATTCTCTTAATGACTGTTTGAATATTGATGTAAATATTCTCGTGAAGTCATATCTCTCTCTTTTTGTGTATGTCTCCTGTGTCAGCGTCTGCATGTATTCCTGTTTGAGCTGGCATTGGTGCTGACCAGGCCGGGGGAGGACAGAGAGGGAGGTCAGGTGTTCAATGTGTACAGACAGCCTCTGCCCAATGCCTCGATAAATCTGGAGGAGATCCCAGATGGGGAGGCTGCTGGCGGGGGCACCTTCAGGGGAGCCTTCACAGGAGGAAATGATAAAGGTAACATATACATATTAAATTTAATATCTATATTCATTACAGATCATTATATATCAATAGATTAAACTACAAATAATAATAAAAAAACACCCATGACAATTTCACGTTCACAAGGCATCACTGACATTTTTTTTAGTCCGAGCAACAGCCCAAAACTCATAAATATTCAATTTGAAATCATATAAAAGAGGGAAATCATCAAATTATTCAAGTAAAAATGCATTAAAGGGACAGTTTACCCCAAAATTTAAAAAAATATATTTTACCTCCTACCTGAGATGTTATTTATCAGTCTAGATTGTAGAAATATGTATTTTTCATTTATGGTTGAATTTCCCTTTTAACCAGCAAAGAGTTGGTATCCTAGATGAATGACTTATATATTACTTGGTGAACAAAACTGATGATGTTTAATGTTGTGCAGATCGATTACATAATCAATCGTTTCAGCAAAACGGTAATATATAGGCTACATACTTTATCAATGCAAACTTAATTTCAGGATTTTTTAAAACCTTTTGTTTAATGTTTGCCATTGAAGGGAGGAAAAAAATGAGTTAAACTGATGCTAAAACTACACCCAATGATTGAGAAAAAGGCATCTACTCCACCTAGTAAGTTTGAATGGAACCTACAACTTTGCTTCCACTCATTTTCCTTCCTCCTCCTCTTCCTCTGTCTCTCCCAGTGAAGAACTGTTTCCGTGTGAGCAGCAGAGGGCGCTCCAAAGCTCACCCCTACAGCCTGCAGGCCAACGACTCCTTCAGCAAGCAGCAGTGGATCACTTGTCTGCGCCAAGCCATCGTCCAGTCGCGGGACAGGACCGCTCAGACCAGCCAGTCGCAGTTGTCCCCTCATCACCCTGATCCTGCCCTGTATCACATAGCCGAGCTCAGCCTCAGCTCGGACACAGAGATGGCAGACCATACCAGTCGCTGACTGTCAGACTGCTGATCAGGAGGCCTGGGGAGTGTCTGCAGATCTGTACATTGACATTGGAGAGAATAAAACATGGACAGTTTGTGAAAGATGATTGTACTTTGAATTTCATACATGGATTTAGTCTGTTGTTGCATTTGCTGATGGATTGCATGACTGTACAGGTGGAGAGCAGTATTACTGAATGTGAATTTGTGAAACTGTAAAATCTTGTTTTTGTTTTTTTTAAATAAACTGACACTTAAAAGCTGTTATAAGGCACTCATGTACTCAAAGTACACAAAGGCATGTCTAAGTATAGCCAACAAGATCCACAAAGAAAAAGATTAGTGATGATTATCCTCCCTCCCTCTCTCCCCCTTTCTCTCTCCCTTTCTCTCTCTCTCTCTCTCTCTCTCTGACACCGGTGACAGGGCAGGGGAGAGAGGTAGACTTTCAGTCCTAGCAAACAGACACACAGTGAAACAGTAGACGTCCCCTTATGCATTTTTAACAGCTCAGCAGGTGATGGGAACAGTTTGGTTGGGACAGTTTGTCCACAGATAGAGTGACCAAGCGATCAGGTGAGTCCAACTCTGCTCTGTTTATTTGCTATTGCTAATTTTTGTCAGTAATTGTTTGCAAAGTAACTTTGTTTGCAGGATTTTACCTTTTACCTGCATGTGGCAGCAACAACAATGCAGAGTCAGCTTTGATAACGGAATATAGATTGGTTGTGAGATTTTGCATTTTCTGATTCTTGGTTTATGTTTGACTCTTTAATCAATGAACATTGAGGTGAGATCTCCAGAAATCACATCTTTTTGTAAATTTGTGCCCTGAGGGTAATATATCTGGATTAATTCAGTCTCTGTCAGACCTTGACTTTCCGATCTATCCTTAGTGCTGTAATTACACAAGGGAATTGCAAGCCAAGGTGGATCAACTTGATCTATTTATGCTAAGGACTTACTTTAAAAGGAAACTCATTCACAAATCAATCCTGTCCTTTTCCACTCAGCTGTGAATGACATCATCACTTGCCTGTAAAAAAAAGACTCTTTCCCTCAGGAAGCTTGTGAACTACCACGTTCTGCTCACCTTTGACACTGCATGTGAAAAACACAGAGGGGTTGCAACCTGCCAAGTTTGGGAAGCCCTTCTGTCTGAAGTGGTAGACACTTCTGAGGTGTATCGGTAAAAAAGGATGCCTGGAGCCAGCGGTGTCAACGTTGAGCGCTCTTGTGAGGCCCTGTGTCGAACCCTTGTCTCCCAGAACGGCCTCCAGAGAGAGACGGCCGACATCTCCCAGTCTGTCCTCTACACCTCCCTGATGGGCCTACTTCTGGTTGCTGACAATGAGGTGCGCAAAACACAACTTTGCATGAAACCTTTAATTTATGCTCAACCCTTGAAGTTTGGTGGTCTTAACAGTTTATTCTTAATGTGGAGTTTATTGGGCTCTCTTAAGACAAGCACAGATAGAGAGCTTGTGTAAAGGAATTAATTTAGAGTACACACACAAACACACGTGTTTAAGCACCTGTCAGCACTCCTTGGTCTCTAATAGGATGAATGTTTCAGGCTGACATCGTTTTAGCCTCTCTTGTTATGTTAATGGGATAAGAAGGCTAAATCTGTCCCACCAATTCTGTGCACACACTGACACGGCGCAAAGGGTCAAGGCACACAGACAGTAACATGTTGTACCGACAGCGCAGGGGTCAAATAGTAGGGCACACACGCTGTCAGCCACATGTAGGCTGTGCTCTTGCATATGTAACCAGTCAGGAATTTGAGTCAATACCTTCATGTGTCTTTTTCAGAAAGAGCAACTCTCCATAGGAAGTGGAAGAGTTGGCCTTAGAAACATAGGAAACACAGTAAGTGTTAATGAATGCTATGCAATAAAGGTCCAGTGTGTAGGAATAAGGGGGATATACTGGCAGAAATGGAATATAATGTAATATGCATGCTTTCTTTAGTACATAGAATAGAATGCTCCAGGAGTGAGTCCAAAAACCCCAAATTAAGTTAATGTTTTTGCATCCCAATTTCCTTGTCTTAAAGTTATTGTTTTTTTTAAAGGATTTTTAGTTAGATGCCCAAGATAAGGCCTGTATTTAAGACGAGCTTAAGAGACTAACATTTTGTGCTGCGACAAAGAACATATTCAGTAAATACCCATACTTGGGAAATTTGAAGCTTTTATCTGTCTTAAAAAGGGCAGACTGCAGAGTGTCATCATGCGTCATCATAATGCTTCTGTGGTATAGTTTGTTGATAGCCTAATGTTAGCTTTTTACTTCTGGCGATAGCATTTACACTTAGAAAATCCTGAAAGCAGTATTCATTTGTAATATTATCTTGCTAAACAAAACATGTAAGTACTTTTGTCTACCACAGATCTTATTTCCTGCAATAATCCAAAATCCAATAGAAAAGTTGCACAGGCTTTTTGACAAGGGAACCAGGATGATGCTAACTTCTGCATCAGCCTACAGAAAAAATTCAATGGAGAGCTCTGTTTTCACCTGAAAATAAGAATAGTTGTGTTTTAGTTATATTAGAATAAACCGTATATATCTACACAGGGTCTTCGCCCACGGAGATCACCATGTCGCACTGTCATGTTTCTACAGTAACCTGACTCTAGATAGGACTTTTTATGTTTCGCATCAGCCACCTGGTAAAAAAACTCCCGAACAGTGAACAGTGTAGGAATGATATGTGGGAGAAGTTTCAGCTAGTTGCAATCTGCAATCCTCACTGCTGGATGCCACTAAATCCCCTAAATCTTACACACTGGACCTTTAAGCAAAGTACTTTTGAGAAATACTTCAAGAATTGCTTGAATTTTCCCCCATAAACATGCTCATATCCCTCTGTTCTTGGCCTCCAACTTAAGTGTTTCCTGAACGCAGTTGTGCAGTGTTTGTCTCACACACGTGGCCTACGGGACTACAGCCTCCTCAAGTCCTACAGGAATGAAAAGTTCTCCAAAGAAGAGGCTAAACTCATGGAAGGTACTCTCTGTTCTCTCTCTCTCGCTGTTCCCTCCTCTGCCTATGATTATGTTTTCATCTTTGCTTATTACTCCGTGTCTTCCTGTGCCAGCTTTTTCTCAGGTGCTGTCGGGCCTTTGGGATGTAAATGAAGGGGACACAGTTGTAAACCCACGGCAGTTTTACAATATTTTTAAAGAAGCTGTGCCTTACTTCAGTGGATACAGGTGAGAATAGAGATGATGTTTTTTCTCTCAATGAAATTTGAATGCAGTGCATTGATATATCCATATCTGTATCAGCAGCACAACTGCTACAAGGACAAAAGAGGAGCTGTGACTGATTTCAGTTTATTTTCTGCTTTGTTCCGACATGTTTGGTTTTGAAGTTGAGCCCTGTGTAGAAAAAGCTGCATATAACAGTGACATGAAGATGTCTTTGTCTGTCCCCAGTCAACAGGATGCACAGGAGTTCCTCAGGTTCCTATTGGACAAACTGCACACAGAAATCAACCGCAGACCTTACGTCCGAAGACCGGTGAAGGAGCCTGAACAAAAATTTGCCAGGTTTAGGTGTGTATGTGTATGTGGAAAAGAATCTGTTCTTGATGTTTTCATTTCCTTCATCTGACCACATCTGTCTTTCCCTCATCTCTTGCCCTCCCATAGGATTTCGGAAGAGGCTGCTGCCATGTGGAAGAAGCACTTGGAGAGAGATGACAGCAAAATAGTAGGTGAGGAGATGATCCAGTCATGGTGATCTGTCAGACACACTTGCATTATAAAAATCCACTGAAGACAACTTGCTGATAATTCCTCCTCTCGCAGACCTGTTCTCAGGCCAGCTAAGGAGCTCGCTGCACTGCTCCGTGTGCTCCCACTACTCCAACACATTTGATGTGTTCTGTGATCTGTCGCTGCCCATCCCCAAGAGGAGTTCTGGTGGGGAGGTGACGCTGAGAGAGTGCCTGGACCTCTTCTCTCAGGAGGAGAAACTAGATAAGGAGAACTCACCAGTAAGTTCACACAGAGAGTTAAAAATCGGTGAATTACAATCCACCAGTGTGTTTCTAATTTTGGGGTCAAAGGTCAGTTACAGGAATACTGTGAGTTGGGAAAGGTTTAGTCCCAAAGTGATTTTTTTATGATATATACCTTTAATAATTTAATCTCATTATTTTTACTTTAATCTTTATATATATGTAAGCACAATTTAAGACAATGAAAGAAATACAATAACAGTACAGAGCATCAATAGAGTGCTGCAAGGATGAGATCTATTTGTAATTCAGCCCAGAGGTTAAAGTCATCCTGGTTACCTCAACAGGAAGCCTATGTGATTTTTCCATTGTATTTTGGATCACTGCAGAAAACAAACTCTGTGGCAAAAAAAAAAGATTTATGATACTTACATACTTTGTTCAGTTAGATAATCTTCACAAATGAACTTCACTTTTATGACTTCTGAAGCATAGGTGCAATCACCATGAGTAAAAAGCTAAAGTTAGATTTTAAATGAACCACAACGAGTGTGTAAAGCTGTGTTCGGTGTGAAGATGTTCTGTAGCCTTATATAGCCACTTGTTAACAACCACCTTTTTTGAGACACATAAAGCTTCACACTTTACTAGTGTGGTATCTTTTGACGTATTTATGTCGTAGAACAAAATGTTAAAGTCTCTTAAGCTTGTGTTAACCACAGACCTTATTTCAGGCATCTAACCAAAAACCCATTGACTTTGAGGTTAGGGAAGCGGGAGTGTTAAAATGCAAACACATTTCTGGGTTTTAGAACTTATTCCTGCAGCACTCTTGACATGTGCAGAGAGAAGAAGGAAGCTCACACGCTTATACAGTGTCAGTACAAAACAGTTCAATTAAATCATAAACATCAGACAATATGAGACAAACAAAAAAAACAGCAGGTAACAGAAACATAAAAGTTAAAACTTACAATTAAAAACAAGAAAATGTTAAAATGTTATCAATAAATAATTGTAAATTAGATGGGGTTTTTTTCAGTCTAGTCTTGTTGACATATACAATGAAGACATATATTATTTTGCATTTGATTTCAAATTGTTGTAGAGAGAGGGAACTGTCCACTATATTTTTGAAGACCATGGGATATGAATGAAGGTCTGAGAATATAAATAATTACATGTGGTCAATGTATTACTGTTATGAATAGCTCATAAATTTAACACTCACAGTGCACTGACTACCATTCTCAAGGCCTTCCTTGAGAAGGCCTTGAGAATGAGTAAAAATATCATTCAAAATAAATGGAAGTCAGGATGAGTTAGTAGATCAAAAAACAACATTGGAATAGTTGATATATGGCTCAATAAAGCTGTAATAGACCATTTCACTAGAACTGCATTACAAGGCAAGAGCTTGGATCCACGTTCACTTCCTGAAAGTGTTGGGTAAGCTACCAAGAAGAAGAAGTTGAAGTGCAGCAAAGCTATTCAATGAAGAAATCTAGTTTGGTTAACTAAAGCTACTTAGAAAGTATTTTCTAAACAGGAGTAGTAAAAAAATTTTTTTAAAAAGCTACTGCAAAATGTATATAACTATGAGTTTAATTACATGCAGTTCTCTACTCCCCAACACTACTTTCTGTCAGTTGATGTCATTCACAAACACCCAAAACTGTCCAACAGGAAATACAAAGGGATTTATTGAGAGTGTTTATGTGGTTGAGTTTCAAGTGATTTATACAAATCCGATGTTGTGCATTTGCAAATGTTTTAAAATGTTAAAGTGTATGTGTGTTTGTGATGTGTATTTCAGATGTGTGAGAGATGTAACAGGCATACAGAGTGCACCAAGCGGCTTTCCATCCAGAGGTTTCCCCAAGTTATTGTGATCCGTATCCTTGGCAACAACTCTTACTTAGAATATTAATGTTAGTGTTTTTTTATGCTGGAAGTTATGATGATACTTAACAGTCTCAATCAGATCTCAACCGTTTTACGACATCACGGTGGTCTATCAGTAAAAGCACAGTATATGTGTCCTTCCCGCTCACCAAACTGGACCTTGGACGCTACGGGCCTGTTGACTGTGGTAAAACAGCTTAAACTTTTCTCTCAGTTTATCTTAGTCTCATTTCTAACACCAACTGTGCATTATCTTCTCTTACATGCATACTTCAGTCAACCATGTCTGTTAAACCTATGAACCTGAGGAAGTTGGTTTGATTTTTTTTCCAAACATGGTTCAAAGACAAGACAAAAAAAAAAAAAAAAAAAAATTAAAAAGAAAATTACTTGGAAATAATAATAATCTTCTTAGGGGAGATTATTTGATACTATCCAAAAAAGAAAAGAAATGCCCAGGAAACTATTTATAATCCATGTATGTTTAAAAATATTGTTACCAAAAAATAAATAAATTAAAAAAAAAAAAAAATTTCATTTTTGTAATTCCTCAACGTAATTTTCTTGTCTCCTTTTGTTTTTTTTACGTTGCTTTTTTTTTTTAAAAACTTATTTTTAGGTAATTTTCTTGTATCATTTTACTAATTTCTCACATATTTTTGGGCCATTTCTTGTTAAGCTGTTCACTGCCTTTTCCCATGTTTTTGAAAGAAATCAAGCCAAATTGCTCAGGTTTCAAAAGGGTTAATTTGATATTTTTAGTCATTTTATGAACCTCATAGATGAAGACAATTTCTGATAACAGGTATATGATTCAATAATCTGCAAACTTGGAAAACTGAAATTATCCTCATCTGCCTGTTTGTCTCCACAGGTCCAGTTCTGTATGATTTATATGCAATATGTAACCATGCTGGGACGGTGAACATGGGTCACTACACAGCCTGCTGTTCAGATGAAAATGGTTGGTGCTTCTACAATGACTCCAGGTGAGACTCGCCCTGCACCCAAATTATTTTATTCTAAAATGCAATGCTCTGTAAACTGCATCATCACAAAACTCCACTGTCTATCTGCATTGAGACACCTACTATGTATTCCTGGAGCTGTTTCTCATGATTACTCTCCATCTGCCCACCTACAGTGTGACTCCAGTCTCTGAGAACCAGCTTCAGACCAATCAAGCCTATGTGCTGTTCTACCAGCGCAGCAACAGCACCACCACCGTCAGGAAATAGACCCGAGACTGGCTGAGCCCAGCAGCCAATCAGAGAGACTTTACCTCCAGTGTCCCTAGAAACAAATTGAAGCAGCAGTGCTGTAACTCTGTGGCATCTATGAACGGCGCAAACTCAATGAGCATGCCCTTAAATAAACTCTGAGGAGGAGGAGGAGGAGGAGGAGAGAGGAGCCATGCTTGCTTTAGGGAGGATTTGAAGAGGCGACGTCCCCTCCTGAATCATGGTGATGCTTTTGAAGTGTCTCAGTGAGAGAGCTGAGGGAGCTCAGACACACTGCAGCCTTAAGAGTCTCTGTGCCCCACTTCTCAGGCAGGAGTGAGTGGTGTACTTGATGCAGAGCTCTTAATGTAAGATAATTGTCATTCATGCTTGTGATGCAACATAAACCCACATAAAAAAGGATAAATCTTGGGTGGAATAGAAATTAGGCAACATTTGATGGCACAATTGTGACATGGGACTTTCATTTGACAGTTTTGTGAAAATGTCCTTTGCTTTAATTCCTATGTAAATATCTGTAGCCTATGCTATGTACATATATGCTGACTTTATTTTTTTACTGGTCACTTTTCTTCCATGTAGACAGTTAACCCTCAACCTTGAAAACTTTAAAATGGGCTAAATATTCCCTTTAACTGAGTTATAATTATATGTGTATATAGGCCTATATATTCATATATGTATATATATTTGATTTTTTACTTTTGAGTCTACACAGTTGAATGTATTGCATTAGGGATTGTACTTTATTTATCAGAGTAAGGGGAAGGCTGGGGTGTGACTTCATTATTGATTTATTTTTTTAAATATCCTGACTCTCCCCTGAGCTGCAAATATTTTCCCTTGAGCCTCCCTGATTTACTCAGAGAAAAATGCAAACTGTATGAGCTAATGATATATGGTGTGATTTTCTAGATTTTATTATAGAAAATATACCTCTGCAGGGTTTTGAGTTCTTAGAGTATTTAAAAATAAATACAAAAATGTCCATTTAGGGTTAAATGAAGTGCCTCCCCTGTTTTACAGTACCCCCTTCTCTCTTATAAATAACAAACAGTCCCTTGTTGATATTTGAAAACTTCAATAAAGACCAATGAATGATGATCAGAGTTGAACTTTTAAATCAAGTTAAGTCACAGACCACACTATTATTTTTAAAATGACTAATAATAACTTTATTTGTATAGCACCTTTAAAAACAGTTGTTTACAAAGTGCTTTGACAGACAAAGCAAAGGCAGGAACTCAGTGAATAATACGATAAACATTAACAAATATGCCAAACAAAGAAAGGTTTATAAAAGTCAAACCAAAAGGCAAGAACAAAATGCATATTCAAAAGGTCAACAAGAATAATGCAAATAAAAGGAATACAAGTGATAAAGCAGGCAGATCTCAAAAGGCAGTTAAAGTACTAAATGAATACAGTTTTAGAAAGAGAAACATAAGAATAAATGCAATGAAAGATGATAAAAAATAATACAAGAAATATTATAAGGAGACAACACCACACAGCACACCATTGGGGATAAAACAAAGATAAGAAGATAAAAGCAGATATGAATGGAGTAAGAGTGATAGAAAATGAATGAATGAATGAATGAATGAATGAATGAATAAAGGTGACCACATAAAAGCAAGTCTGTAAAAGTGAGTTTTAAAGATGATTTAAAAGATGTCACAGATTCTGCCAGCCTCAAATCCTAATGCATTAATAATATTATTATTACTATTCGTGTTGCACTGCAGTATATCACTAATTTGTCAATATGTTGTAAATATTACAGTTGTGAACTTATTTCGCATTTTATTTACATGCTAGTAAAGGTGCCGCAGCCAACGCACGAATGACGTACTTGTGCGCATGCGTATTAACGGTGGGCGGAGTTTTCCAGTCGGTCAGGAAGAGGAGAAAGGCGGACACAGAAACATCAAGCGGTAATCGTACTCAGCGACAGCTTTTAAACTTAATGCCGATTCTTGTTTCTGTCACAGTAGTATCACAGCTGTGCGATGAATGTCGTAGTTGTGATTTCAGAGATAAAAACTTGAATGACAGTTATCCAAACCAGGGGAAACACCGTTAGCTTTCCTGCTAGCTACTGTTAGCTGGTTTGACAGGCCCGGAGTTCACTGCTCAGCCTTCAGCAGGAATGGGAGCACAGCACGGAAATGTTTCATGTTTACAACCTTTACCTTCGAGGCAGCCGTCCTGTTTAACAGCCGGGTCTATTTGGTTTAGATTTATGTTTTACATCAGCAACTTTTTAACGATATATAACGAGACCGGTCTATTAGCGTCACTAACGTTATGCACCAAACAGGGAGAACTGTTGATGAAGCGTAGAAAGCACTATTGCAACTCTTTTATATAGACTATTATTGAAAATACAACGTAAAATGTAAAAGTCTTATTCGTCCTGTACGTGAATCAATACACTATTGATAAAAAAGTGTGTGTATTAGTAGAGGAGAGTAGTAACTTGTGATAACCTTGTATAAACCATGTTCAGTGGATATAAAAGCCATATTTGAGTAAAGTTATAGATATCTTACCAGGAAATGACTTTGGCAGAAGTTAAAGTCACCTTTTAGAATATTACTTGACTAAAAGTCTTGAAGTATGTAATACAGGCAGATTGCCTTATTTTCAACCTTTCTCTAACTGGAAATGTTGGCAGGCTATTGGCAGCTAAAGAAGAGGAATTCAATTTTAGTTTAAAAACACTTTATTTGTCCCAGAGGGGTAATTTGTAAGGCACGCAGAGCAGTAAGGTAAAACACTGGGCATAACCACAATGACCTAAATGACAAGAAATTAAAAAAAGAAAGCTGCTATAAATAAAAAGCTGTTAACATTACAATTGAAATAAAAGTAATAGGAGGGCCTACTGAAAACTTTTTCCCAAAGTAAAATGATTAATAGCACACAGCGTACTTAAATTTACCTGAAGTTTGTTTAAGATGGAGCTTTTAATTCTTATATCATGCTGGATAGTTTAATAAATATTGACGCATCATACCATGGTCAAATGAAACTGTAAATGTCTTCCTTATTTATCTTGGGTCATAACATTGGATCATTTAATGATCTATAGACTGCCAAGTGGACTAGGGGGGAAAAAACACACAAACAAACAAAAAACAAAGTAATCGTTCATTTTTCGTAATCAAGGTAACATGTTCAATTAATTGTGGTATTGATTTGAGGTCATATCGCCCAGCCCTATGTTTACGATACTTAAGTATAAAAACGGATTTTGTGATATTAAATGTACTTGTGTATTGAAAGTAAAAGTACAAGTAAATGCTGTTAATAAAAAAGCAAGTGCTCAAAATTGTGACAATTATAAATTGAGCATACTTTACACTTGAGGAGAACTTAGGTCTTTTTTCTTACAACCTAATAAACTTAAAGAACAAAATCCAGTTTTTCCTTTTTTCCGTTAACTCATCCTACACTATCTTGTAGTGAGTAACTAAAATGCTCAGGGGAAATGTATTGGAGTAAACGTAAACGAAATATTAAAAACTCAAGTAGAGTGCAGATACTCCCAAAAAATACATAAATAATGTAACAAAGTATTATTACTTTGCTACATTACACCACTGACCACGTCTTGGACTGTTTTCCATAGATGGCTGCTATCAGGAAGAAGTTGGTGATAGTTGGAGATGGTGCATGTGGGAAGACCTGTCTTCTCATCGTCTTTAGTAAGGACCAGTTCCCAGAGGTCTACGTCCCCACTGTGTTTGAGAACTATGTGGCAGACATTGAAGTGGACGGGAAACAGGTGAGACATACAAACTGTAAACTAGGGTCTGTGGAGGCCAAAGGGTCTTCGCAGAGACTGTTTGTTTGTCGAGCAAAATGAGCAATAAAATAGTTCTAATTTCATTTTTAATCTTTATCTCATAATTGAAGTTGCTAGAATATTGCCACTGCTGGCATTATGTGGTAATTTTGCTGTGTGACTTTCAAGTGTAAAGCCATTAGGGCTGCAGCTAACAAATGTTTTCATCAAAAATTAATCTGTTTATTTTTTGTATTTGAATTTTTGTTTGGCTAATGAGATGTTAGAAAATGATTTTTAAAAAAAATACCAATCACAATTTCCTATTGCCTGAGGTTGCATCATACTTTTCAGACTAACAACCCCCCCCCCCCAAAAAAATCAATTGACTTTAATTTAGGACACTGACAAGCTGCTGATTTTTACATTTGAAACCATGAGATATTAGGATTTTTTTCTTGAATTCTTTTTTTTTTTTTTAATTAAATGATTCATTGATTATTGACAAAGATTTTTTGTCAATAATCCAAACATGTTCAGTTTGCTATCACAGATGACTAATAATAACAGCAAATATTTACCAGCAAAAATGTGCTGCTTTTTATTTGAGTTACTTTCTTTGTCTTTCTTTCTTAACAAGAATTGGTAGATTGCTAAAGTAGTTGCTGATTGATTTTCTGTCTAATCTATGGATCTGTCTAATCAGTTTATCATCTAATCATTTTGCTCTAAAAGCAATTAGCAATGATTTTTGAAAATGACCATTTCAGTTTGACTTCTCATTGGCAAAATGCACAATGCACTGAACTCTGACTAGACCTTATCGTCTTTACCTAAACAGATTTATCAAGTGATTGGATATGGATATTGTGAGAGTCGCCTTGTTTTGTTTTTAGAAGCAGCATGGGCAGTCTCTTTTCCCTCTACTTGATATGAAAGAATAATGTCATAGGGGTCCGCTTAATCATTTAGCATGATTCTCAATCTTGTAAATTGAATGCTCAAATAGTCTTCTTTATGTATCCATTTTTCATGCAACTCTCCTTACATGTCATTTTTATTTCTGTTCTTAGGTAGAGCTAGCACTTTGGGATACAGCAGGTCAGGAGGACTACGACAGACTGAGGCCTCTCTCCTATCCCGATACTGATGTTATTCTCATGTGCTTCTCTGTGGACAGCCCCGACAGTTTAGGTATTGTCTTTGCGACAGTCACACCACTATGTATCAAACACTTTGTGGTTGTGAAATTAACATATATATGTTTGCATTTTTCCCCTCTACTCACTTTAGAGAATATTCCAGAAAAGTGGACACCTGAAGTGAAACACTTCTGTCCAAATGTCCCCATCATCTTGGTGGGCAACAAAAAAGATCTACGCAATGATGAGCACACCAGACGAGAGCTTGCCAAAATGAAACAGGTGAGTTCTTTTTGCTCTCAGTGTGCAGGTATGTGAGCATTTGTTACAGGGGTTCCACTCTAGAGAGTTATTTTTTTTAATCAGCATTTAAAATAGATAATCTAACTTTTTTACCTGATCCAAAACATATTGAAGGACATATTTGGGTAATATAATCCCCAATAAGTAATTGAAGTCAGTTTTTTTCTTCAATTTTGGTTATTGTAAAATTGGTCCTAAATATTACTTCAGGTGGCATTAAAAAAACAGTCTTAAATCTGATTTGCCTAAAGCTGTAGAAACTGTGTTGGTATAAATGTCAAAATGTAAACCCTTTCTCTGTCATGTGCCTCCAGGAGCCAGTTAAACTTGAGGATGGCAAAGAGATGTCAAACCACATCAGTGCCTATGGCTACCAAGAGTGCTCTGCCAAAACCAAAGATGGCGTGAGGGAAGTCTTTGAGATGGCAACTAGGGCAGCATTGCAGGCCAAGAAACGTGGCAAGAAGTCCACCTGCCTTCTGTTATAGGCTCCAGGACACGAAGGAGCTGCCGTTAAGCACAGACGCAGAGGGCAGCTTCCATTGAGATTTGACATGGGGGAGAAAATTGCACAGGGCCCAGATAAGTTTTGCGGATGCTCAATTTCATATCACCCAGTTATCCTCAGCAACCTAAAGCAGATCTTAAATGATTTGATAAGCTTCTACTCTTTGGTCCTTGGTCTGTTCATTAGGTTAAATTTCATTTTGCTTGCATCTATCAAACCTTTTCAGATCTAGAAGTCTGCAGGGCAGATGGTGGGAGGTGATTTGAACTTGAGTAGATGTAAACAGGGTTGAAATGTGCCATGATGGGAATAAAGAGAGAAAAGGTCCTCACCAGGCCAAAGACAATGGGGTCATGTGAGAGAAAGGCAGAAAAAAAGACAGAAATATAAAACAAATAAATAAAAAAAAGGTTTGAATTAGGACCATGTCCAAGTGGATTTTACACAGTAACGCCTACATGTAGTGCCTTGAGAGCAGCGGTGAAGAAGAGAAAGTTGTGGGGTAGGGATTCATAACTTAGATGGGGTATTATTTTGTCATTTGTAGTGTCCACACATCACATTTGTGAATGCTTTCTCCCTGTCATTGGCTTTGCTCCTTCAGGCCCATTTTCTGACTCAGGCGCTATGCAGGGGTATGCCTAAACTAGATTGTATGAGATATTTTTCCCATACTGAATTACTTACCTGTACTTTAGAGAGAGAGAGAGAGAGAGAGAGAGAGAGTGTGTGTGTGTTTGTTTGTGTGTGTGTGTGTGTGTGTGTGTGTGTGTGTGTGTGAGTGCGCACGCAACTGTATGGTGGTTTGTTTTCTCCAGTGCAGGTCTGCATGCAGTGAATGTGTGTATATTTGTGAGGGTGTGTATTAACATATGTGTCTATGTACTGTATGCATGGGAAGGCCTTCTGCGTCACTGACTTAACCCCTTGTTTCCATGCCAAAGTTACCCCTGATGGCCACATTTTCTGGCTCAGATGGGTAATGGAATTAACAGCTACTCAGAGTGACATAGAAACTTTCACTTTACTGGAAGACATTGTACTATACATAGAGGCACAATCAGGTTAAACATATTCTGAGTTTTAGGACCTTTTTTTGTGTGTGTACCAGAGATTCATTTGATTGTGTTAATTAGTGGGTCAAATCATGAGTGGTATAGTTGATAAGTTGAATATTCTTTCAGATAGACGATAGGCTTATCTTATTACTATAATGTCCATTATGTACTGTATGTCTTACAAGGCTTTGTAAGGACATGTTATTATGTATTTCAACTTTGCCTTTTACTCAGCTCTTCCCATCCCTCCTTTAATGTCATTATTGTATAATAACTTTTTATCGTTGATGTCTCTAATTTTTTAGTATATTTTAATCATTTTACTTAATCCTGCTGTTATGATCAGCTTATGTCAGTTATATGAGAAATTGTAACCATAGTTTTTTTTTTTTAATTTTTTTTTTTAGTTAACTGAAGGTAAAGCTTGGGGTGCACGGCTGGATGTTTTTGGGGTTTGGGCTTTTTTTTTCTTTCTTTTTTATTTGTACTGTGACATATTAGGTTTCTGGATTTTCTTTTGCTTTAAATAAAGCTGATATTAGGGTTTTCTGTTGTAAGGTATTTATGTGTTCTTTCGATTTATTCATCAGTAATTGCAACAATTTTCCCTACATTTCTGGTATTAATTTCCTTTTTCATTTTCTCAAATAAAAGAAAAACCTAAGCCCTCAAGGTATCTTACTCTATGATTTTACATCTGATATGAAGATATCTACATAAACACATCTTGTTTTTTTTTTATTAACAAGCATACATACATATATACAATCATATATACATGCCAGGGGTACATGTAAACAGAAGAAATTAAAGAAAAAAATATACATGTAAAATTTATCACGTATTTATCATATTTACTGCCTTTTTAAGGCCTCTTAATGTGGTGTCATATTGTCTGAGTTCTTGTAAGAAAAGTTCAAAGTCTAGTTTGGAGACCCCCATCTCTACTTGTGTATGTGAAATTTTCCCAGTAGTTAAAGCAATTGTACAAAATAATTAATGTCTTTCTCCACCTCATGGTTTTCACAACACCTGAAAATGTTTTTGTCTTGCAATTGAATTGTTTGTCCGGTTTTCCTTCTTATATAAAGTTGAACATCCACCTAAAATATTCTGGTATACATACAGTTATAAAAGCATCACTGACAGTTTCTAATTCTAATTTACAGGAGGTGCAAGAATACTCAATAATGAACCTAAATCTCCAATGTTTTTTTCTTTTCTTTCTTTTTTCTGGATATCTTTGATGCAAGATTTTTACAGGAAACCTCTTAACATTATGTAAGACCAAATTTGTGCCCAACTAAGCAAACTTTCTGCCAGTTGCCATAAAGTGAAATGAGTAATCTTACTGGCAGCAGAGTTGTATGTAGTTCCTAATTTGTCTATTTGAGCATTTATTCTCTGTAACATTGACTTCTACTATGAATATACGTACCACTATTAGAAATATTGATGATTTAATCATAAATTACTGAACCTCTCAGAAGCTGTAGCAGCACCCTTAACCATTCCACACTCATGCTAAGAAATACCTTTGCAAAAACAACAACAAAAAACAAACATTATAGACCCTAGAATATGTTAACAAAATGCATTATTTTATTAAGAAAAAAAATTATCTCAGTATAATGCATTGTAAAAGGTGCAAAATTCAATTTAATATAATAGAAATCTGAAAATAAATCGGGACTTTATACAGTAAACATATAAAAAAATAAACAAAATTAAATAGATACAAATTAAAATAAATATAATAATAAAAAAAGATCTGCATAAGCTTTATGGTAAAAACAACCAAAAATTGTCAGTGTAATATAATAAAAAACTAAAAGTAAGATAAACAAATACAAAACAAATACAAAACAAAATAAATAAATATAAATAATAATGATTTGTCACAAAATCTGTTTAAAATGTATGTTGGGGGGAAAAACAGTCAATTTAGTTTAGTAAAAATAGAATTGACTAGAATTACAGTGTAATCAAACTACTACAATGCATCGTATAAAAACATCTGAATAAAATTGGGTTTTGCCAAGTTTTTATTGTAACAATTAAACCTCATAAAATGTCAGCTGTCTGCTCACCATGCCTGTTAAAGGGTTAAATGCATCAAACACTGCTATGCATGCCCTCATAATATGGGCTAATAGTTTGGGGTTGGTCTGGGTGTCTCATCCAATCATCGTCGACATTAATGTGTTCGCTCTCCAACCACCAATCACATTTCAGAGTCGGGTATCGGGTAACCGCCCCCTCTCAAATGTTTTCTGCTGTGGCCATTTTACACTTGGTGCACAGAAAAATAAAACACCCTTCTCACCTGAGCGTCGACGTGACATTTAAAGAACTATTGTCGGTCACATGTGGCACTGGTAAGCGTTTGTCCTGTTTTTAATACAACTGCTGCTGTTGTGTTTACAGCCGCTGACAGACGGTTATTTCGGGGGCAGCGTCTCTGCATGGACCAGCTAGCAAACCTCAGGCTAAAATAGTTAGCTCGCCCGCTAACCGAGATGACCGCCATACGTCATTGTTGAATACTCCTTTTTGGGTGGTAAAGTTGGGCATGTCCATTGCGCACACGTTTTAATAGGGATGCAGGGCGATGCCCATGTTTGTTTACATGTGGGTTTCGTTAAGTGGCTGCAAAGCAATGATATTAAAGTTGGAGAAGTCTGCAGTATTTAAACTCCCACTTCCACTTCATTATTTTAGGTATGTTAGGTTTTTTTTTATTGATTTACGTTGCTTACTCTATGTTTGCTTATTGACTTAATGTGCTTGTATGTTTACTTTTCCCGATTACTCGACATTTGTGTTTTTTATCCTTAGTAATGAGATATTCCTCATAAACCCATGGGGGTTTCTTAATCTCACTTGCACAACTAATTTTGTTGTTGTATTTCTTTTGCTTTGTGCAAATAAATCCTAATTCCTAAAATAAAAAAATGCAACTAACCTGGTGACAACCAACATGATGTTACCTGCCTCTAAGTTGCACATCGCTATTTTGCATCCCATTAGGTTCTACATGGGATTTTTTCTTTCTTTTGCAAAGTAGTTACTTCTTTTTGCTGTTTGCTGTTATTCTGCTGATTATTGCTCCTTATTCAAAATAGGAATGTTGTTGATGTACTTCTAGGGTATCCAATGCTGTAACCAAATAAAGACAGGGCAGAGACCAGGGGCAGAGTCAGTGGATCAACATGGACTATGAGAGGCGGTGAGATCAACTTAATTTTGTACCAGATTTTACCTGAAGGGGATAGTTCCGATTTTTTTGAAGTGGAGTTGTATGGGTTACCTGTCCACAGTCAGAGTATTACAGACAGTAGATGTCAGTCATCACTCGACACGCCTCCCAGTTTGGAGAAGCAGGCAGGAGTAGTAGATGTTAAGTAATGTACTAATGTGGATTGGGGGTCGACAACAAACTGTATTTTAAGCATCCAAAAAAAGAATATCAGTTCCAGTGTATGCTATAGTAAGAGTATTTTTAACCCCTTTAACTCTCAGCACATAGCCCATCTAAACTAAGAAGCTGTTAAAGGCTTCATTTTCCCATTTAGTCTCTCGTCAAAGTTAGCATACTCCATTGCCAAAAACAGAAATTTTAGCTTCCTGAACACAGGAGCTGCTGGTCTACCACTGCTTTGATCAGTTAGTCAGTTGGTGGTATTGTCTGACTTTGGTGAATCTGAACTAACTCTTTTAAATGCCAAAGCCACAGAATAACACAAACAAACTATCTGTTTAAGGCAACTGTAGACCAGCAGCTCCTGCATTTGTTCAGCAATGTTAAATCGCAGTTTGAGTCTGGCTTTGAAGAGAGTGCTATAACGGCTTCATTATTGTATTATTCTGTTGTCAGACATTAAGGTCAGACAGTAGATTGCTTTCTCCAAGCTGGTTGCATACTGAGTAACATCTACTGTACGCAATACACTGACTATGGATAAGTACCCCATACAACTCCACTTCAAAAAATCTGAACTATCCCTTCAAAGCACTGACATGTCCCTCACTTTGGCTTTCACGGTCAGCAGGGGGGGGCGAGGTGACCGCATGGGTCGCTATGGCAACACGCACAATGATCACAACTTTCGGGACATGGACTACCGAGGCTATGGCCAAGAGGATGAGGAGGCAGAGTATGATGTGAGAGCGGAGGGGGACAGACCATATGGTCGCGAAGAGCAGTTACTGGGTGTCCGTGACTTCTCACCTGGTCGTGTCCAAGACCACCTGGGGTTTCATCACAGAGGAGAAGGGCGAGGAGACGTTGCACGTGAAGGGAAAGGGCTCCTGTGGCCCCCATGTTCTCAGGCGCAGCCTGACCTAGCCCATCCCATGCACCATAGAGAGGAGGAGGGATCCAGGCGGGAGTTTGAGCAGTTATTGACTGGCCCGCAGGAGAGAGGTCGGGGGAAAGGTGGAAGAGGCTTTCCTGAGAACAGTTCCCCTCATTCAGGGGGTAGGGATGGCAACTGGGGTCGTGGTGGTGCCCATTCAGAACAGATGGAATACAACGCGGCCAAACAGAGAGAGGAGGACAGGTTCTCTCGTGCTGCAGTGAAGAGGAGGGTAAGACACAACAGCTCTATCCTCTTTATAGAGCTGCTGAAATTTTAATATGTTGTCGACATCAGTTGCTAACAGGGTTCACACGGTCATGAAAAACCTGGAAAGGTGATGGAGTTAGTAAAAAACATTGAAGGTTCTGGAAAAGTAAAGCAATTTTTTTGTGTGATTGTAATTGATACAGTAATCTTCCATGGATAACCTAAGATGTAATGTAATATAATGGGAAAAGTAGCTCTAAAATGTATCAGTATATGACAGTGTTTTGTTTACATTTTGACCATGTTTGTTTGCTTATTTTCGACCCGCATTCAATCTCTTTTTTAATGTATGCCCACCGGCTGAAATTACATTTGATTAGAGTTTAAATTTATGTTTGAAAAATGCAGAGCAAGTGGGGCAAGAAAAGAAATACATCCTTTAAAAAATTCTGGGAAAGTCTTGAAATTTTATCCATAAAAATGTGTGGAAACCCTCGCTGCTAGTGTGTCACTACTCATTGCAGGCTTTTCCAGTGGGGGCAGAGGAGCATAGTGGTGGGAGTGCTGGTCCAGACCTGTCCCTTGAGGAGCTGGATCAGCGAGACCAGGACTACCGTGCAGACCTGGACCACAACCAGAGGCCAAGCAACATCATAATGCTTCGTATGCTGCCACCCAATGCCACCACTAATGAGGTATGTCTCCAGGCCTTGTTTCTGTGTTTGGTCTGAATATGCATAGGCCTTTTTTTATTTCTTATTTTATTGCTCTGTAGAGCACTGCGAATTGCCCTTTTGTATGAAATGTGCTATACAAATAAAGCTTCCTTGCCTTGCCTTGTTGTCAGTTTGCTTAAAAAAGGAAATTATACCTCTGTGTTCATAGATCCGGGCACAGCTTCAGGAACAGGGGATCCAGCCAAGAGAGGTTCGCCTCATGAGGAACAAGTCCTCAGGTGAGAACTTGTCCATTGCCTCGAGTCTTTTTTTAAAATTCTCCCTTGTGTCACACTCATCCATTGCAAGCTCTTTAACGTCATTGCGCTCTCAGGTGACTCTCCCTTATCTGCTCAGTCTTCTCTCTCTTATTAATAAGTGTCCTCTCTTACCTTCTCTCTTACCATCACCGTCTTTCCTCATACTCTGACAGCTGGGTAGATAGCTGCAAAGAATGCATATTTATAAACTTATATACAAGCTTTTGCTGCGATTCCTGCTTTGATTTTTTTTGGTCTGCTGGTGTCTGAATTCTAGCTAGTGCTCACGGGGCAACAAAACATCCATGCACGCTTCAAAGGATATTTCTTTCTGTATTTGCCTTTTAGAAAAGAATGCATGCACACAATCAAAGGTTATAGATCTTCACTCCATGGCATTAATTTTTCCTTTTTGACTCTCTCATAAAGTTTCATGATTCTGCCTCATCCATCTTGAAGCGAGATGTGCCTGATTAGATGGAAAAGCTCACAAACTAACAGTGTCAACTGAAAATTGAGCAGTGGAAGCAGGAGGCTTTTGATGGCGTTTGTCATTGTAGCTATTTTTGAGTGTGTGAGTGTGGGGATATAAGTGTTGCAGCTGCCTCTCAGCTACGTGAGCGTCATCCATTTACCACTCAGAAAAGCTTGTCTTTTTCTAAAGGATTCCCATTAAGGTCATTGTCTCACTGGCCTCCCCTTTTTGCTAACGCACTGGTTGTCTGTAAGGTGTGTCTCTCTGACTCAGGCACACTTACAGTCCCCCGCACTGTTCTGTCTTTCTCACCCCCACATGACTGTTTCTCTGTTTTAAAGGATACGTCTCTCTGAGTTATAAATGTTAAAGTGATGATCTGTTGTGATTGCACTCCATGTTGTTAAAAAGTTATATAAATCTAAATGTGTCTTCTAATGTTTTGTCAGTCAGTTACAGTAATGCATGGACACAATATGGAACATTATACCACAGTGCTACTTAGTTCAGACTGCCCTCTGACTGTCAGACTAGCAGAGATATTCGTGTCTGTGTGCTTGCGTGTGTGTCTGTTGGTGTCTGTTGGTGTCTGGGTGCTTCATCAATCAAAGCCAAAGAGCTCAGACTCAAACTGATGAGTGGGTAGGATTCTCCCTCTCTCTCCCTCTTTCCCTGACCCTGTTGAGATACTTGACATTGCGTCCTCCCACTCTTGTAGAGACGTTGACAGCGACTTTCCGAGTGGCTGTCAGGTGTGTTATTTCCAAGGGAGAGAGGAAGCAATTCGTTGTTTTATTAGTGCTTATACAGGGTCTCTCTCTCTCTCTTTCTCTCTCTCTCTCTCTCTCTCTCCCTCTCTCCCCTCTGGACATGAAGCACTAACCCCTCACTGCGTTGTTGTTATGTTGTTGTTGTTGTTGTTCGGTTACCATGGCGCTGGGCGGTGTCCAGGTCAGAGCCGAGGATTCGCCTTCGTCGAGTTTAATGTCATACAGGAGGCCACCCGCTGGATGGAGACCAACCAGGTCACTCTCCCCTACACAGACACACATACACATATATACATTCATACGATGGGACATATGGGTTAATATCAGGACAAATGTTCAGTCACATCACACCCTGTCATGTGCACACGATGCAATCCTGTAGACACACAAAGTGAAGAAAACATGTTGTCCCTGAGGTAGGTAGAAGTTTATACTCTGAGGGAAATTCATCTTTTTTCTGCTTATACAGAATTCCACAAACAGGCAGATTCATGTTACATCATGCTGACGTCTGTCTGTCTGGGACCTAACTACATAGTTTTCATAACTGGACCCTCCCAGTCACATTTGCTCATCATTTGTCCAATACAGACTCCTCTATTATAGAGGTCTCCTCCTTCTTCAGTGACATGTTCTCACTCTCTTTCCTAAGTCCACCCCTGGGTTAGTGTGACAGTGTGAATACAATTTCTCACATGGTCTATTGTATGTTGAATCAGAAACAAAAAAAGTACTTCATTTTCTTGTTTTCGAACCTTTCATATCTGGCTCATCTACCATTATTACATCTTTAGGATGGAGCTATTGTCTATGGGATGAAGGTGGTGACAGTGGGATGGGATGTGTGGAAAACTGTGAAAAGGTTTCCCCTTAAGGGGGGAGGGATGACACAATCGAACAAAACACATTGTGTCCTTAAAAATGGACACCCACACACACCACACATACACCATCTCAGTCCGTCCCAATTTTCTAAAGCTGAAGGTTGCAATTCTCTGGTGTCCTCTTTCTTTCAGCCTCCGTTCTACTCTCTGTCTTTCTCTGTCCCCCTCTCTCTCTCTCGTCCCTGTCATTCTCTCTCATCTCTTGTGAGATGAGGCCTTTCTCTGGCATGTGTGGCCTAATTATCGCTGATAATCATTCTTTGTTCCCCGTCCCTCTCTTTCTTTTTCTTTCAGGGAGTGCTGTTGATCCTGGGACAAAGAGTGTCGATGCACTACAGCGATCCAAAACCGCGTGCCAATGAGGACTGGCTCTGCAACAAGGTTGTGTGTTTGTGTTGGATTGTTTGTCATGTTTATATGTAAATCTAAATGTATATATGTGAATGCGTGTTCATCAATCACTGTACGTGCTCGTTCTTTGAAAAGTATTTTAACATTAGGTCATGTAACTTTTCCCCAGTGTGGTGTGCAAAACTTTAAAAGGAGAGAGAAGTGCTTCAAATGCAGTGTGCCTAAATCAGGTAATGTTTAACCAATTACTGTAAATATCTCAAATATTCTCCCTTTTACAATAACACCAGCTTTCTAACAACATATATTAATACATAAATGGCATGTTATCTTTCCTCAGAGGCAGAGCTGAAATTGCCCCAGTTGCAGAGGGATTTGCCCATTGGTCTTCAAAAGGAGGGAGCCCAAGGCTTATTGCCCTTGCCAGCACCCTACCACTCTTCGGGCCCTACTGTCACCCCAGGACAGGCCACACAGCAGGCAGATGTTGCCAATGACAGTAAGTTTATCTTTTGAGAGTTTTACAACCCTGCAATCTCTTCTTATATTCAAAAGGCCTACTTTATGTAATTTTCCTATTTTTCATTCATTATTTATTGCACTAATGAATTGATTTATGTTAAGTCTGGAAAATAATCTGTAATATGGATCATGGCAAATCAGGATCTAAAATTAAAGGTATACCATGCAGGAATTCATAGTTATTGTTTGTAAACAGTATCACCAGTAAAACTGAAATCTAACCCTAAGCTTTATCCAGTTGGCGTTTTGCCGTATTTGTTGTTGTTTTTTTTTTCCAATTTCACAATTTCACACAATTTCTGTAGCTTCCTTGTGGATATTCGCGCTACTACCTGGTCGCTACCTTTTCATGAAGTTCTGATCTCACCTGTGCTCTTTGCCTACACACGTCCTGAACATAGCAGAATAATAGGAAAATACTGGCAGAGGGCAGAGTCGCTGCAGATAAATGCACTGCTACACACTTCTAGTGGATCTTAAGTGATGATTGAAAGGGATTACTTTTTCTATGAGTCACACATTGTTATATAGAGGAAAATCCTGCAGAGAATAAAAAATTTTCCGTTCGGTGAGTACATCTCGGAAAAAAGTCATGTGGTAAAAAAACTTTATTAAGAGTCTCTACCATGTTTTGGTGTCATTTATGGATGTGCTGCTTCTGTCCTCTACTGTCTATGTAAACTCATGTGCACACACTCTAGCAGATTTTGCTGTTTTCTGTAGTGCTGCAAAACAGAGCGCTCCTAGTTTTTCAGCACTGTTTACCATACCAGACATCAGCTACTCCCTTAAACAATCGTTTGTTACTGGTCTACAAAGAAAAGGGTGCATTAGAGAGTGAGGAGTCTTATGAGGTTTATGTTGATTAAAACAATAAAACATCCATTGGGTACATTTAATGGTCAGATTGTTATTACAGTTCTCATCTACTAGTCCTTATGGCTGAAAGTTGATTGTCATACACTGTGGCAAATACTTTCGTCATGTTTCAAAACATTTTCTCTACCAAGCTGGAGGCCTGCAAACTAGAAGGGGGCATCATGGGATACTTGCTTTTACAACACTCAATATTATCTTGTACCTGAATTGTTAAATCTCGTGTTAAAGAATATCATATTTTCTCATCCTCTCCCACACCAGCTCTGATACTAAGAAACCTTGGCCCGCATACTTCAGTGGAAACCATCCTGTCTGCTTTGGCTCCATTTGCCACTCTCTCCCCTTCCAACGTTCGCCTAATCAAGGACAAGCACACACACCTCAACAGGGGCTTTGCCTTTCTGCAGCTCTCTACTATAGTGGTGAGAAACATGATGAGGCAGACACACACAGCAATAAGTGCCTGAAAGATGAATTGTCATTCACTCAGTTGCAACTAAAACTATAATCAGAGTAGATCAATCCATAAACAAAACTTTTTGTCCTTTTGGTGTAGTTATGATGTTTAAAAAAAGCTTGATCGAAAACATTCATACATTAGTAGTCAGTTTACACTCACACTAACTCACCGGTCTCTCTATGTTCTACCAACAGGAGGCTTCTCAGCTGCTGCAGATCTTGCAGGCTCTCCAGCCAGCTCTCTCCATTGACGGAAAGGCAATTGTGGTGGAGTTTGCCAAAGGCTCCAAACGGTAAACAAACACACACCCTAACTTCCCTGCAAAGAAACCACAAGAGCACTGAACATTATTGCTATTGAACAAAGAATAACATTGTGTTTTTTAATACTGTGCATGACCATGTAACATTAAAACTTAAAATTGGTCAAAGAATAAAATGGATTAGAAATAGCTTTGGAGAAGATCATCCAAAACAAATTAGTAGCCTAAAAATAGTGTTGTATTTTTGCATCACGAAAAAAGTTTCTAAATGTTTGTAACCAGAAACCCACTGAAACCCTATGTCTCTTTTCTGTTCCAGTGATGTATTCATGACGGATGGCAGCAGAGTCAGTGCTGCTACAGTGGCCAGCACAGCTATAGCTGCCGCACAGTGGGCTGTCACGCAGGTAATAAGAATGACTCATAACAAATATAGCAAAGAAAGAATAACAGTAATAGCAAAGAAATAAGCATGTGACAAATCTTTTATTTCAAACTGTTTGTTTCTGATGGTATTTTTCATTCTCAGACGGCTCAGAATGGATCAGGCGGAGGCCCGAGTATTGATACAGCAGTGTATCAGCAGGGGGCAGCAGTAACATACAGTCAGGAAGGAAACGAATACTCTGGGCTAGATGGCACAACTTTGAAGGGCCAGGCAGATGCCAGGGTTGCTGCTTTACCTGGTGCAGGAACAGCCCTGATAGGGGCATACACAGGAGGAGCAGCCCCAGGTTGGTATCACATATTCCAAATATCTGCATATTCTCCATATGATTGATATAGCTTTATCTATTTGAACTGAGTGAAGTTAAGCCACCTGTTTGTGTGCAGCTGCTATTTCATCTGAGGCAGTGACATCTGGATCAGCAGTTGTGCAGCAGCCTCTTGTTCATACACAGACAGCTCTAACCACCACAGCTACCCCCACACCAGTCACACAGGTACAATATTGCCGTTTGCTTTTTTGCCGTGCCTGTTGTACTCTTGCATTATATCATGCCATTACATTCTCACTTTTAAAAGTCCATCTCTCCACAGGTTGAAATTGTGGGAAAACCACAACCAGCTGCTCCCAGCCAACCTGCGACCCCAGGCACTGAACATGAGCTCCAGCAATACCGTAAGGCTTTGTGTGTCTAGCGTTGCCTACAGGTTGAGAATTTATTTGTGGTGCTAAACCCCCAAGGGGGTCTGCAAACAGCTTCAGGAATTAAGTTAGTTTTAAAAAAAGCACTGACTTAACATTCATTACTAACTGCAAATAGATGAACCTTTGTGAAAGACACGTTAGTCAAGAGGAACTGGTTTCCACAGACTTTAATTTAAAGAAGAAATAATCCATGCATTGTCGTTAAACTAAACTGAAACTAGTGTAAAAACATTTTAGTTCGTTGAGGTATTAAATAAAAACTAGACTTTAGAAGAAAAAAAAAACTTAAACAATGTTGTGTGCTTGGGGTTGTTAACTGCTAGGTGTGAATTCCTCGTTTATCGGCATGTATATGTATTATGCGACCGATTAACAGTTATGCTAACCCTGTCCCGTGTCTTTGACTGTAGCTGTGCCAGATGTGTCCACATACCAGTATGACGAAAGCTCTGGCTACTATTATGACCCACTTACAGGCCTCTACTATGACCCAAACTCCCAGGTAAAGAGCGGTGAAAGTTCTGCAGTCTAAATGTTGATTCAGCACCTTTGAAAGACTTCTGTGAATGTGTCCTCCTTCTTAGCATTTTAGTCTTGTTTTGTGTGTCCCTCCTCTTTGCAGTACTACTACAACCCTCATACTCTGCAGTACATGTACTGGGATGGTGAGAAGCACACCTACATTCCAGCTGCTGCTGGCCAGTCTAACGCCGATGGTGCTCCCACGAGTGTAGGTGGAGTCCCCCCAGAGTCACCGTTTGCTACCCCAGGCAGCAAAGAGAAAAAAGACAAACCCAAGAATAAAACTGCTCAACAGGTACTCTACATAAAGAATACAAGTGTTAGTACTGACAGATGTGCAGGAAAAATAAAATTTACCACTGGTTGCCTTGATCTTTGTTTTTTAATTAGACATTTGTACAACTCTGTAAAAGAGCAGACACAATACGCCGCAATTAAATTTCAGTTTGTATGATTCAACACATCTTTTAGAAGAAAAAAAACCTGACGGTTCAGTTCAAACTGATAAATGCCACTCTATTTGGCCACATTTTTTTGTAGTTCTCTAACACCTTTGACATGTTCTGGAAATTTTAGACTTTACCAAGGTAGTATTTGTTGAAGGGTTTCTGAGTTGTTTTGCATTATGTTGCTCCTGTGTTGTTATTGAACACCTTTTCAAATTGTAAATCTTCCTCCGCTCAGCTCGTTTAACTGGGTAACTTGCATCTCTTGGGCTTTATATTAATAGATTGCCAAAGATATGGAGCGCTGGGCTAAGAGTCTCAACAGACACAAGGAGAACATGCGATCTGTCTCTTCCTCCCCTGCTGTCGGTTCCACAGCGCTTCCACCTGGTTACACCAGGGCACCTGGCCACAGTCGCCTTGATGACCGCCGAGAATCTGCCAGTGCTGACGCAGGCTACGCTGTTCTTGAGAAAAAGGTACATTGTGACCCTTATGTAGCCAAATATGCTTTGCTGTAAACACCTATGTACCTTTGGGGCATCAGGGTATCATAGTGACTGCGAAGAACGCCATCAACCAGTCAGCCTGCCCTAGTGCAAGTAAAAAGACAGTGTCTGCATAGGATGTGGTCTTACTGACTGACCCGATGATCCCTCTGATTTTGCTTTTCTGTTCTGCAGGGTGCACTGTCTGAACGGCCTCAGATTTTTCTGGATCAGATCCGACAAAGCACAGAAGTAAGGACTTGGACACATTGTTATCTGTGTTGGTCTGTTCTCCTCATAGTTCCTCTGACAACGTGTCTTTTGTTAGTAATTGCTACAAAACATTTTTAAGCATGCTTTTATTATTTCTGTATCTGTCTGTTTCTCAGTCTTTGATCTTGCATCCTATTTCTGTAGCATTCGCCTCCTCAGCAGCAGGGTCTGGTCCCAGCCTACAGTGGAGAAACTGACAGCGAGGAAGAAGGAGGCGATAAAGATGAAAAAGAAGGGAGGATGACGGACTGGGTTAAACTGGCCTGTCTGCTGTGTAGGAGGCAGTTTCCCAGCAAGGAGGCCCTCATCAGGCACCAGCAGCTCAGTGAGCTACATAAGGTGGTTACACAAACAGAAGTATTCTAATATCACACTGTTACAAGCGTTGCATGTATTACCTGTTCACAATCATTTTCAGTAGACTTTGTTCAACTGTCTCTTACTTTTGCTGTTTTTTGCTGTCTTAAGGGTGTGTAAAATGACAAAGATGCATCTAAAGACTTTCCTCATGTAATCATGTCAAAATTTCTCCATTTTCACCTTCCTGCACACAGCAAAACTTGGAGCAGAGAAGAGTCCAGCAGGAATCTGCAGGCAAAGAGGTTGGTCAACCCTCAGGGTCTGTATGTCAGAGTTGGACAACATTGCAAAGAGTATTTGTGTTTGTTGCTGATTGAATGCAATTAGTATTGATGTCATTGTCTTTTTTTTCTGTTCTCAGAGACTTGTGGACGGACCTGAACCTCCTGATCCTAAGAGGAGGAAGTTTAGCCCCATGTAAGCAGCAGTGAAGTAACAAATACACTCCCCATGTTTATGTTTTATAGTGGTTTCCTGTTTAAGGCTTTTGCACACCAAGTCCATATTTTTTTGTCTGATATTGTTGCATGTTTAGAAAGTACTTCAACATCACGTCATGTTAATCACGTTTACAAACTGAATCCAAAAGTTTTGTTCAGTGGTAAAGACTTTGGAACACGGATTTTGCCTTTTTTTTTTTGCACCTGTCAAAAGTCTCTTTACTTCACTTACCAAGTAGCAGTGAAGAAAAAGTGGCGCAACTTGTGGGCAACATCTGCAACAAGAGAGAAGAAAGAAGTGCACAGTATCATTTCATAACTCAGCGTACTTTCAATCGGTCAGATGGTAATATTCAGGTGCATGATGGTGACAACGAGGACGTAATAGAGGATGAGGTACGGTACACACAGAGAGGGAGAGAGCGACCAGTAAAGAGAGGCAAAGGAGCAAATGTCTCTCTCTGTTTTGACTCGTATTCTGAATTTTCACATTGAATAGAGCAATAAAATGCATCAGACTGAGTGTGCAAGGCTTCTGTGCATTACAATATTTATTTCGATGACAGATTAATTAAAAACAGAAAATGCAGCCTTGGTGTGCAAAGGCCATTACAGTTGGTTTTGAGTGTGCCGTGATCTTTTTCAGTTTAGGTTTGCTGTTCTATCTACAGCAGTATATGTTGATCTTATGTGTAATTTGTTTCTACTGACTGCAATTCACATGTTATGCATCCCCCCTACTCCTTACAGTACACAACTATGCAATGATGGTGGATGTGACTTTAAAGGTTTGTTTGTGTGGTAAAGCTTGATTTATTTTCTGTCTGTCTTTAGTGACGGGATCACAGGCACTAGTCTTGGTGCCAGGATGCTTCAGGGAGGAGTGAAAAAGGGGCTTCTTTTGCGCAATATGCAAGTGGAGTGAACCCTCACCCCTCAAACTTTTCCTGACGCTGACGGGGACAATGACAAAGCCTAGCACGCAACACTTCACCGTTAACATCATATAGATATGTGTAGATAAACCTCTGAGTTTTGGTTTAACATTACAATTACCTCAACAGTGGTATTACACTCATTAACTGATCCTGTAGCAGTGGATGTCAGGATATTGCACAGAATGCACTTTTTTTTTGCTTTCTTCCTGAATGATGCAGGGTTTAGTTCTCACTTGCTTTGGAGCGTGTATGTGTGAGATAACAAGCTTTATGTGATTGGGAAAACATTTGCTATTGGAAAATGAAGGATCAGTATCGATCTTTATGGCAGCAAATGGGATTTTCTAATATAACTGTCTATGCACCATAGATTTTTTAATTTAATGCTAAATGCCCTGTCATTCAGTGAATGACTGCTCTGGGCATTAACTGTGTAAAATGTTTTAGAAGTGGCCTCATGAACTGGACAGGATCACACTAAAACTAGTGTTTGGATAAAGAGTCTCATTTTGTCATCTTGTATGAATTCTCAATGTAATACATCATTATCTCTGGAGAAAGCTATTTTTTATTTCTGTACTCCTTTAATGTGACTGTTTAATCAAGCTTGTGTAAATTAATTCTGAATAACACATTTTCATCCTTATTGGTGATTTATGTCTTCTCTTGGAAAGCCAGTAAGAGACTGTTTGTTATTTATGTGGTGGTGCAAAACATGGGAGGCATGTCAATTTTCTAACCACTGGGGGGAGATTTGTATTTTTAATTTTAGGGTCGCGGAGGAATATACAACATTAAATGGGTGTATGTTGTATTAATCTTAAACATCATCTATACTGTCCTGTTTGAGAGGCATTTTTTCTCATAAAGTTACCAAAATCATTTATCGTAGTCAGAAACTGATAAAACTGAAATTATCTTTGCTGTTTGTTTTGGTAATAAGTCTTATTCTCTGGCTGTTTGTATGTTGTATTGGCTTCAATACCTACATTTTGGTTGGAATATTTAAAAACATATAATTAAGGCCTATTTACCGGGTTCCCACCATCATGGAAAACTTGAAAAATCATCATATTTTCCAGCCCTGGAAAAGCCACGTAATTAGTGAAAAGCATTGAAAGTTTTGGAAAAGTCTTGGAATGATATTGTGTGTAACAAACAAAGTTCAGTAATCTTCCATGGATTACTAAGTACTGTGACATAGTGGTAATGGACCATCACTTACGTTTTGTCATTTTCTCCCCACGTTCTGTTTCTCTTTTCATATGCCAGCTTCCTGAAAATTATATTTGAATAGAATTTGAATCTCATATTCAAAAGATACTGTGCAAGTGGGGCAAGTAGAGGAAGCTGCTTTTAGGTTTAAGATAAAATTTACAACAGAAAGAAATCACACCCCCTCATCTGATAAATACAGAACAGTCCCTTATGTTTCGACATTTTAACTTTAAATTTCCAAAGCTGCGTGTTTGTGAAACGGTGGTTACAAAAGAGGAATACAATGTAACTCTTGTTATGAGGTCTCTAATGCAACATCTTGACCTGCAGAAATTGTAGCTGTTGCACAGCACATTTGACCCTGAAATGTTTGTCACCCATCAAATGAGCCTGTAACACACCTATGCTAGGCTGCCGGGTTCCCATGGCAACAGCAGCACACGCGGGTCTAAGTTTGGGCTAAACTGCTGTTAGCTTTATCAAAGTGTGAACACTAACATTAGCGTCTACTTTTCAAGATTATTTCTTAAGTTTATGTTGTTGTTACATTTCGGTATTTTTGTAAAGGGCGTTGTATTAACCAAACTGATCTCATTTCGACAGGTAAACTCGCTCTTTGCCAGACACACACCTAAAGTGCTAACGTTAGCTGCTAGCTTAGCTAACCCAGTCAGTTCTCATAAACTCAGTGCTGCAGGAGAACTAACCGCTACCAGTTCGTCTTTTGGAGTTTTGTAAAAAGCAAGCAGCAATCAGCAGGATGTCTGAGATGGATGAGGATGCAGTGTTATCTGATGTAGAGGGAGAGGAAGAGACACACGAAGAAGGAGCCGGAGAGGACGAGAAGGTACCAAAGTGAGAACTATTGAAATGGAGACAACAACCCTCTCCACACACTGTGGATTTTCATTGTCTTATTTATGCAGACAGTTGTTACCCGGTTTTACTAATTGATTTTATAAAACGAAAATAGTGTACTGCCACAGGATGCTGGTTCAACCCTTTGAAACTTGGATCAACATCCATTTTTTTTGTGTTGCGTTCATACAACTTTCACACTTTATCTAAAGGTACTGATTTCTGATAATAGTATAAACCGTACACTAAAGTGATGCTTGACTAATGCATGACTCATGATTCGGTGTATGTGTAATGCATTTCTGTTCCTCACCACTGACAAATGATCAAGTAACTATGGCTTTATGTGATTAGTTCTCTATTAATCTATCTGTCTATTAAGGATACATAAATTAATATGCAGTTAGATTAGCTGCACTCCAGTTACATCCAAGTTTATGCCAGACCCATTCATTTTGCACACAGTACGTATTCTCGTAGAAATGTGAATCTGTTTTCACTTCTATTCCAGTCCATTATCCTCTAATTTGTCAACTGGCACGTGCTAGACTACATTACACTCCACTTCTTTCAAGAATAATGACAAACACATGTAATAATCGTAATAATAATAGTAATAAATACTTGTGGGTCACTATGCAGCATGTGAATATTTGCATCTGAAAACCAGTTTGACAGAAAAAAATAGCTTAATAGTTCATGAGAATCACTTTTGTTCTGCTTTCAGAGAGGCTGTGCAAATGTTTGGGTCTTAAATGATTATTTATGTAGAATCCAGCTACTTTGGTTGTATAGCAACAGTATGAAGTAACTGTGAATTAACTTTCTGTAATGGATGATCTATTAAGTGTGAACTAATCACATAAAATCATAGTGATTATTTGTTAGTGGAAAGCAACAGGTTGTCATGACACTGCCTGCATTCATTTGTGCATTAAATGTCATGAGTAATGCATTAGATAAGCTTTATTTAACTAAAGGATTTGCATCCTCATTGTAAAGCATGTACTGCATCATTATGTTAGTAATTCACAGGAATTTGTCCATGGGAGGCTCAATTTATGTTTTAAAAGATCCATTGGTGGTTTAGAAGATCTGTTATGTAGATAGGCTTGTGTCTGAGCTGTGCCCCATACTCAAATGTTGATGAGGTCCTGCAGTTCATTTAATCCGTGTGAGTTAGCACTATCAACTTTTTGGACCAGTTTCATCCTTTGACGTTATCCCTCGCACAGGTGCAGGTTTGCAACTTGACCCCAGAAACCACAAGTGAGGGGCTGTCATTGCTGTGCCGAACAGGACACGGACTTGGACATGCATTTGTCAGAGTGGAGCTACAAGACAAGTAAGAGAGCAAAAACAGAGCAAATTCTGCTTCTTTTGCCCTGTAACTTTAAATTCTGTTTATCCTCCTTTAATTGTGGCTCTTTGATTTTACACTAATTATCCCTCTGTCATTACTGTACTCCCCAGAGGACTAAATGACATCACTGCAATCAGCAGATTTATTCACCTACGTTTTGTGGACGTATCCAACAACCACCTAACTGATCTCTCTCCTCTGGCATCTCTGACCCACCTGCTCTGGCTGAAGGCAAGGGCCTTTCTTCTTTATTAATTTCAAAAAGAACATCTCTGGGGCTGTTAGCATATACCTGATAGTGAATCTAGTGCAACTCTTCTTCTGTAGGTTGACAATAATGCTGTGGCATCCTTCAAAGGGCAACCGTTCGCCCAGCTGACCTACCTGCAGTGGCTGAGTATGGCAGTGAACCGACTAACAGACCTGGATGGCCTTGTCGGGTCTGCACTGGAGAGCCTCAATCTTACAGGTCAGTCTGTTGCTTTAATGTACGCTTTTATTTGACCAGATGGGGGTTAACTATCCTATATGTTACCATTCAGGCTTAGGTATCACAAACTACTTTAAGATTAATATAAAAAAATCTGGTGTGCGATGCCTGATGCTCACTTTTTTAAAGGCCTCGTCATGACATTTTGCAACCTCTCTGGCAGGTAACGGCATTCAGAGAGTGAACGGCCTTCAGAGTGGCTGTTTTGCTAACCTGGTTACTCTTGAACTGAGGGGAAACCAGTTGGATACCACTGATGGCATCAACCTCCCCAACCTGCGGCAATTGTATCTGGTAATAAAAGCACTGTGGTAGAGCACTAACACACTCGATAAGGTTGACTTATTAGCCTCAAAGGAGCAGTGTGTAGCATTTAGTGGCATCTAGGGGTGAGGACTGCAGATAGCAACCAGTCGAAACTTCACCCATGCACGGAGCATGAACTCAGGTTTAGGATTCCTTCAGTGCTGATTGTTCATGTTTTTTTTACGGGGAGTCATACTATCCACAGACGTCTTGTTCTCTCCAAAACAAATGGACCAGGTGATTAAAACCAGTGAAAACACTAAATAAAGCAGTGTCACGTTACAAATCAGTGTTTTACCGAAGCTGCTTGTGTGGAGAGGCTACAGTGACATGAAATGCATGTGATCCTATCTAGAGCTAGTGTTTGGTTTGTCCATTCTGGGCTACTGTAGAAAAATGGCAGTGCAACATGGCGGCCTCACAGATGAAAACCAGCTCCCTCTGCAGATAATAGATATAAACAACTCATTTTAAGGTATAAGATCAATATATCTCCCCAGATCCTGCATGCTGGACCTTTAACCCTTTGAAACCTGGATCATTTTTCTTGTGCTGCATTCAGATTCCTTTAACAAGCCATTTCACCCGTGAAACCTAAGCAAATTGATTTGCTTTCTTTAGAAAACGTGAGGAAAAAGGCAATGAGCAACTTTGCAATGTTCTTGCAAATTGCAAGGAATTAATAAAAGGTGACAAGAAAATGATCTGAAATTTTGTTTTTTAAAAACATAGTGAAAAATGTCCAGAAAACTATATGTATTCCTACCACAAATTTAAAATTATTTTTACAGAAAATGTTCAGTTTTATTGTTTAAAGTTTTATGGTTTTTATGGGGGTCATTTTCTTGTTTGTAATTTTTTAAAAACTTTTTTGCTTATATTCCGGTAATTTTCTTGTTCATTTTTACTTATTTCCTGCCAATTTTTTGGTCATATCTTTGTTGAGTTGGTCATTGCTTTCTTCCCATGTTTTTGAAAGTAATCAAACCAATTTTCTCAGGTTTCAAAGGGTCCCAAGTAATAACCCAGTGAAGAGACTGCCTGTAACTATTATTGCACTCCATTCAGGCCCAAAACATTATCAAGCGTCTGGAGGGTTTAGAGAGATTAACACGCCTCAACACTCTTCACCTTCGAGACAACCAGCTCGAGACTCTGGATGGCCTCAGTCCCAACATGAAGTGTCTCCAATACCTTAATGTCAGGTACACAGTTGTATCACAACAGGGATCAGATCAGATCAGATCACATATATCAATTCATTAAAACGGCAAGTAAAATTATGTATCCCTGATTAAATATTCCATATGTTTCTGTCTCGCTTCCATAGAGGCAATGTAATCTTTGAAGAGAATGCCCTGCAAAGCCTTGCACTTGTGTCAAAAACTCTGCGAGCTTTGGTCATTTCGGAGAATCCTCTGGTGGAAACGACAGACTACCGCATGAGTGTGCTGATTCTACTGCCGCAACTGGAGCGACTTGACAAAGATCCTGTCTCCTTCGAGGAAAGGACTGAGGCCCAGAGGAGAGTCAAGGTAAAACTAAGAAGTACCATTTTTTTTTCTTTGTGGCATGGTCAAACAAAAAAAAAAAACAGTCCTTTGCTGGTTTGTTCTAATGGTATGTATGTCATTTCAGGAACTTAAAGAAGAGGAAATATCTGAGCCGAAAGATTTGTAATAATGGCCAAAACGAGGAAGTGTTTGACTTCCTTGAAAACAGGCTTGGTGTGAAGAGATGAGTTACGGTGATTGTGTTGTATGACAAGTATATCTCGACAGAGCATCTTGTATGATGCACTGCATACCTGTAAATGTGTGCATTTGGGATGCTTGTGTTATGCTCCTGCACTATTGCAGTCTATTTTCTGAACAGTAAAATAAAAAAGTGTTTATTTCTGATGCATTAATTTAAATTTACAAATACAGATAATCAGCCAAAGTTAAATAGCAATGTGTCTGTGACTAAGGAATAAGAAATGAGGGAATATTTGAACCTCGTGCTGCTTGCTGGCCAGCCTGTACAGTGTTTCCCTGAGTAAGGATGAGAGAGCAAAATCTGCCACCATTTCCTTGTTGGCAGTCCTCCAGCTGCAGCTTTAAAGGGACAGCAACATGCAACGAGCATATATGGAAAACACCATATGTACACAGTTATAACCCCCTCTCAAGTACAGACTGTGCACATTTTATCAGATAATACAATTATATCAGATTAATTACAATAATTGAAGTTATTGCTAATTAGGGCATACTATTTACACACCTCACCTTCATGCTCTTGCCACAACCAGGAAGTTACCTCATTGAAAAGCCTGCACAATGTTTATTAAGGGTGCAATATTGTTGTTGTATCCGATGTAATTCCACAACAAAGTCATTTAACCACCAACCGCTCTCCGCATGGTGGTTATTTGTAAAGATACTCCTTACTATTTTAGGGTCTGTGTCTATATATTGGGGCTTTTCTTGCGAAAGAAATGAAATGATAAGAACTTAGTGATCATAACTGCAATTTAAATTAACAAAAAAGATATATTTGTGAAAGGAGCATCTCCTGCGCAACTATGTCATCACAACTGTTCCTCCAATGATTGGATGAGGTGGGAGTGGCTGTGACAGGAGACATAAGTCCCCCTCCTCTCTGTCCTGCCTCCTCCTCCTCCTCGGTTGTACTTGTACCGGGCAGCTAGCAGCGGTGTGGCGCAGCTCTGAACCTACGACCCCGGGAAGCAGCTGTGTGACTGAAGTATCCAAACCTTAGTTCTCAAGTGGACTCGATTCTCCAGAAAAACTCCAGAAACCATGACTAGCTACCACAAACCAGATGAGAAAACTCTGCAGGGGCTGAAAGACGTCGCTAACAAGCTCAGGATCCACTCCATCAAGGCGACATGCGCCTCCAACTCTGGGTAAGTTATTAAAAGTCATGTTTGCTCGATTTATTATAAATTAGAAGTGTAATATGTGAAGGAGGAACTTAAGTAACACGTTGTGGAGTTACGGGAGCTGACGCACGTTTAACCTGTTGGGCCCGGCTGCACGTGCTGCAGATTATCTTCACGCGGTGCAAAACGTAGCCACTGCACACAGCTAGCAGGCAATTATGTAAACTGTTTCATAAACGTTTAAAGCTAATTTTAGAGTTAAGTTTGTACGCTGAGTAGCATAAGCTAACAGTATGTGACATAAACGACAACAAATGGTTGCTTCCTGTCGATAATCGGCTGTGTAAAGGTACAGTAAGTTCAGTCTAGCTGATAATAAATGCCGTGCAATGTTTTAGTTATGCTACTAGCAAAGTCGCTATATGAAACTTTATTAGCACCGACATGCTGCTGCTAGCTAACAAAAGGACACATGACCAAAGCGTGAATCTCGTGGTAGGCTTGACGCTCTCATTTAAAGTTGCAGCTGTGTAAAGTGCCGGAGAGATACGCAAATGCACAGCAGTTATAGGAAATGTGTGTCAGGTTTGAAACCATACAGACGGCTGGTCCAAAGGGCACCTGTAGTATTGCTTCATCCCAAATGCCCTAATTCCGAGAAGCTGTAGTCTTCCTCTTCACACTCAGTTACTACAGGTTGAACCAGGTCCAAGCGGGAATAGTTTCCAGGGTTTCCTTGTAGACACGGGTGTAACTTTTCAGTTTATGCAATAGAGATTATATTATTCTGGCTGCCCTTTGCCCTGCTAGTGTCTGTACATCTGTGTATGCTGTATCTGTGGTCTTAAACTTAATTTCAAGTGGCATTTTTATAAAAGTCTTAAAGTATTAAATCTACCTTAAACTGCAGTAACCTTGCACTAGACTCCAGCTGCATTTCGAGAGGAATCCTAATATGACGCCCTTGATGTATGCACTTCAATTTAAAACCTCAACTTTCTTCATCAGAAAGCGACAGAAATATCTGTTACTGATATTACGTTTTTTGGGATGCCATCTAAGTTAACTTCAGTGAGCTAGCTGTCACACGCACCATCACTCTAATGCCATTTGTTAATATGCTCAGGGAGGACAGTTTTGAACTTAAACGTTTTTCCTGTAATTTAGCTTGTCACAGAAAATAAGACCTTAAACACATTTTTTTTAGTTTCTTTTCTTTTTGAGTCTTGCGGCATGCATAATGTCACCCAGAATGCAACAGGGAAAAATGTGCATGTCTTTAGATATTCACTCAAGGACCACAACTTTGTTATTGGTCTAATCACCTGGCCAGGTACATACCAATTATATGGTCCCTGCTGCTACCGCTACACATTTTCATTGTATTTGCAATACATCCTCCTAGAAATCCATCATTGTGTAATTCTCAACTTATTTACTTGTGCAACTGCAATCCTAAGAAAGGAAATGTTTGTTGGTAAACCGGTTTTAGTCACTTCCTTGTGTCAGCATACAAGGAAACGGATGAATTATATCCTGAATGTCCCACTGATGTCCCGATACTGTTGTCTCCCTTAACAAAGGATGGTTTAGAGTTTTGACACCCAACACTCGACACCTGCTCTTCCTCATTATTTGACTGATGTGGAACAGTACACTTGAGGATCTGATTGTTTTTGTTATGGCTTTTATGAATTTACTCAAGTTTATTTCTCAGCAGGTTATCGCCCAACAAAAGGACAAGGGGTAAACAGAGCACTGGGTCTTTTTGTTTCTAATGAAATTTAACAGTGACCATGATGTCTGTTTGATTAAGATAACTGTGTTGTCTGCATGGTTGAAATGTTGCCATTTATGATTGAACCCACACAGAGAAGCAGAGATGCTGTTGAGTAATGTGGGATTTGTAAACATGTTGATTACAATACTTGGACCACTATGTAGCAACTAACAGTTTCACAAGTATCTTTTTGTTATTTTTAAGGGCTCTGGAGTGTGAAAACATAACTGATGTGATCATGTCACAATTAACAATTTATTAAAGAGTGATAGTCCTAATCCCGAAAGTCAGGAGGCTTTCCTTTTTAAAGAATCCTTGCTTGCCAAATTTATCCCTTTGAATGACTCCTGGAATGACTTATTGTGGTCCATAAGTTGCTCTAATTGTCAAACTAAAACAAAGTGTGGAGATTCTTGAGTTTAGCAACATGCATGTGTGCACGGTGTGTGCATTTTTCTAAATAATAGTGTTTTCCCTGTGAACTGTTATGAACGAGCTGTCTCCTCTTTTCTCTCCTCAGTCACCCGACATCATGCTGCAGTGCAGCAGAGCTCATGTCTGTGCTCTTCTTCCACACCATGCGCTATAAAGCCGATGACCCTCGCAACCAGTGTAACGACCGCTTTGTGCTCTCAAAGGTGAGCAAACATTTCTTTATTAATGAGGTAGAACATTCTTCAGTTGGTCAGCACACTTTAAATCTTGTAGCATCACTGTCTTTACTGACTTCTCTGTGTCTCTAGGGTCATGCTGCCCCTGTCTTGTATGCTGCATGGGCAGAGGCGGGTTACGTGAAGGAGTCCGATCTGCTCAACCTGCGCAAGATTGATTGTGAACTGGAGGGCCACCCCACACCAGTAAGTCAAGAATCCCAATTTCTTTTTCTGTGTTTGTTTCCTTGGAAAACCAAATATAATATACAAGTCACTTTCTGTGTCTAATTATTTTCCTCTCTCTTATTCCCCAGAAACTGGCTTTTGTTGATGTGGCTACAGGATCTCTGGGACAGGGTCTCGGGGCTGCCTGTGGGATGGCCTACACTGGCAAACACTTTGACAAATCAAGGTGAGTATACAAAAAGGATGTGGGTTCATTAAAGGTATACTATATATTAGTCAGCTGAGGTCAAGGCTTCATTAAAAGGCAGCAACCATGTTCCTGATCCTAAGTAGCCATCATCACTGTCATAGCTGTCATCAAGAGACAGTGCAGAAGAATATAACAAGACGAAACGCCAATCATGAGTAAATCTGCGGTTGGCTTTTGCTTTCACTTTTGCTGGCGAGCTGGTTTACAAACAGAAACTGACAATTCAGTGTAGTATACCTTTTAAATGGTTCAAAGACTTGCATTTATCCTGTTTTTCAAACAGTTGTATGGTGATCTGAAACATCTTTGCCCAGTCTTCAGTCTATTTAGCATTCCCTTTACAGTATATTTCAGTTTGAAGTAGATTGCTTAAGGGCATACTCTCCTGCTATCAACTGTTTGTGTATAGGTGAAAAATCATATATGTTAAATGTTGTTAAGAAATGCTCTGGTTAAACACTGTTGAGTCGACAAGACTTTTGTTTGACAGAGTGTAATGCCTTGATTAGCAGGCAGGTTAAAGTGGTGCCTGATGCACTGTAATCACTTTAATGGATAAAGCTGTAGTAGTGCAGTTATAATTGTGTTAAATCACTCCCTGACGGGAGCCTGCGGTGAGGTCAAAAGGTGTTTGCACCGCTGCAACAGTAATTCTGAAAGTAGAACAAATAATACTGAATGACATATCTCCTTTTTTGAGAAAGCACATGGAACTTTTTCTTTTAACCAAGGATACACCTGTCTGTTGGAATGAAGTCATTTATATTAGTAAAGTTACACCTGCCAAGTCTTGCAGACATGATTATTTAATGTTTTTGTTTGTTTTAAATTTTGTTTTATTATCAGATTATTATCAGATTTGTCTTGTTTAGTTTCTAATTATTTCATAGGGGCAAATAATACACATTGAGATCTATCTGGGTTTTGGAAGGCAACACCATAAAATTGTTCAATTTCAATTGTAATACATGTGGAAAGATGTTATGAACTGCTGCTTCAGGTGAAGTTTTTTCTGTTATTAGGAGCCAGTGCAGTGATGGGACTCATGGCTTATGATGCTCATGGTATCTGATAGATCAAATATAGTGTTCGTTACACAAGACCAGTGCTTTATTACACTGCACTCATTTGGGAATACTTCTGCAGCCCTGTGGTCTGACCTTTATTTTCCCATGGGTAGTCCACCTCAAATCTCAACTCAAGACTTTGTTAATCATGTATTAATCAGAGAGATTTGTTGCTTAAAAAACAACACTAATATTCCCCATTTCCCCTTTTTTCATTGTGTTGTAGTTATCGTGTGTACTGCATGATGGGTGATGGGGAGTGTTCAGAGGGCTCGGTGTGGGAGGCCATGGCCTTTGCCTCCTACTACCAGCTGGACAACTTGGTGGCTATTATGGATGTCAATCGGCTCGGCCAGAGTGAGGCTGCACCCCTGAAGCACGACATGGAGACCTACCGCAAACGCTGTGAAGCCTTTGGGTCAGTTCTGATTTTCCAATCCTCCACTTTCATCTAATTTCCTTTTGATGTGATGACCAGTTAAAAAAATATGAATGCCTCTGAGTACACATGGAAATGAAACATAACCATTACTGTTCTATATTAATGTGTGTAAATATAGAAGTAAGGTCTTATCCATCAGTTCAAATGCTGTTACTGTTGGTTTTAATGTTCTCTTTGTTATTGTGAAACTTCAGCCTCGCACATTGGGTTTCGACATGCTTGCTGGATTTGTTCTCCCCAACTTTTAGCCTTTTCTGTTTCTGCTCCCTTCTTCCAGTTAATGAGTTTGATCCTTAACATGCATGTTCAGAAGTTAATCCAGCCTTGAGTTTTTGGTAAATATTTGTTTTAATGTGTTGCTATGCTGTTAAAACTGAGCCATGTTTGTGTAGGTGGAACACGTATGTTGTGGATGGACATGATGTGGAGGAGCTTTGCAAAGCTTTCTGGCAGGCTCAGCAGGTCAAGGGCAAACCCACTTGCATTGTCGCCAAGACTTTTAAGGGCAAAGGGCTCAAAAGTAAGTGTGGCTTATATGGTGAATATTATTTATTGAGCTACTTTATTATAGTCTCTGAATTTGATTTTTGAGATTTGTTCTCCACTTTGCTGTAGACATTGAGGATATGGATAACTGGCATGGAAAGCCCATCCCTAAGGACAGGGTGGACGACCTCCTGAATGACCTGCAGGCTCAGATCCAGGTCCCAAACAAGACCCTGTGCCCTGAGCTGCCCAAAGAAGACACACTACCTGCAGACCTCAGCACCATCTCCTTGCCCTCACCCCCAGCATACAAAAAGGGAGACAAGGTACCTTTTTTACTCATGAGTTTGGTTCCTCTTTTAATGTTGGCTAATGTGACCAGGTTTGAGTTTTTTCTTTTAGAAGCATGTCATGGGTACAAAGCTCCTTTAACCAGTCAATGATAGTTCACTGATACCACTGTTGTTGCATTAAAGCTTCTTGTTTTCTTAGTGGATGGTTTCTTGCTTCATACTGATATGAACACCAGAGATAACCTTTTGACCTACATGCAGAATACCATGGGGTTGTATTCTGCCCTGCACAGACTAACTGCAGTTACTACAATATTGGTTGAAATGGAGTTATGACTTAAATCAAACCTTGGATATCTGTTCTGTCTTATAAAAACATTTGCAGGTTCATTATTTTCTGTTGTAGAGAAAATACGGTGTGCCAAAAAAAAGCTGTAACTACAAAAACCCAAAGCAATTTTCTGCCATCTGTCTTGGGTTATGAGAGATAAGGAAAACCGCAGTAAGCGTATTACAGCAAATGGTGGGCATGAGTTTGAGGATGGTGCCACCGGCAAAATGATAAGATCAATGATGAAGATAATACTGATGTCAAGAAATCATAATTTAGGGAAAATCTCATGAAGTGAACATTACAACCAAATAATACTTGATTGCTTTTTATTAAATTTAAAAACGACATCTGTAAGCGACACAAATATAAACTGAATCTTGTGAGAAATGCTACTGCAAAAAGTAAAACACTAAAATTGTATTTATTACACTTTGCCTTTGCATTACTTATATATCTTCCTTTGTATTACCTTAAAACAGAGTTCAACTACAATTTTAGTGCATTTTTAGAGTGATGGGCCAAAATTTATCATGGTTTTTGAGCATAAAATTTACTTAATACGTACCTATTTAAAAAGTTTATTATGACCTTACTTAATATGACATTTTTGACCGGACAGTTGAAAAACTTTAAAGCCATTTTTCTCAGTTTCAGCTCTAGCCTTTGTAGGGCAGTATACATTTTCTTATTGATCTGTCTTTGCTTACTCCCATTTCTTTTTCTTTCTTGTCAGATGGCAACAAGGCGTGCATATGGCCTGGCACTGGCCAGACTCGGCCAGGCAAGCCAGAGAGTAGTGGCCCTGGATGGCGACACCAAAAACTCCACCTTTTCTGAGACCTTCAAGAAGGCCTTCCCTGACCGCTACATTGAGTGCTTTATTGCTGAACAGAACATGGTAAATAATATTGTGGTCTTCATGGGTGACTCAAATGCTGTTATCTAATTAGCAGTTGCTGGGATATGTTAACTCCTACTTTAGGCAGGATAAATTTGTCTCACATGTAGCTGTTAACCACCATAATCTGCTCCAAACTGGTCTAATCTGTTACTATTCATTCTCTAGCACGGTAATCAGCCGCTTACTACTGCTTATCATTTGTGACCTGTTTAAGTTGGCCTTCATGCTTAATCCCATCCACTGTCATTAAGACTAACCCATATTACCGACGTCTTTGCTTGCTGCTGCAGGTGGGAGTGGCCATTGGCTGTGCCACCCGTGACCGCACCGTTGCATTTGCCAGCACGTTTGCTGCCTTCTTCTCTAGAGCCTATGATCAGATTCGTATGGGAGCCATCTCCCAAACAAATGTCAACCTGGTAGGGTCCCACTGCGGTGTCTCCATCGGTAAGCTTTCCGCTGAAGCATCACTAGTTAAATGGCTGAGTGAGTGCTCCCTGTCCTGACTGATCTTACTCTGTCTTCAGGTGAGGATGGTCCTTCCCAGATGGCCCTCGAGGACTTGGCCATGTTCCGCGCTATTCCAACATGTACTGTGTTTTACCCCAGTGATGCTGTGTCCACAGAGAGAGCCGTTGAGCTGTCAGCCAACACAAAGGTTAGTAGGCCACCTTGTGGTAGAGTTTGTCCACAACGTTTTCTTCACATTGATGGGGGAGAAACATTTTTATTTTCTAACTCTATATTCTCAGGGTATCTGTTTCATCCGTACCAGTAGACCAGACACAGCAGTCCTCTACTCCCCAGATGAGAAGTTTGAATTGGGTTTAGCCAAGGTAAGGATCAATACAGTGACTTTTTTTTTTTTTTTTACACTTTAATCCTTATAACCATTCACAGCAAAAAAAGATTAATAGACACAAGAAAGATTAATGGATATGAATAAATGTCTGCTTTTAACCAGGTGGTGCGCCAGTCTGACAGTGATTGTGTGACTGTGATTGGAGCTGGTATCACTCTGCACGAGGCCCTTGCTGCAGCTGATATGCTGGCCAGTGAAGGTAAACCCACATTGCCCTCTAGTGGATGGATGTAGGTATTGAGGCCTACATTTCATAACCACTGTCCACAACTCTGACATTTGGTAATTCAGGGGTTGAGTGTTATCAGTTGCTCAGTTTGCTAGTATGGTCTAAAAAATGTCCCCAAAGTAATGATTCCCCAATAAATTCCTATAGGGAAGAACATCCGTGTGATTGACCCGTTCACCATCAAGCCCCTGGATGCCCTTACCATCTTGTCCAGTGCCAGAGCCACAAGGGGACAGATCATCACTGTGGAGGACCACTACAAGGAGGGTGGGTTGTTTTCTGTTTTTTTTTCTTGAGTGTCACAATGCAGGGTTCTTCAGTCAGTTACTAAAGAGGTTTGAGAGTTAGATGACTTTGATTCTTGATAAAAAATACAAAAGGGGCCATAACGGCTTTAAGTGCTACTGGTTAACCACTAGTTGTGAGACTTTAGTGTTTCCTTGTGGTGGTGGTGTTATGTGCAGAGATTTTCCTCGGTCTACATTGGTATCTTAAGAGAGCATCATCATGTTATCCCTTGGTGGTTTTAACGGCTCTATGTCCTCTGTTCAGGTGGTCTCGGTGAAGCAGTGCTGTCTGCAGTGGGCCAGGAGCCCGGCATCGTTGTGACCCAACTGGCAGTGACCGGTGTTCCCCGCAGCGGCAAGCCCCAAGAGTTGCTCGACATTTTTGGCATCAGTGCCAAGCACATTGCTAACGCCGTGCGTCAGACCTTCGCAAACTAAGAACTGCACCTTATCTCCTGTTTGTCGCTCTGTTTAATCACAACCAACTTTCTGCCCAGCTGCTTGGCATGATCATGTGAAGACCTCTTTTAACTTCTGTGGTCGAGTGCCATCTCCTGGGTTTAATCGGAGTGCAGTGTGTTAACCCTGTATCGTTATTACTACCGCAGATGGAAAGGGATTAGATTAGGAGTGCAGTTTTATCAGCACCTGTTGTATTGATATTACTCCTCTGTGTGCACCTTCTAGTAACCTGTTCAACTGAAACATTCCTTTCTTGTATCCATTATGTTTCCAAAGTAGTTGCATGCAAGAGGCTAAAACAAAAACATCACTGAATACTGTCAACGTGGTTTGGTGACAGATTAAAAACCTGTCATACCAGCAGCTGTCCTGGTTCTGATCAATTACGAATCAGGCCACAACTGCTGTTCTGCATTCCAGCCATCATTTCTTTTCCACATTCCTTACAACTATGCCTCATGTCTTTTCACTAAGAAGCTCTGTTACTGTCGTCATAAATCTAATGTGCTAGATCAATTTTGTAGTCCTGTTCAGTCACAGCCTTTGATGCTTAGCTGTGGCAGAGAACTGACCCAGTATGAAAATTTAAAGCTCTTTTTAGTTAAACATCTTTTTGAGCATTCCTCTAATGTATCCAGTCCACATGGGTATCACACAATGTTACTGGCGTTCCAGGTCACTGGTGTCATCCTGTTTGTGTTGTGCTGAATTAAAAAGAATTAACCCAATGCTTTTGTCTTGTTTTTTTTTTGTTTGTTTCCACCATTGGAAGGGTTGCAATGCAGTTTTGCACAAATATCCAGTGCCCAAAGGATGAAAGACTTTTGATCTAGTGTTGCTAGCAAGTTGTAGTTTTTGAAAATGAAATGAATTGGACTGGCACAGAATTTTGCACAGCTGTTAGTGGCTCTCCGGTTGCTACTGGCTTTGATACCCTCACTTTTCTGCCATCACCACCATCAAAGTCATAAAGTTAATGTTTTTGGTCTTAGTGTCAGCAAATAGCCGCTACCTTAAAAAAACAAAAACAAATGCATACCTCATACATTAAGGTGTACAGACATTTTTTTTTCAAAATAAGATGGCTTTCCATGAAATTTGGTACAGATACTCTTTGTGTTCAGGGATACATCATAATGACTTTGTTGCTGACTTTAAATCAAATGTTGTTGCCGCCATGAGGTTCACATTTCTTGTTTTAAGACCACATTTCCCAAAGCTTTCAAGTGCCACTTGTCCTGCATGTTTTAAATCTCTCCCTGCTCCAACACAGCTGAATTAAATGATCAGCTTCAGGAAACAAGCAGATCATTTGATTCAGCTGGGTTTGAGCAGGGGGAGATCTAACACATGCAGCACAAGTTTAGGAAAAGCTGATCCAGTACTACTGCCATGTTGTAACTTTCGCTTATCTTTTCACTTATTCAGTGAAATACAGGTATGTCAATATGTGCTGCTTTCAGTCTTGGGCAGGACTCCCCCTGAATACATATTTTTCATTTTAATGGGACCTGTCCTGTTTAAATGGAAGTTAGATGAATAAAAAAATGATCCATTGGATGGATAGGTACCATACTTTAGTTCAGCTGCCCATGGTAACACAATTTTTTTCTTCTGACTTTGATCTTTTGACCTTCCTGCTAGCACCACCAATTTTAGCATTTAGTGAAATATCTCTACTTTTAAATTTATTCCATAAAATTGGTACAAAAAATCATTTTGCCAGGAGGATAAGTCCTTGTGACTTTGGCACCAACATGAATCTCACATTTGTGCCTTGAAGAGAAATGTTACCCAACCTGAACTAACTAGCAAGTCTTAGCATGTCAACATGCCAAACTAAGATGGCAATCAGTGGGAACATACCTGTAAAACATCAGCGTGCTAGCATGCCAACTTTAACATTTAGTTCAAAGCACCCCTGTACAAAAGTCTCACAGAGCTGCTAGTGTGGCTGTAGACTCTGAGAACTGTTTTACTGTTATTGACTGTTTTCAACATGTGGCTTTTACAGGTATGTGTCATACATGTTGTAGAGCTGGCAGTGGACAGACTGTCTAGGATAACTTCATGCTGAGAGAGAGAGAGTAGTTAAGTATAGCCACAATGGCAGAAAGAGGACAATGCTGAGTCAGAGCTTAGTTTGCTAAAACAGGCCTACCATGTGTCTTATACCAATTATTGGGGAAAGTTAAGTAGGCTATTTGAATTGGAAGAATCCTCTGCACTATTTTCTGCAGTGGAAATTGTTAATCCAGGGTGTTGTCAGGCTGAGGTTAAGGAAGAGGTTGTGTGTGGTCAGTGGATTACATGCTCCTGTCAAGATTTTAATGAATGGCCTCCTATGGGCACAGCACTATTTAAATGGAAGAGCACATCAGGACCTGAGTGTTTCATTGTTTACTGTGAAGTTGTCCAGTGTGCCATTTGGAAAATGTTGTCTGTCTCATCCGCTGAGCCCCAGGAGCAGAACTGGGAAAACACAAAACCAGACAAGAATTAATAAATGAATTTAACCTCATTATGTTAAAAAATGATGTTATGGATCATGCTAGTCACAGATGTACTGGGACATGACAACACACACATTTTGACAGATTTAGTGTGCGTATGTGTGGTTACTGAGCAAACAAAGAGGAGCTGTCAGCAAGTTTCACCCCACAGTGAAAATCCCAGTTTGACTTAACACTCATCCAGTGGTTTGGCTTGGTGAGTGTGGGGATGTACACACACACTCCAGACATGTGCATCCAGACAGTATTGTGCGTTCAAAATGTAAAGACGGGCTCATTGTTCACTTCTCAGGGGTCGTGTGGGTTTTCATACGTAGATGCTATAGCAGAGCTTGGTCAAACAAGATTGGCTCCGACCTGAACTGTCTGCCAACCCTGTCTCCTGTTTGGAAGAGGCCAAAGGTCAGTCTGATGGTCTGTCAGGAGAAAAACACAGTCAATCACAAATTCATGTGTCAGCCCACATGATAATGTCCAACCAGAATCTATCACAGTGGTATGAAACTTATTTTGTCTCAGTTTCTGTCTTTAGCCTCCTGCCTCATCTCCTCCACAAACCTCTGCTTTCCACCTAATGTTAGCAGACTGTTATAAAAGGGTGAGGAGACGAGGAAGAGCAGGGCGGGTCTGTATATTTCATGGTGCAATGGGCCTTTACTAACAATGTGAGAGTTTATTTTTTTGACCTCTCCGCCCTCTAGATATTCCTTCCGATCCTCCTGCTCTTCCTTCACTGCAGCAGGCACTCTGAGTCAGGGGAAGGTGCAGCTTCGTTTAGTACAACAGAGAAACTGCACTACAGCTTTTACTTCAAGTGTTTATGGTGATGCATCCGCTCGTGTAAACTCTCAAGTTGACTGCTACTTAGAGTTTCTTCCCAGTGACATTGGACTCAGTAGATTTGCTTCATCCTTACCTCTGCTCTGAAGATCTAAAAGTTTTGACTTCTTCTCTCAGCTGAAACAACTTTAATCAATTAAACATCCAACCATGCAGATACCAAGGACATGGATTATCTTTACTTGTCTGTGTTGCACAGTTTTATGTGGACAAAGCATAGACTCTTTGCATGACATGGACACATACTTGGAAACCTCCTCTGAGTCACCTGAAATAGAAACAGCAGCCGTTCCTCCACCAGGCGCTGATACAGGAGTGTCCTTGTTAGATGCTTCAAATGTAACCCTACTGGCAGGTAAGATGATGTTTTTGTCTTTCAAATGTTTTAGTCTGATCTTAACTAACTGAATGTTAAATGTTGAATGTTTTTGAGTTTATATAGCTGAGTGAAAAACAGAAAGTAACTTTTAATCACCCTTTTATGCTTCCCTTTGTGACTGGCGAAGAAGAAAGCGAGGATGAGCGCGTTGAAATCGAGGGAAAGGAGGAGAGGGAGCATGAAGGAGCTGATGTCAGGAAGGCGATGGGTGTTAGAAGAAGGAGAGGTGCCTGGGGGAGGAAACACGCCGCTAAAGTGGAGGCCAATGCATATAGAATAGTATGATACTTCTGTCGTGAAGAAAGAAATGTTAATTTATTTAATGTAAAAACACATTTGCACATTTTGTCTTCAACGTGGCCAATTTCTTGACTTCTTTTCACCCACGTCATTGAATCATGCCCATGATTTCCTGCTGTTTATCACAGTTTGGGTTTGGGCGACCACTGAGGGGCTGGAGGAAACGTAGGAAACAAGAGCTGGAGACCAGTGCACTGATGGCTGAACTTAAAAAGCTTCATGCTGAAAAGCAGCGGCTGATGGGTCAAGGGAAAGCACAAGAGGAAGAGGAAGATGATGATGATGATGATGATGATGATGACGATGATGACGACGACGACGATGACGATGACGATGAGGAGGAGGAGGAAGAGGAAGAGGAGGAGGAGGAGGAGGAGGAGGAGGAAGAGGTTTGAAGTTTAGTGTTTTTTTTATATCAAATCCCTCCATTTGAGTTAAAGGAATACTTCATCCTCCAAATTGTCATTTGTATAATCAGTTACTCACCCCAGGTTACACTGACTTTGCAATGAAAATTATATTTTTTTAATGCCTAATACAAAAATGGAGAAACCTCTTGATAAAAAGTCAATGGGGGTCTGCATTTAACAACAGAAAAATTATGTCAAACATCCATTTACAAACTTTGTATTATTTCAGATGAAGCAAAGTCACACCATAACACAAACAACTGATTGAGGCAGCAGTAGACCAGTAGCTCCTGTGCTCAGCAAGGTAAAATTACTGTTGTTGTTACTGAACAAGTTGTGTAAAAGTTTTTAAATGGATGTTTTGATATAGTTCTGCTGTTGTTAAAAGTGGACCCCTATGACTTCAATTCATTAAGAATTTTCTCAGTTTTTGGATTCTTTGTTTACAATGAAAACTTGTGAGCAAAGCAAAGTTTACTTCATGAATTCAAGGTAACATAAGGTCAGTAGCTGACATAGAAATTATCATTTAGAAGGTGAAGTACTCCTTTAATGCACTTTCTGTAAATTAATTCTTTTGTAATAAAGATTCTAATTTTTTTGTCCCAGGAAGAAGAAGAAGAAGAAGAAGAAGAAGAAGAAGAAGAAGAAGAAGAAGAAGTAACGGAGGCTCCCAGCAATCAAACAGAAACCCTCTCCAGCTTTACAGAGTCTCCTCTCAGCGGGTGTCAGACTGCTGACAGAGAAATCAGCTGCAGGGGTGTCGGAATGACTCACCTGCCAGTCATCCACAACCTTTTGGCCACAAATCTGGACATGGCAGGTGAGTGTGTGTGTGTGTGTGTGTGTGTGTGTGTGTGTGTGTGTGTGTGTGTGTGTGTGTATGTGTATGTGTGTATGTATGTATGACGTGGTGGTAGATGCATCATACAAAATAATCAAGGATGATTGATTCTCATGAAATAGTTAATTTTTAAAGTAGCTTATCTGTTAAGGTTTCCAGTAGCTCTTATTGCCACTGTGATGTTATATGTCATGTATTTTATTTGATGTTTTTTACATTTACAATCAATTTGTTGTCTCAACAGTGGTATTTGGTGCAAAGGTATAAGTTAAGATGGTGAACTATTCAACTAAAAGTTAAATTAACAAAGTTCACTGACTTTATTGTTTAATATTATTAACATCAGCGTGAAAACACAAAGATCCTGCACTGATGTGTCAACATGACATTGTGTTCCATTCCTTAACTCCTTAACTGTGAGTTAAGGAAAGTTTTAGGGAAGTCTCATCTTACACTCATGTCAAATGGCTGTACAAGCTATGTTCTATACTTCCACTACATGTACTACGTCATTTATCATAACATTTTGTTATTTATCCCAAAGAGAACAACATCAGAATCATCACTCCACAAGATCTGTCTGGTGTGCCAAACCTGGACACGCTGGACCTGAGCAAAAACAAACTGGATGATGAGTCATTCAGCCAAAACCCGCTGTCTGTGAGTAACACCAACCAACACAGCTTTTTACTCATCACTGTCTCAACAGTCCAGTCTAATACTCATCTGAAAGTACATCACACTCATAAAGTTGCATTCTGTATTTTTAATCATGCTTGAGTTCATTTGACAGATAGCTATTCCTTTATTACAACACTTGTGTGTTGCATTATGTCTGTGCTGTGTGGTATAATTTCATAGAGTTGATGTGATGCACCCAAAACCAAGCCCATGCGATATAATCTAACTGCTGCAAGGCTAGCAGTCTCAAATCTGCAGCTATAGACCTGAAGTACCGGTCCAGCCTGCTATACTTCTGACAAGGGAGTGTTTCAACTGTATTTTCTTAAAAATAAATACTAGTGTCATAGTGGATCTTTACTTGTACAAAAGAAAAACAAAACTAATAGGGTAGGCAGAGCCCAAAGGAAAACAAACATCAGTTTAGGTTACTAAGTTTAGTTTGTAGGTATTTGCACTGTAAACATAAGGTCTAGTGTGTAGGATTTAGTGCCATTTAGCAGTGACGTTACAGGGCTGCAATTTTTTACATGTGCCAAATACGTAGGAGAACTATGGTAGGTGATGCGAAAACACAAAAGGCCCATTCTGGAGCCAATGTTTGATTTGTCTTTTCCGGGCTAGTGTCTGCAGACTCCGTAGAGGAGGCCCCACAACAATGTTGATATAAACGTCTCATGCAAAGGTAACAAAACCTCAACAATTCTTATTTTCAAGTGATTATAAACTGATGGGATCATACTTCTGAATATGTCGTACCATTTCTGCCAATAGATGCCCCCTAAATCATACACACTGGACCTTTAAGATAAAACTCAAATAACAGGTTCACTTGTCTGATGTTCAAGTGCTTGAAAAAACTTTGCTTCGCCAAGATGAAATTAAAACAAATAAATAAAAAAAATTCATTTACAGAGCCTTACAGCTATTAACTTTTGATGAGCTGCAAGAACATGACTTGTAGATGCAATCATACCTCCAGGATGTAGTGACAGTATGCAACCTCAAGAGGAATGGTTGTATGGGGCACCTGGTGGCTCAGTGGATAGAGTGGGTGACCGATGTATGGAGGCTAAGTCCTTGCTGCATCAGCCATGGGTTCGATTACGTTGCATCTGTCCTATGCAATAAAGGCATAAAAAGCCCAAAAATAATCTTTAAAAAAGAAAAAAAAGCAGTGGTTGTATAATCAGTCATTCAACTGATTAGTCAAGTTCATTGTCATTTTACCATACATCTCTTGGCAAGGCAGATTTAGAGAGCTTTTCTCCAGGACCCAGGTGCAACATAAATAATAAGATATGTATACAAGAATACAAACATTTACGCAACACAACACGGTGCCTGAGACTGCATACCTAAGATGCATGGAGTGCACGCTAAAATAGTGCATGTAAAATGGTAAAAGCAATATAAAATAGTATTAATAACAATATAAAATAGTGGCTTGCCATGGAGGATGTCTGGGACACACAATAGAAGAAACCATTGCATCTACTGATCCCTGGGGGACTGCTGCTGCAACTGTGAGCACTGCCAATTCCCACAAAACTTTAACAGGAAGAAGCAACATGCACAGCTGAAGTGTTAAATGCTATGGCATTTCCACCATGAATTGAAAAAAAGGCACAAACTGGTGCAGAAAAACTCACCAGACTGCAGAAAATGATGCTCAAGATTTCTGGGGGGGGCGACCCCTATACCCTTTGCTTAAAATATGCCCTTCCCAAAGTTGAAACAAAACCCTCTTTGTCATAGGTAACATTAACATGTCTACACCTGCAGGTCTAAACTCTCTTTTTCTATACCTTATCTAGTTTAGCATGTGTAGAATTGGTTAGATATTGACCCATAAAGATTCCTCCTGTGGAGATTCTGCAGCCTGCTAAATGTGAATGGGTGAGCTTGTAAGTTACGAGCCAGTTTTATAAGTCACTTTGCATCTAATTAAAATAAAAGCACAGGCTGTATCCTGTATCATTACCGTAATAAAAGAGCACTGAAAATTGCATTAACTAATCCTTTCTAAGAATAACTTCTGGTCTAACCTCTAAATGACCACAGGCCGAACACAGATCCTGACCACACCGAGGCAGCCCAACACACCCTGACCAATCATTTCGCTCCAAAATCAGTGCACTCTCACAGTATTGGCTGGAAAGACCTGATGCAGCCAATGATGTGGAGAATAAAAGGAAATTATTTTTGGAGGAAGATATATTTTTTCTTCTTCATTTTCCCAGTAATGATAGAGGACTGATGGACTGGCTCGAGGGATCCTGCAAAAGAATCAGTCCACTCCTTTTAGTTGACACACATCGACCACAGCGGCTTTCACTGAAGAGCCACACAGAGTGGCTTTTACTAAAAATACAACATGATAGATGACATGGAAGAGATGCACAGATTTGGTTTATTTCTGTGAACTCTGTGATTGTGTACTTCTCGGCAAGTTGGGATAGAAAATTATGGATTTCGAGACAAGTATACATTTTGTCTGTTTTATCTTTCTGGCTTGTTTGTCTCTCTTTTTTTGCTGTGTGTCATGTAGAACTTGACCTTTCTGAAGAAGCTGAACCTAGATGGCAACCAGCTCACCAGGATCCCTGCACTGCCACCATCTCTAGAAGAGCTCAAGATGAACAGCAACAACCTCAGTATACTTAGCCCTCACAGTTTCAAAGGTAGGATTGTGTCATTGTACGTGGATGAAAAATTTGTTGTATGAAAATGATATAATTTAGTATTTCTTTCTAGGTTTGATGAACCTGTTGAAACTGGAACTGGAAGAGAATATTCTCCATGAGGGGAGTGTGTCACCACGAGCCTTCAGACCGTTTCAGAGACTTCTGGACCTCAAACTGGACAACAACCGCTTCCGTTCCCTCCCTCTGGGCCTTCCTCCCTCTCTTCAGGTGTGCTGGTATCACTTAACTATAGTCCTTGAGGGAAGATCCTACACCTTAACGGTCCAGTATGAAGGATTTAGAGGAATCAACTGGCAGAAATACAAATACAACCCTTGACTCTAACATTTAGTCCCTCTGTTTTGCATCTTCACATCTGGGGGTAGGGTGTTCCAGTTCTTGTAGGGATATATGGGTAGGGCGAAGTATTAACTAAAGTAACTAAAGTTTGGAGGGCCATGTCAGGGTGACTGTTCAGAACTTTTCTTTCTTAAACAGTAACTTATTCCCCCACTTTTGGATGATTGCCTCCTCCCTTGACTCCTTTGACTGAAAAAAAGTCTCAAGAGAAGATGAGGCTGGGAGGGGGGTCAGACACACTCAGTCATCCAATCGTACAGCCTCTCAATCCACAGCACCTCCCTTCCCCCTGCACACGCACACAAAGTAGTTGGTTGGTGGAAGGGTGGCGACACAGGGCTCGGTTGCTGATGAAAGCAGGCTCCTGCTACTGGGATCAACCAATAGCAAAATTCAAGTGCTATTGCCAGGATTAAATCTTTAGAGGGCAGTCTCTGTGCATATTTCTAAACAATATGTAGCATTTTAATACTTTGCACTCAAATGTCAAGAGTTGGACCTAATTAATAAACAACACTACTAAATATCCATATATTCTACTTTTCAACTTAAAAAATGGCTTGGGAATTTAATTACTCTTTAATAAAAAAATAAAAATTAGGATAACCATTGCATTATCTTTTATTGTTTCAATGTGGTATAGTCATTTTCTTTATAATAAGCATAACAAAAGAAATTACTGGTATGCAGATGCCTCAATAGCCAACAAGCTAGCTATCTAATGTTACATTTTTACCGCTGATTTGTGGGCCTATTGGCCTGTTTTTGGACGTACATTTCTGTTGTGTTTCTTTCCTTCAACAGCATATGACGCCTGAAATTCCCTGGCTCTATAAGGGGCATTCTTGTTTTTGCATCAGCCACTATAGTTCTCCTACATGCTTGGCACATTGGAGAGATATTAAATCTGCAACCTCACCACTAGATGCCACTAAATCCTACACACTGGACCTTTTAATTGTTAGGATCAGCTGAATGAACCAGCTGGGATTCGGAATTATACTCAGGGTCACTTCAGAAAGCCACACACTGACATTAAGACAAGAACTGATGCCCTGAATCACAAATTTGTCTCAGTGTTTTTTCTCTTTTTTTTTAAATATAGAAGATGGAGATAAGTGAAAATCTTATTGAGGAGGTGACAGAGGAAGCACTGAGGAGCTGCATCCATTTGAGGGTGCTGGACCTGAGTCACAACCTGCTGCATGAGCACAGCATAGCAACCCACGCCTGGAACCGTCTCAGGTACATCCATCCATCCATACATATATATTGATTTTAAAATTATAATGTACCGCAGTCCCTCCTCCAGCCACAAGAGGGTAGACTGGTGCTGTTTGGAAAACTGAACAATTATGTTATCATTTTTTATGCTTAATCGGTTATTAGTTGATGGTTATGGCACTTAAAAGATTTAATATAACACATATTTATGAAAAAATGATAGATCTCTGAAAAATCATATTGCACTTCCTATTATTTTTCCTATTTAGTTTTTCCTTGGGTGATGTGAGGGTCTAAGGGCAGAGGGATGTCGTACACTGTAAAGCCCTCTGAGGCAAACCATGTTTTGTGATAATGGGCTCTACAAATAAAATTGACTTGACTTGAATTATAAATGTCAAAAGACAAGGCTGATGCTCTATTTCACACACAAAAGAACATAAACACACTGAGATGATGCAGATCAGTACTTTAATTTTAGTGTCTCTGACTGACTGATTAACATGAAGACAGACAATTCTCTATTTTCCTCTTTTTCTCTTCTCTTTCATACTCTTACTTTGTCTCTCTCTCTCTCTCTCTCTCTCTCTCACACACACACACACACACACACACACACACCAGGCATGCACACATATCACTGAAGTTATGACAGTGACTTTGTGCACTTAGATGAGCAGGCGTATGAGAGAGAGCTTGAGGGCAACTGTGTGCCCATTTTTGCCCATTTGTGTCTGTTTGTGTACATAGTACAGTATGTCTCAATGGGTCTCTGGTGGTAGTGGTGGTGGTGGTGGTGGTGGTGTGTGTGTGTGTGTGTGTGTGTGCGTGTGTGTGTGTGTGTGTGTGTGTGTGTGTGTGTGTGTGTGTGTGTGTGTGTGTGTGTGTTGTTTAAATATAGTGGATTCCAGTGGGTTTTTCTTTGCTCCCTGGGATCCTTGTGAACCACAGTAGGAGCTTCAGGAAAAACTGAGGGGAGAAAAAAAATGCTAAAGACAGAAAGTGCAATTGGAGAGACTCTGGATTGTGCTGCATGACTAAAGTATTTTGTGAAAGTTTTATGGAATAAAATAACATTCTTATAATAACAAATACAAACAGTAAAACGCAAAACATTTGTCCAAAAGAGGGACAGAGAGATTATATAAAGAAAAGAGGAGAAAACTCAACTAGGCAGCACTCCAAGCCTTTGCGCTTGAATGTATTTGACATCTGATACTTCACGTCATTACTGACGAGTGAAGCGGTCTTCTCATTGGTGCTGCAGGCGTATTAGCTGGTCCTAATATTAAATGCTTCCTTCAGTATAGACAAGAGAGTGGGAATGCCATCTTGACCTGAATGCCACTAACACTGCAGGAGAAGATGCTTCAAAGGGCAAAGGTCATCAGCAAGACATCAGAAACATTAAACAAGACTCCTCCCTGTGGTTGGATTCTGCAGACCTATAATAATTAAATCCACACTGTGGAGAAATCCATCCATCATGTAGCTCTGCAGAGGTGTGTGGAGAAACAGACAGAGAGGGACTGAAGCAGGATGAAAAGTAAATTGCTTAATGTTAAAATAAACTGCAGTGTGCTGGTTCTGGTTAGTGCAGCGCCTCAGTTCTGTGTCATGGAGTCGTTGTTATTGTTGCCTCCTGCTGAGGTTCAGGGGTTGGAGGTGCGAGTGGAGAATGGAGGAGGTTACAGGGAGCTGGGGAGTTCTGTTTGGACCTGGGATCTGTCTCAGGCAGACTGAGCCAGTCGCCAGCCTCTCACCTCATCAGCTACCTTATTAATAAATCTCATCTATGGTTTGTGTTTGGAAGCATGTCTAATAACCTAATATTATATAGGTGTCTAGATTTGCCATTTAAAAAATAAAAAATAAAAATCGGTTAACTCATCCCAGATCAGTTTTTTAATTGTGACTATTGTGTAAGCACACAAATATTCATTTTGTTTCTTTCTTTATTTCTGACTGACTTACTTATTTACTTACAGGAAAGTCAAGATGGGCAGTAACATATTTAAACAAATTTGCAGATATACAACCTATAACATATAACAGTTACATACAGATGCCATATATTAGAAACATGCATGCATGCACGCACGCATGCACGCTCGCACACACACACGCGCACACACACACACACACACACACACACACACACACACACACACACACACACACAGACATACACATGTCTGCCATCTTCTTCCAGCTCTTATGAACCTGTCATCTTAACCCTTTATAACCTGAGCAAATTCGCTTGATTATTTTCTGAAACACTTGAAGATGGCAATGAGCAACAAAAGGAATAACCCAAAATTAGACCAAAAAAAAGAAAAAAAGTACAATAAATTTATCTGCAAATTTAATTTGTTAAAAAATAAAAAATTCAAATAATTAAAAAATTAGATATATATGTTGTTTTCCCCCCTTTCCCCCTAGCATTTTTAAAAACAATTTTCTAAATGTACTAATTTCTTGCAATTTGTGAAACATTCCTGACCAACCTACCTATTACCTTTTTTACATTTTTTCTTTTTATTTATTTATTTATTTATTTTAAAACAGAAATCTCAGCAACTAACTCAAGGTTGAAAGGTTTAAATACTTGTAAAAGGTGTCTTAAAGTGGCACAAGACAGATGATGCTGCCCCAAGTTTCAAAGGGTTAAATACGTCTCAGATGCCTCCATATCTGCTCATCCTCCAGTCCATCAAAACTCACCAGGGACCACATCACTGCTACCAGCCTATAGACCTGACTCCAACTCCACATGTTCACTGACAGAGCCAACGTGTGTTCCAAATTACTTGAGAGAATGAGATTTCATGGGTAATTTTTTTTCAGCTGCAGGTCTTTAATTTACCGTCAAACATTTTTATTGGGAAAACGATGGTAATGTGAACTTTCTGCTGAAATTACCCAATAATACATGGTGTTTTGTAGCTTAACATAACAGCCTTGTAAATGAGTCATCAGCTTAAAAATGATCCAGTAAAACTACCCTGGCAGTCTCAATTAATAAGTGACACAGGAGTGATGTCTTATTTTATTTTATCTCATTTTGTGTTAAATCAGAATTATATTTTTTGTCCATTTGGTTTTCATTATTTGGGTCATTTTGATGAAGAGGCCTGTTGTTGAAAAGGACCTCTGCGTACATTTATCATCGCTGTGGGCTCAGACTGACTGCATGTAGGCAGCGGTTTAGTGATCATCACACCAAAGATGTGTACGTGTGTGTGTGTTATGTTGTGAGCCTGATAGGACTCATAATGGAAGCTCTTTTATCTTCAGACCAGCACAAATTGGTTTCGTAATAAGCTTACGTAAATGGGAAAACAAGCAGCACACACGCACACACCACCACACAGTAACACACTAATATGTTGAAGCATCACACACGATGTCTAGTAAAAACCTCTGAATGTAATTTGAGGGATCTTTCATTTTAATTTAATGGTTTCCACTTTGGTAACGAACAAAATATATTTTGAATGGCTTAAAAACTCAGCCCACTCACAATGGATGGATTGTATTCATAATGTACCACTGCAGTAAATGACTAAAGTCATGCTCTGTGTTTAGAAAAGTGGTTCACCTGTGGAAAGATGATCTTTTCATAAAACTGGGCTGTGTATGCAGTAGAAAGACACAAATACTTTTGAAATTGGTGCCATATGACTAGAGGAAACACAGAAAAAGGGCTGTGGCATTTGCTTTTGTCAAGAGGTAGAAACTACCAGAATGCACTGCACCGAACTGGACCAGTAAACACTCTCACTAACGTAATGAGAACTTGGCTATTTTGACACAGGAAACAATACGACATCCATCTGCTAACTAACTAACAATGTCAAATTACAGTTGAATGGTGAACTAAAATACGTTTCTGAAAACATTTCTGATGAGAAATAGGTAACACGGTAACATAATCTTGGTTCACATTTTATCAGCACTGCTAAGTTTTACCATTTGATCTCCGTTTTTTCAGCCTCTGTTTTTACAGTACAGGAAACAGTATAACACTCTCTCCCTGTTCACAAATTCTTGGATTACAGATAAACAGTGCACTAATATATGTTTTTGAAAACAGTTTAGGCGAGAAGTAGGAAATACAGTAATAGAAACTTTGTTAATATTTGATCATCACTGGTTAGTTTTACAGATTGATCTCAGTATTCTCTGAGTTTGAACAAGAGAGAAAGGGGGTGGCTCTCTCTCTCTCTCTTGATCTGCTTCCATGATCTCTGTATCTGCAGTGGCAGGCGAGGTGGAAGCACAATCTGTATTTCCAGCAGCCCTAGAGCTAGCGAAAAACAGACCTGGGAGATAATCAGAGACATCTGGGCAGTAGTAAGATGGAGGGAAGTTTACCGTAGTTCATTGACACATACTAACCACATTGTTATGATACAAAGCTGGTTGAAAATTGTAGTGTAGTATCCTTTTAAATGAATCCAAATGTGCTTTAGACTGTTCCAAACAGATGTGACAAACGGCTTAAATATCTTCTTACCAGCATGTGCTCACAGAAGCCTGCTCCATCATAACATCATCCATCCATCATTTCAGTCTTGCTTCTTCTAACCTGCTTGGCACAGCTGCTCTGCCTAGTTACGTACCTCTGCTGGTCAGGATGCCAAAGTACATAAGCCAGCTTGTATAGTGTTGGCATGAAAGACTCGACACAGATGGAAATTGTGTGTATATATAGGCATTGTGGTTGTGCTTCTGTATCTACAGTGTGCTGGTTCTCATTAGAACCCAACACCCTGAGGATGAGCAGTCCATCAGCTTGATTACTTCTGGCCATGCTTTGCACAAAACATGGGCACACATAAATTTGTGCACGCAAACACATTTTGTTTTGTGTAACTGCTTTGTGCCTCTCTTAAATATTTAAGAAATGAAGTAGTGAATGAGTCTTGGAGTGTTGTGTGCCTATTTGTTTAAATGTAACATCTATTTGTGAACTAGCATTTTTTAGATTTGTACGTTTGTTTTTGTACGTCTTCGCTGTGCATCTTTGCATCTCGGAGCAAGTTTATTTTTCTGTGTATGTGTTAGTGTTTCTTCCTTGCATCATGTTTGTTGGTGTGTGCATGTGTGTAGGTGCCAGTGAGTGGGAGTGTTGAGGGTGGAGGACTCTGAGAAGAGAGGACTGTGTGTCCCTCTGCTCATTAATACCATGTGGAGCTCTAAGCAGTGGTGGACTGCTGCTGAGCTTCCTGGCAAAGATTTAGAATACAAATCACCAACGCACAACTGGTCTGAACTGGTGCTGAGGAGCTGATAGAGCGATAAATTTCAGGGTCTAAATCTCAAGCAGAAACCACATTTTCGCAGCGATTCATAACTGTCACAATATGTATAAGTTAAACAAAAACCTGCTGTGTGTTCAGTGAGTGTTGGCTTGTGTGTTTTAAGTTAAACCTGTCATTGTGCTCCCTCTCCTGTCTTAACTTTGTTTTCAGTAAAACATTTACAGTTGTATTAATGATGTTTTATTGCACCTCTGTTAGACAGAGAAGTATGTAACCAACCAAGTCTATAGTGGACCTTCTTTGACCGAACTGAAGAGGGAAGGCCTTGTTTGAACGCTGACCTTTTCTGTGATATGTACAAATGATCAGCAGTTGCTTAATTTACAGATGTTTTGATTGATTAAGGGATTTTAACCCCTTCTCCTTGTCACACATCATCTATCGCATGGAAATACAACCCCTAACAAAAACACCAGTGATTAATGTAACCAGGGGAGGTGAGTTAATGCAATGGTCTTACTGTAAGTCAACTTTACGAGGAGAATAAATGCTGAGGCACCTAATATCAGTCAGACAGATGCCAGTCCAAGCGTCTGCAGCATCCATAACCCTTCACTCTCTGTCCCCTCATTGGTCCCCTTTTTCCTTCACTGTGTGGTCATTGGTCGCCCACCTTTGGGTGCTCTGAGCCCATTGGCTGTTCAGTGTGGTCTATGAGTGACAGAAGAACAGGAAATGAGGTTCCTCTCCTGCAGTGAGCTGAGCAGTAAACTCACAACAGCTGTGTTGGATTATCTAACAAAACACTGAACCCCTGTACTGCATCCTCACCTCTTAAAATCTGGTCCTCCCTCTTTGGCCGTTCATTCTCCTTCCCACAAACCAAACATTTTCATACCCCTTATCCACCACTCTGCCACAAATTCCCCCTCACATTGCCATACTCTTTTACATTGCACCCCCTCAAGGCCCCATTATTTTCTCCCCTGCTGCTCCCCACAGCGCAGCCTCCCACTCTGCACTCCTCATAGCCTGCCCCCCCAACAGTGCTATCCAGGAGCCCAGTAACTATAAAACACTGAGTCTGTTGATAAAAGCCTTGGAATTAGACTAAAAGTGGGATCCATTATTATATATAATCTAGATCCCGATAAAATATGCTAACATACTGATTTTAAGCAGGTGTATTTGTTAGCACCAAACATAAAGTACAGCTTAGGCTGATGGGAATGTTTATCAGTTACCTGATATTTTGTCATTAGCAAGTGTTGGACAAGGTGGGATTTTGACCTAGTTATGGTGCTAGATTTGGGGCTTAGGGTTAGGTAGGGATCACCAAAGCAATATATCATACAGTGGTTTGTATATCTTATGAACATGCATAAACAGTTCTTATAATATCATAAATTAAAGCCCCACAAATGACATTATGTACTTAATGAAAAGCTACATCAGTTAAGTTAAGGCAAGTAAAGTTACTATGTTTAGGTTTAGGAAGAAGAAACATGATAACATTGTACTTTAAAAATAACTCAAAGTTACTTGGTTTCACATGGTTTGGAAAACTGGTGTTTTATGACCCATCCACCACCCCATCTTGCCTCCTTACACAGATTACCTTCATATTTACTCCCATCAGTGCCATGGTCACATGAATGCAGCCTTCCCCATTACGTGGGTTATACATGCAATTCTAGATCAGGATTACCTGGGTATTATGTGAATTGTGATGGATTACTTTTTGTAGATATGCATAAGAACAGTGCATGAGAACAGTCTGACTAAAGTAGTTAAAATTCATCATTAAAGGCACATGTGTGCCAAATGTCATTGCAATCCATCTAATAGTAGAGGGGACATTTCACTTAAAACTACAAATGTGAACCCCATGATGACACTAGAGTAAAAGTTGAGGGATCTCAAGAGTCTTGAAGATACATTGTCTGGGGACCATGAATGTCTGAAATACATTTTGGTGTCAGGGGAAAAGACAGGGGATCACCAAAATCAGGAAAATATATCCTCTGCAACCATGAATGTCTGTCAAAAATTTCATAACAATACATCTATGATAGTTAAGATACTTCAGTGTATACCAATGTTGTCATGAACAACCTTGCTATCTGCAAAGCAATGCAGGTAGCGTGGCTAAAATGATCTATAGGTATAATTTTAGTTATTTGAGTAAGATTCATGATTCTATGTTTCATCTCAGGTCCCTGGAGGCCTTGGATCTGTCCTACAACCAATTCACTTCTGTCCCAATGAACCTGCCTCCCCGTCTCCATAAACTGAGTCTTCAGCACAATAACATCAGTTACATTGCCAGCTTCACGTTCCGTCACATGCGGTCCAGCTTACAGTCTCTCCGTCTATCCCACAATGCTTTGAGCAATGAGGGTATGGGGCGAGTCTCTTTTGTTGGATTGTACCGCTCACTGGCTGAGCTCCTATTGGACAACAATCGACTGGGGGAGGTCCCTAGCTGTGTTCGACAGTTCAAGAACCTGCAGGTGCTGAGACTGGACAACAACCGGATCAGGTAGAATGAAAGTTCTCATACATTTTTGAGAGTCAAATGTGATTTTAATAATGCAGGGATTAGCTTAATGCTTTCTTACTTGTTACCTGATCCTGTCCTTATACCATTAGCTCCGCCAGTGCAGCTCCCTTTGGAAATGAAATGAATGGCAAAGAATCAAACAAGGATATTGTGGCACATGCAATATCTTATGTACATAAATGTATTCAAACCAACATTTCAACGACAGTCAATCAGCAATCAACAATTTGTTATTGATGTCTGTGAACTGTGCCAGACTCTATATCCCCTCTAACACAGTAACACTGGAGACCTGTCCAGCTTAATACACTTATATGTGCATTTTGGGAAAGTAACAAATCAGCACTTGTGGAAGGAAAGTGCAGACTTGAGATGTAGTATGTTTAAATTTAAGTGTACTATGTTTGTTGCGGTTGCAGGCTGGTGAGGGAGTGGGGAGTGTGCCACCCTCGTAATTCTGGCTCCACCTTGGCTTCAGTCCACTTGGAAAATAATCTGCTGGAGGTGGAAAAGATTCCCCCAAATGCCTTTTCCTGTCTGACTGATGCTCAGGGACTGGTCCTTTATCCACAGCAGGGGCATTCATATGACCAATAGACCACACAGTGGGACAGACATACATGGACAGATACATCAACCCCGTCTCACTCCCAACTCGTCAAATTCCAATGCTTGGTCAGTGACCCTTGGCGTCAAATACTCACACTGAGGCATCATTTAGTGTGGTGGGCAGGAGAGGAAGTGGATGGGTTAAACAAACTCTGGACTTTGACTCACGAGACCGCTGTTCGTGTCCCATGTGAAATCAAAAATCGTTAAAGTTATTTTGATAAGTGTCATGTATGCATAGGTTACAATGCTAGTGGGATATGTCATATGACATAAGTGACATGAAATTACATTACACTATTGATCAGGTATGTTTGTTGCCTAAAGCTAATAAAGTAAAGCTAAAAACACATATTTAAAACAAAACAAAACAAAACAAAACAAAACAAAACAAAACAAAACAAAACAAAACAAAACAAAACAAAACAAAACAAAACAAAACAAAACAAAACAAAAAACGGATGTTCTAAGTTTATTTAGATAAGTGGCTGCATGTTTTTAACCACCAGAAACTGTTCCTGTGAAAACAGAAGCATGGTTTGGACATACACAATGCATGAAACAAGCCTATATTGACATCATACCAAGATGACATAGGAGCGGTATCCAGAACCTTAAATTTTTACATGTACATCAGCGTCTGCATTTGTTGCATTAGAAATGAAAATGGGCTGGGACTATAGACTGTGTAAAAAAGATGGACTACGTGCCGGACAGATCATAAACCCTGCCCCTCCATGTTAACATATGGGACATGGGCCAAACTAAAAGTGCATTGGTTGGATGGGTGTTTGGGTTGGAACTTGCTACGCACAGACTCTGGCTCCAAATGACGTCACCAGTGCAAGTGCAACACCCATATTTGGTATACTTTGGCTTCCTTTTTTTATTACAGTTGGGATAAGTAGGAGACACATCACCTGTCTTTATTCTTTATATACAGTCTATGGGTGGGGCAGATACCTCGGCATCATCATGACATACAACTACTCAGTCATCTCTAGGTTTTTACTGCATCATGTAGTTTGCTTAGTCAGTCAGTGCTATCATATTATCATCCCTAAACCCATCTTTTTCTCTCACTTCTCACTTCTGACTTCTCACCTTTGATTAGGAAAATGACTGTAATGCTTTTCTATGTATTAAAGCAAATGTGTAATTTACACAGTAATGGAAATAATCATTATGTTAAATGCTCTTGAAAGTGTAAAAGAGTAATACATTGCTGTTGAATCCAGCTATGCTCAAAAGATAGGTTTTACTGTGTCTTTTCATTCAAGTATAATGCATTTAAGTGATGCTATTGAGAAAATGAAGAAAAGGATTAACCCCTGTCTCTAGTCTAAGTCTGGGGCTTTCAGGAGGAGCCCTCAGTGGAATGAGGGGGAATAAAATAGGGCTGTTTGGATGTGAAACATTCAGACTGCAGCACGGGGGTCCGTCACAGAAAGTAGAAATGTCTGGTGACACAGTGTGAACCTAAGAGGCCCATTAGGAAGGAAAATATAAACATCACGCAGGTTCCCTATCACCAGAGGACTTCCAACATAAATATCCACCACCAGCCGCTCAGCAAAAATACGTAGAGTCACTGTGACTGTGAGGGAGGCCTCAGCTGGGGCCTCCAAACATGTAGAGGTGACGTAAATCACTTTAGGATTGTGTGCAGTAATTGGGGAACAAGCATGTGTGCGTGAGAGGAGTGTGGCTGTCCATTATTTGGGTTAGCAATAGGGCAAAAAGTGAGGAACATCATGTGTTAACAGAGGGGAACTAAGGGACAAACAGCAAGCCGACTTTAACGACACAATATAGGGATTGTTCTTAGAAAGTCTCTAAGCTGATGAGAGAAAGATGAGAAGTGCAGCAGTTCGTGTCTAGTTGAGTCCAATAAGACGTGGTTAGAAGACCAAAGGGAGAGGAGACAGAGAGCTGGAGCATGTTCAGAGCTCTTGTCGGTTTTGGGAAGTAAAGCCACTGAAGCTCTGGTGTCCTGCCAACTTTGTTGACAAAGTGACTTCCGAGATCACAGTGTTCTTTCTTTGTGTGTATCTACCGGCAGTGCTGTATCTCTCTGTTCATCTTATGCTGTTTGTCCCTCTCCCTACTGCACAGTTTAGTACAAAATTGCTAACAATGCACCATTCTTCTGTCTCAATATATCTATGATCTTGGCCCCTTAAGCTCTGTTATGTGAGTGTGATGTGAGTGAGAGCCTTGCCAATAATGTTTCTGTGTTAGATACTTTTATGCAGTCTTGGTGATAACATAACAGAGCCTGTTGCACATTCTGTTATTGTTTTCTCCGAAACAACATCCCTTTAATCCTCTCATCCTGTATTATTTCCATACAAAACAAGTGGTGGAAAAAGTATTACAATTATTTTCTCAAGTAAAAGTTTTAATACCACACAGTGAAAATACTCTGTAAAAATAAAAGTCCTGCTTTGAAAATGCTACCTAAGTAAAAGTTATAAAGTATAATCAGGAAAATGTACCCAATGCAGAAAACACACACACACACACGCACACACACACACACACACACACACACACACACACACACACACACACACACACACACACACACACACACACACAAACCCCAAAACTCAAAATGATTTTAAAAAAAGGTAGAAGAAAACAAAAACACCCCCAAACTCAAAATTATATAAAAAAATAAGAAAAACAGCCCAAACTCAAAAATATTTAAAAAGGAAGAAGAAAAAAAAAAACACCCCAAAACCTTCACATTTAAAAAATAAATGAATTAGAAAAAACACCCCAAATTAATTTTAAAAAATGATAAGAAATAAAGAAAAAATGTTTAAAAACTCTACATAATAAAAAGGGAGAAATTACCCCCCAAAACTCAAAAGTGTTTTAAAAATAGAAAAAGGCCTAAATGTTTATTAAAATAGTTGGCAATGAATTCCTTGTAAATAAACTGATTGATTCATCAACTAATAGCTGTAGCTGTATTTGTATAGACATAATAACAACCTTATTTTACAAACCCTTCTTATTTTTTTATGTAAAATAAATAAAATAGCTAAAGCTGTCAAATAAATGTAGTGGAGTAAAAAGAATAATATTTCCCTTGGGAAGGTAGTGGAGTAAATGTATAAAGAAGCATGAAAAGAAAATACTCAAGTACCTCAAATTCATACTTAAGGACAGTACTTGAGTATGTGTACTTGGTTACATTTCACTGCTGCCAAAAACTCACTTCAATAACATGAAGTGAACATGACGTGGCTCGATTCACAGCATAGTCAGTTGCTTTACACCAAATCTTGCTGCAAAACACGATATCTGTATTTGCAGTCTCCTCTCACATAAAACCCCCCCAACAAACAAAATTTTATGAGACCCGATGGATGTGCATAGTCTCTTTAATTTGTTAATTCACCCGTGCAAAGGCGCAATACACTTTACTGTGTGTCACTTAGAGTAATGGATCCAATTAAAATGATAACATTTTGAGTCGTGCTCAATGCATGAAGTCGTAATTTATGGGCGGTGTTTTTGCTGTGTTGATTAGGTATACGTTTTCAACAGAGAGCTGTGTTTGTGCGGCTCTAAATGAAGAACAGAAGGTCCCCTGCAGACTCTAGAGTTACAAACATACTTGGAGAGGGGGGGCAGAGAGAGTTAGAGAGTTAATAAGAGAGAAAGAATGGAGCTGGGTTACTGAGGGGCAAGTAGCTGACAAAGTTTACAGGGGTTTGAGAGCACAGCAAAATGAGTACATGCATGACAGGTATGTGTAATACGAATACACACATATTTATACTTTTCACTCCCTCAGCCTGGGCGTGTAATCACATGTTAGATTTCTGCTCTCAGTCTTGTGCATGTGGTGCAGTCTCCTATTCTCCATAATTGTACAGTCATTTTGCAAACAGCACATTACTGTCTAAGAAGCTACACATTCTCATTTATACTGCAGTTCCTGCACGTACGGGCAGAGCCGATCTAAACTGCATCAGTTTCTTTTCCCTTCTTTGTAGTTTCGCACAGATGGATGCTCCAGCTTTGATGTTAAATCCTTAAACCTCTCCTCCACAGCTTGTCACATTTGGTATTTTCAAATTTGACAGGCTTGCCACTTCAGTGCCATCCATCACCCCGCGTGTGACATGACTAAACTGTTAAACCGACGTCCCATCACACCCAACAGATGTTTCGCATCCCGTTGAGCTGTGGCCAGAGCCCTTTTGTTAAAGAAGTTGACCAGAGAGCAGTGTGGTGCTTTTCTTCTCCCATGCTCTGTCTGTTCTACCCGGCGACAGCAGCTTCCTGTGTTTGTTATTGGAGGAGCAATGGGGGGTGCACTGGCTGATAAAATAAAAAGCACCACAGAAAAGCAGCAAAAGAATTTCTTTTCCTGACTCAGATGGGCAGAAGTAAGCTGTGCAGAGTGAGAACGAGTGTTTCTGTGCTAGAATATGACATCGGATTCTAAAGTTAAAGGTCAAATATTTGGGGTCAGCAAGAATGTGCTTGCTGCAGTGTGAAGGAGAACTAGCAGCTCGGCCATCAGCTCATGATGTGCACATTTATGACTATGAAGTAAAGTTTAATTGGGCTGAAATCCAAAAATCCACAACACTTTGGTCAATATTATTCTCTCCAGCATCCAAAGGCACACACACTCACTGTATGGCTACCCAAGAGCTAACAAGTGGGTGTACTAGAGACACGTTAGCTGAACACTCGTAGGACAAAAAGAGTTTAATTTGGATGCCAAGCCCTCGAGCTACAGACCAACACCATAATCAAGTGAACCACAGCGAGAGAGAAAGAGAGAGAGAGACGGGCAGACAGAGAAATAAAGAGTGAGAAACGGAGGGAAAGGCTAAATCTACAAAATGAGGGAGAGAGGAAGCAGAGAGAGGAGGAATGTTATCTGCAAAGGCCTTTATCAACACTCTGTCTCCTGCCAATACCCCTGCAGGGCATTGATCTGGTCTGCATGCCTTTCCCGCCACTGTGGATATTGCAGTCTCTGAGAGAAAGGAAGGCATATAAGTGAGAAAAGACACAGACACCAGTGTCAGTCTCCTCTTGAATTGATACGGATGATGAGGAAAATGGTTTTAATTTGATGCTCAAAATCCTGAAGCAGCAGAGCTTGCGGATAATGTGAAAGATAACCCTTCAAACGCCCGTGTGGCCGACTTTGCGCAGGGTCGGGAAAGTTCCCAGATGGTGCGGCTTGCCAAACTCGCTGCCTCGCTCTGGGAGCTGGCACTATGCAGAGGAAATCAGAGAGTCAGTGAGAAAGAACACTTGATCCTGCCAAAAACAAGATTTAATAGAAAAGCGTGAGAAGACGCAAAATCATATGTTTTATAATCACAGTCCCAGAAATATATTTTCTGCATGACTTTGGTGGAGCTGGATGGTATCACCATGTTTGCTCCCAGTAATCAGGAGAGCAATGTGTTGCTCGGTGTTATGCAATTTAATAATGGTTGGTTAAAAAAACAAAAAAAGAAAAGAAAAAAAACTCAATTTAGCCATGACTCAACAAACAGCATTAAAGAAATCCACCAATACAAGTTACAACACTTCCAGAGAGGTACTAAGATAAAAATTTTCCTTTACACAAAGAAACAATGTGATAAATGTTAGAATAAACAGAGTAAATTTACAGCATTGTGGTTTCTGTACCATCACCTGGTGAAAACCTGTGTTAATACCACTGCATAAGGACACATTTTTGTTGCTCTGTATTGTAAGATTTCATCATAGCAGAACCAAAATAACATCTGACTGAAGTCTGTCTGAGATGTTTCAGACAATGCCATGTTTCAACTTGTGTTTTAATTGGCAGTGCTAAAATTACAATGCAGAAATTCTGTCTTCAAAAGAAATTAAACATGGCAAGTACAGACCTCAGAGACAAAGTTCAAATGCAGTGCACCCGTCTCCTTCTCTCTCTTGTTCATTAGGAAACATCGCCATGTTTCTTATGCAGGGAAAATATTTTTTAAATGTATCTACTGGTGTAGAAAAATGACAGGGACACCCATTAATATGAAGAAATTTCAAATGTTGGTATATGTTATTAGTGTTATAATATTAAGTCTGTTCCTGTTATTCCTATGATTTTATAAAGTTTTCTATGTTTGCATGACCTCCCAAATTATCATAGGAGTAACATTGAATATTCTTACTCAGTAATGGAATATAACTATGTGGACTGCTATACTTGAACTTTATTAAAGTATTTCCATTAACTTTACTCTTAGAGGCTACTCTGCTATAGTTTGGAAGCAGATGCTGTAGTTTTTACTACATTTATTTGATAATGTGTCTTTTCAGATTCAGATTAGTAATACAATATATATACATTAATCCAAATATGATGAAAGTCAAGTTACCCAGAAGTATATAAAGAAATGCGATAAACCCATTTAATGCATCACTAATCCAATAATGTAACATAGGCTGCATTTTTCTGAAATGTGCCATTGTACATAAGGAGTACTTCTACTTTTATTGGCTACTTTAAGTTGATGCTAAAATGTTTGTACTGTGACTTAAGTAAGATTCCGAGTGCATGACTTGTAACATAGTATTTTTACACTATGGTATTATTTACTTCACTAAAATACTAATGCCACCACTGCTTTTACTGTATTACAATGGCAAAAAAGTACTGTACTCAGGCCTCTCCTCCTCCTCCTCCTCCTCCTCCTCCCTCCATCCTAAAAGGGGAGAAAGGAGGCTGGCTTGTTAACTTTATGGGCTTGACCCCCCCTGCTCTCAGTCATTTCCTCGGTTTGGGCTGGAGAGCGCACACACGGTGCCCTGACACAGTTCGCAGTGGCACACAGTGGTGGAGGAGCTGCGGCTGGATGTCAGAGGAGCACAGGGAAATACTGCAATAATCCCTGAATGTGATGATAATATAGGATTTAAAAAAAATATCTCTGCAGGATAATCTGACGCACAGAGGGAGAGACCTCCAACCTGTTTTGGGGAATTTGGAATCTAAATCTTAAATCGATCCTTAAGGTAGGGGTGATGGGTTATTCTGCTATATGTGCTCTTCAGTCTGATGAATAGCCATAAATTATTTTGCAGGCCGGTATTTCCTTGACGAAATAATTACATGCAAACATACCTAACGCTTTTGTGACACATAGAAACTTTTAACTTGTAGTTATATTATAGTGCTATTAATAGAATTTAAATTCCAGTACATTTATTCTACTACATCTACTATTACGTTTTGTTATGTAGCATGTGTTTACATTTTTCTACTTTATGTTTAAGTTTTATATTTTCAGTTTAAGATGTCACTTTGTTTATATAGTTTGCACCATTTAACTTATTAAATGTGTATTTTATTTTTTTGTTTTCCCCTCTCACAATTTTTATATTAAGAATGTATTATATCTTATGCAACCTGTTGCATGGCCAACCTGATGCTGTACTTTTTTCGATCAGCTGCTACTTAACACTAGATGGCGCACTGAGTCTCCAAAGACTGCTCACTGGGACCATTAGTAGATGAGATGATAATTAGGCCAAACTTTCCTTTCCGCTCACTTTATTCTCAAATCAAAGATCTCTCATCAGACTTTAAAAGTAACATTTATAGAGTCTTTTTATGTGCATCATCATCATTTAGGGAGAATAATTATAGTGAAACGTGCCAATCAAGTCAACCCCTTCTGGTACACATCTGTGCTACCCTAACATTCAGCCTCTGTGTACACAGATTGAAATGTGTTGAAAGAACTGCGGCCTAAAAAACTTTGTATGGCAGGGAGGTTATTATAGCTTGCTGTGCTTTATTTTGTCACATAATATGATGCAAACAAACATAAAGTCCTTCATAGAAGTTTTCCTTTCCTCCTCTGTGGCCCCATTCTGTCTTGTACTGATGACTTCATGTCCAGCAATGGTTAACTACCATGTCTGAGCCATTTATAGTGGATTTAACTGAGTCACTCTATGCACAAAGACAGAGCAAACAGTGTCTGACAGCGGAGTCAATGGTCAGACAGTCAAAATGATGGCGTACATCTGTCTGTTTCCTGACCCTCTATCCTGCCTGCCTATTAGCCTGTCTGTGGGTTGACCACCCCACACCTGCGGGTCTGACTGTGGTGATTCTCACTGCTTGTCTGTCTCATCATGGTCCAAGTCCAAACTCACAGTTCCTCTGTACAAGGTTGAAGGTTTTTTTTCAACAAATGAAATGGGGGGTTTGGATATCCACCACCATGAAATTTTTGGTGGCAAACACTTGTCCTGCATGCTGGTGAATTTTTATGCATCAATTTATGGTAGAAATTATGAAAGACGTCTGCTACTTTCATGTTTCTGTTAGGGAGGACAAATGCACATGCTCCAAATACTGAGGGGGACATGTCCCCTGCATTCCCTGCTTACCCCCTGAAACACCTACTACCAAGTGCCTTACTTTTTTTTTTTTTTTGAACCCTGATTTCCCTTTCTTATGGAAAGACATGACAGTGTACGTTGGTGCACTAGCAACAAAAGCAGTCGCTTGGCTTTAGCCACGTTTAGAGACAAATCTCACTGTAGGGGTGGACTAAAACATTTTGTGCCTTTAAGGAGTTAAAGAGGTTCCACTATTTATTTTATACAACGTTCAGTCTTTTAGCCAGCTCATTCAGAAAATTTTAAATTATTTGTGGAAATGAAATAAAATATTACAAACATATCACCTTTGTTCTCTCCAGGCTTTCAGGGGCCTTGGGTAATCCATCTCACTTTTGTCCCACTACAACGCCCCTGGCATCATATTCACCCTGTGTTCTTTGCACACTCAGTGAGCATTTTGGTGGATACATTTTCATACTTATGCTTACAATTTTAAATTAAAGTCAGAGTTAAATTCAAGCTCTAGAAATGTTGTCTTTGCCATGTTTTGACTATGAAATAGTTCCATTGTGGTTCATGAAGAAAAAAAAGTTTACAGTCTATTCATAGCCCACTTAAACTGGCACACATTTTCAAATACTTCAAATACTTTGAATGAGACTCTTCTGCCCACAGGTCAGTTGTCTGATCTGGCCTTTTTTTGTTCTTCTGTATTTCTCTGCTCTCTGTCCTGCTCTGGTCAGGCCTCGTCTCTGCAGCGTCGAGCAGCTTGCCACCACATCCAAGCTTGGCGGCATCAGAGAAGCTGCCAAACAGTTCCTTTTTTTAGGGATAGCAGTCACCAAATTACAGCCGCTAGGGCAGTTAACTCCACCCAAATGCTCCTACCGGACCCGCCTAACAGTAACAGCCTGTGTGTCTGTAGGGCACATGAATTTAGTGTGTGTGTGTGTGTGTGTGTGTGTGTGTGTGTGTGTGTGTGTGTGTGTGTGTGTGTGTGTGTGTGTGTGTGTGTGTGTGTGTGTGTGTGTGTGTGTGTGTGCCTGTCTGTCTGTGTGTCATGTATGGATGAAAGGAGACATGGCATAAGGAAGTGAGTGAGTTCGGCCAAATGACCAGATCATTTTGGTTTACGTGCTCTGTGTGAGTGCATGTATGTGTGTGTGTGTGTGTGTGTGTGTATGTGTGTTAAGGACAGCTTGCATTCCCACAAGCAAACATTTTTGTGAGTTTTACATTGTTTTTTCTTTTTTAGATGTCAGAGTTTATTGCAGCTCGGATTGTGTTCAGAATAACATGATGGGTTGGAAAAAAGACAAAACTCAGAGTGAAAACAAATGAATATCCCACGGAGCGACTCCAACCAAAATTAGATTTCATTCTCTGCAACACAATATGAAGCCATGTCAACTATTTTGTACTCAGTCAGCACTGTGATCACCCTTGTGATGTTAAACGGCACTGAGTGTTGACGTGGCGGCTGCCAATACACCAGTGTTGTTGCGCCAGCTGGCACTTTTGGTGAACTCTCTGCCCCACCTTAACTCTTCTCTGCCAAGGAGCACAGCTGATCTGCTCCTGACTATTAATACACAGATAAAATGAGCCAGCATTTTATGTCTTGATCGATATCGTAAGGCTTGATGGATTTTGGCATCTACTGCTCATGTTGATGCCAAAACTCGGACAAGAACAGGAGCTTTAAATATAAAACCTGCTGTGATAAAATTTCTGCTGTGGAGAAAAGGTGGCAGCAATTCACATGAGTCAAAAGAAAGTGGGTTGTGTGTATGACTGGGTGGGCTTTCTCACACTGTGGTCATGGGAGAACAAACTGTGCATTGTGTCTTGAGATGATTGGTCTTGGCAACACAAAGAACATATGCTTAAATATATGTTTGTTTAGCTTGATGAGGGCAAAGGCTGCCTTGTGGGAACTCTAATCACTTCAGAGTAATTGCGCTGGATGTGAGCTTTGACAAGTGCCCAGCACTTGATGGATAGTGTGAATAGAAAATGTAAAGATAATCTCAGACGCCGGGTGTGGGAAACTCAAACAAGTGATACACTTGTAGGGTGGATTGTTCACCAGATGGTGCTTTCACTGACACCATCTTTCATGCCTGAATATCCTGTCTCATATCTGTCTCTGCTAGTCCTACTCCCTTAATCCTATTTCCATCTTTTGAAGCCAAGAGTAAACCACTGGAATTCATATCTTCATAAAAGTGTCTCTCTTGTGTTGCTTGTTATGACAGCTTAAATCACCTTTGGAAGTTTAGTCATATTATGGGTGTTTGTGAGCAGACACACCTTTGGGGAACTTCCTCCTGTTTCTTCTTTTTTTATGTTTTTTTTGGCATTTTTGCATTTATTAGACAGGACAGAAGATTGATAGCGTGAAAGGGGGAGAGAGAGAGGGAATGACATGCAGCAAAGGGCCACGAGCTGGAATCGAAACCACGGTCACTGCAGCAAGGACATTGCCTTCATTTATGGAGCACCTGCTTTATCCCTGAACCACCCGACGCCCCCTTCTCTTTGCTTTATTGAAGGAAAATAACCATTGCTGCAGAGGAGTGAGAACAATGTTAAGATGATTTTGAGGCTAGACTGTATCCACATGACACTGTCTCCCAGAACGTGTCCTCATAAAACGGTTCGTATGATATCCTACAAATTAGTGCCCCACAAATAGTGTTACATCATTAACATCATAACTTAATAACATAACTATGTTCAATTTTGGTCTAAATAAGACATGAGCACTGGTCTCCTGGTTGAAAGTCCATGCTTGTTTGACCCATTCAACAGCCCTCCTACCAGCCCTACGTAGACTTTCTCACTCTTTATTGTAGATTTGTTATTCCACCTCGACAACAGATCCTCAGGGACTTTCCATCGGCAGTATTTCCATGTTGCAAACATAGAATTTTAGCACATTTCAAGCCCACCTGCACATGATGAATTGTTAAGAGTTTGTGTCAGTTTCACATATTTCAATGTGCCCGGGCTGATCCACATGTGATTGCTGAACATTTTAAAAGTGTCAGCATTAATCGGCTGCCATAACAACTTCCACTCTTCTCTTTTAGGGAGGACTTTCACTAGATGTTTGAACATGGCTGCAGAGATCTGCTGCCATGCAAGAGTATTAGTGGAACAATATGGCCTCGCTCACAGATGGTGTTCCAATTCATGCCAAAGGTGTTTTAATGTTAAGCTTTCTGTCAATTTGAAATTAAAAACCTAGCTTAAATTATGAAAGACCAGAGAAAAAAAGCATGCATTTGCACTTGTGTGTCCAGATACTTTTGGCCACACAGTGTAACAAAGACAGTACAGATTCATAGTACCTGTGATGTTTATTCCACACCTCCCTGTTTTTATTTATTTATTTTTTTTGCAGCTTCACCTCTCACATCCTTCTTGTCTCTACCGACACTAAACTCCTGCTCTTTCTTTCTGTCTGTCTCATTATTGTCATTCTCCTCTTATTTTGTTCTTTTCTCTCATCTGCATCACCCCACACTCACTCCACAGCACCTCAACGACAAACACAGCAAGCCAGACAAGAATAGCTGGCCATCCATCCATTAAACTACTGTTGGTCTTTGGATGGGAAGGGAGCTGAGGCAATAACAATTAAGATTGAAGCCTCTGGTTTGTTTTCTTTTCAGACCGGATGTTTGGTGGCTTACATCTTAACTGGTAGCAGAGGATAGGAATTTGTAGATACACACACCAGGGCCAGATAAAAATGGTTATTACAGCCAGAGAGGCTGCTTGATTGTGGGATGCAGTTTAGTCTTATCGTCATGTTGTGTTTATAGTAGCCTTAGACGTCATTCCTGAATGATGATAGACTATTCTTGTTCCTGTCTCCCTTTTTTTTCTCATCCTCAACAACTCTGCCTGCAAGTCTCCATCTACATCTCTACAACTGGCAGAAAAATCATTGCACACTCCAAAGATTAGACTAACATTTTTAGATTTACAATCCTACAGTAGCTAATCCTCCCACAATGTTGCAAAGCACACGTTGCAAAAATCAAAGTAGCACAAATAAATTTGGTGGTGTTTTCAGTATTTCAGCTCTTTTGTGTATTGCGTGTCATTGTGTGATGCTGACTATATGTGCCCTCACTGCGTCCTTTTTGCTGCATTCTTCTGGCCAAGCCAAGGCCAGTGGTGTTTTTTCTGTTCTGCAAAATGGTATAATTTGGCTGCTATTTTTATTGCAGGGAGCAGACTGCAAGGGCCAGTTATTCATACTTCCAGGCCAGGTCCACTTCATGCACAGGCTCTTTGTTTCACTGATTTTAATGTCCCTTAGTAATGCCTTTTATTCCTCTGAATGGAGCAAAAACACAGCTGATTGCAGCTGATTGCATAAGCAACTTTAAAGCGCAATGGTCACAGACTGAAAATGGATAATTTTCTCACGCACTATATGATTCAACACTCAGACGATTATGAAAAGTTAGGAAGTGTTGATGTTGGAGTGATAAGCATGTGGTGTTAATTCCTCACCTACACACTGTGATGCTTACACTCTGACCACATTCTTCTTTATGGAGTGTTTTTGTAAAGGCTCTACTCTTGTAATTTAAAGGATCAGTATCAGTTTAGACAACTTTTTTTCATGATAAGTGGAATGAGAAGCATTTCCCCAACACTAAGAAGCTTTTGAAGCCCCCTCACAAGCTTTATTATTGCAGTCTCTCCCCTTTGAGACATTCAAAGTCTTGAGAACAGTCAGTGCTACTAGGATGTTGGGTGAAAAAGGCAGGACAGAAATCAAGCAAGTGTTTAAATGTTGTCTCACTGAGTGCAAGATAAATAACACACAAGAGACAACATGCATTGAGTTTCAAGTTCTTCTGAGCATTTGATGTGCAGTTGCAAACATGCTATCCAAAAATCGACCCTAAGACATCCAGTGTACATAAATGGTGTGTATCTTTTTCTCTTCTTGCTCTCTCATGTTTGCAGTCTTTTTTTTTGAACCTTTGAACTGTGTTTTTGTTTAATCATCCTCATCCATTTACCTCTCCTCTACCTCTTCTTGTCATCCATCTCGCTCCTGATAATGCTGAAAGCCAAAATTCACTCTCCTTGCTTCCAAAGAAAATGTGATCATGTTGTGACAGGATCCTTAACTTCCCTGGAAAGTCCATTTGCACGCTAACCATTTGCATAAAGACTCTCCAGACTTCTGTAGGATTACAGAGCTGGGGATCAGAGGAGGAATTAACACGACGAGGTTAGAGATTATAGGGTTTTAGGTCACCCCAAGGCCCACTGTTGGACTGGGCTTGACTTCATAGGATTAGCCTCAGGTTAAGAGTCCCAATTTCCTGTTGTAAGGATCAATTGGCCTGGTAATAATTTGTTTTTCTTGGAATTAGATTAGAGTAGGAGAGGGTGGCTGGGCCGAGGTGTTAGTTAGGTCAATGCAGACAGGATAAAGTAAGCAAGCAAACACATGCATGGTCATGCGTCTGGTGACCTAAATCAGCAGTGAGTGTGCAGCTATGACATCATGCAGTGTGTGTTTCGTGACATGCCAACACACTCAAACACATGTGCATGTGGACTTTTGCACACACAGTTTCCCCTCTAACTGAATGGTGGCTTTGTTTGACTGCTCTGTTGCAGGGATAAAGTTTTCCACGGCTGAGGTGATGTTCACTAGACTATCCGATTGGTCAGTGAGAAGTGACTTACTCTCTTGGGAATGGGCTCGGTGTTGCAGGAAGCAGACGGTGTCATTTTGCTGGTGTGGTTTAAGTGACTTTTAGTCTCAGAGTCGATTCCTGGCGAGTTTCCCCCGGGGAATGAGTCCATTTCTCTTTGCCAGCCTGCAGCTGCTGGTCTGCCTGTTAGGTGTGGTATAAACAGCAGGGCTTTATAATTAAGGATAAGCAAACCATTTCATAATATTTCAATGTCCATTTATTACTGACTATTATCCTTAGCGATGAATTTGAAGCCCTCACGCGAGATGCTGGATTAATAACCTGGTAGGGAGCCCAAATTTTGCTGCACATCCACCCACACACATGCACACACAAATACACACACACACACACACACACACACACACACACACACACACACACACACACACACACACACACACACACACGCACTCACAGCACCTCCCACTCTCTGTAGACTGTCGCCCACGTTCCCATTTAGTACAATACACAGAGCAGAGCAGACTATACATGGCAGCATCATTATTTGCCCTGAAACCAACCAGTACTTGTATGAATAATACTATTTGGTTCCAGTTTTTCTCTGTATGAGTTCGTTTGTGGCCATTTAGATAAAAGGTGCCATTTGGGGCCCCTTGGTCACTGGGGCCTCAGGGCAGTTGCCTTCTTTTTCTGAGGATTATCCAGCTGTGCTAAACTGTTTTCCTTTCTTTTTTTTTTGTCATTTTACAACATCCCAGACATTTAGATGCCATGAGCATTTTCCTGTCTACTCTCATGGATACTACTCATTAAACAATGAAAGTAAAAAGTAAAAAAAATGTAAATTCCTAAGCAAAAATTGATAAATTTTTGTACCATTTTGCCAGATAGAGACAAAAGAGTTAACTCAGAGAAGGGCCAAATGGACAATTAAGTTAGGCAAAGTACGTAATTTACTGTCCCCTATAAATCTCATTTGTAGTTGGATGAAATATAAGTTAAATAAAATGGACAAACATGAACATCAACACAAACTGAGCATATTTACATACTATTCGACAGTTTGCCAGCACTGCAGCCCACTTAAGTTAAATAAACTACATTTGAATTTAAGAGAACCATTCATTGTGTTAGGGGGTAACAGACAAATGCTGCATTTACTGTAGTCTATTTAAAGACAGTGTAGCTGTTCACGGGTCCCACTTTAGGCTTTAAATGATCATTTGTACATTATGTGTGCTTAAACTAATGTACTCAGGTTGGTTCATTGCCATGTGAAATAGCAACACATTATAATGATGGAGGTCCCCAAAGCAAATCCACTCAGCAGCATCTAAAAAGTTTCAACAACAACAAAACATTCTAATCTTTATGGATGTAAGATTTATTGTAGGGGTGTTTAATTAAACTGCATAAGATTTAGCTTGTTAGATCTAATAAACTGGCAACTGGCTATGTACATTCATGCACAATAAACGCAATGCTGCTCTCCTCTCTTCTTATGTTTCCTCAGGTGCAGAAGTTAAAGATGTTGCCACATTGCTCCCTCCTGCTGCTGCTATGCGTGGCTCGGCTGCTCTCTGCCTCTTCGGCCTTGCCCTTTGAACAGAGAGGCTTCTGGGATTTCGCCATGGACAGCATGGACAGCATGGACAGCATGATGAAGATGATGAGGGACGAAGAAGAGGGCTCGGCAGTGGAGGAGACCCCCCCCCTTGACATACCCATGTGCCCCTTCGGGTGCCACTGTCAGCTCAGGGTCGTCCAGTGCTCTGACCTCGGTTAGTGACAGTGTGTGTGAGAGAACGATGCTTTGTCATCATTTTGAAGTTTATGTGCGTGTGTCAAGAGGTTCAGACAGGAAAGCAAATGAGTTGAATGACAGAGTGAGCGAGCATGACCCGAGCATTGCATGACATTCATATCTCCAGGGAGTAAAGTTCCCCTTTGGTTATCTAAGAGAGGAATTTCTTCCTCTGGATAATGCTGGTGTATTTTGACAGGGAAAGGCATTTCTTTGAGGGATTTTGTGTTCCAGACTTTGTGTATATGTAGATACTGGGTGGGAGAGGATGAGAGAGATGGTTTGAAGAGACTGAAACAAAAGGAGGAAGGGCGAGGAGAAAAAAAGAGGGGACAGAAAGGGCTCAAGAGAGGGAGAGAGGACAGTAAAGTGAAAGACACAATAGTAGACAAAACAAGGGACACTTTGATGGGGGGAGATGAAATTTATCCTTTGCTGTCTTTAAAATGTTCAGTAGGTAACTTTTATAAAAACAAGCAAACAAAAAAAACAAACTTTTCTTGTCATATTTGCTGAAGCTGTAACTATATCCTGACAGTAGTGCATGAGACAGATAATTAAAAAAAAAAAAAATCATATTCCTCTGCCTCCCAGAAGGCAAATTTGCGAATCCTAGGATGGTAAAGTAATGGCCTGCCTTACTCGGCCTCTGACTGGCTTATCCTGACATTCTGAATCTAACCCTTATCCCATTCCTCTTGCCTAGATCTAACCAATCCAAACAATGAAAGCAACAATTGAGGGCACTTAAAGGGAGAGAAGTACCGATCATTCCTTCATTATCCAAAGAATCACAGATTTGCTCCCAGTAGTGCTTCTAATGGCATTTGCAAGAATCCATTGCGTCTAAGCAAAAACCACCATCAGAGCCAGGAGGGCTCGCTAACATATGTCAGTCATGGCTAGTCCACTCACTGTGCTGCCAAAAACATTGTTCATGGGGAACGCAAGTTAACAGAAGAAGACTGATGATGAATAACGTTCACTTTCACAGAAAAATACAGACATCTTTTCTGTTTGATTGTTTCCATTCAAACCCAGTAGATTCTTGCAAATGCCATCAGAAGCACCATGAGGTGCCACAGAAACATGATTTTTCCCCCCAATAGTAGTACATGAGACAGATAATCATCTGTCTCATGTGCTACTGTTAAGATATAGTGACTGTTAGAGCAAATATAACAAAAAAAACCCCAAAACAATTATTTTATAAAAGTTACCTACTGTACCTTTAAGGAGCTGTGTCATGTTGTTTTTGGGTTGTGGAGAGGATTTGATGTTTAGTGGAAACCCAAAACAGGAGATGAGAATGATAAGGGTTTAACCCCTTGAAACCCACCCAAATTGGCTTAATTTGTTCTACAAACATGGGAGGAAGGTAATGAGCCAAATTAACAAGAAATTACACAAAATTAGCAAGAAATTAGGTATAAAGTTAGAAGGACATTACCTAAAAAATAGCAGAAAAAAAGAAAAATGGCAAAAAACCTAAAACAAACACTGAAATTAAATAAAAAAGTTATAAAAATGTAAATGTGAATAATTTAAATATGTAATTATATATATTTCTTTGACATTTTCCCTTATTTTCACAATTACTTTACACCAATATTCTCTCTTTTTTAAAATGTATTTTCTTTATTTTCAGTTCATTGCCAGGTCAGCTTTTCCCAATTTCTTGGAACGTCTCAACATAGCACAAGAAAACTGATGTCAATCCAGGTTTCAAAGGGTTAAAGATGGAGGAGAGGATTAAAAGAATAGAACAAAAGAGAAATAAAAGTTGTTTAAGTGCTTATAAATATACGCAGTTTTGAGATTTACTATAAAGCTAAAATGCAGGTGACCTAAATTAACATAATCTACCACAAAATATGATTTCAAAATGCTTTGAAAGTCTGTCTGTGACTTTAATTTTAGTCATATTTCCATATAGGCATACACTGCAATTTTCTGTACTTTGGATATTATAAGTGCACGCTATTCTTCCTTCATCTATTCTTACAGGACCAAATAAACTCCCCTCAGCCTTATTTATGGATATAAAGATTCCTCACATTATACTGGCTATATAACTCTAATAAGCTGTCTGTGTTTAGACGCAATGGTTTTGTCGAATCATCATTTTACAAGCTCTATATATTTACTGTCCCCAGTCTCTGCGCAGAGAGTAAATGTGGAAGCGTATAATTTCCAAGATGTCAAGTGCTTATTTAGAACAGATGTATTTTGGCGGTGGCGTCTGTCTCCTCTCAGTGTGCATCCCAGCATGCTGTCGGGTATTTGTGTTGAGGGGCACTGGGGTTTAAGAGGGTGCTAGTTTTGTCAGTTTGTGGTTGAGGCTTTGAGATTTGTGGCAGATACGGGTGATGCAATGTGGTTTGAGGTTTTAGAGGGTTAAAGGGATTCAGTTAATCAGGGTGTGGGTGAAAGTTTTTCTTTTACCAGGTTTGTTTATCATGCCTTATGTAGGGAATACAGATATTAAGTTTTCCAGCTGGCAGGATGCATGTTGAAAGCTGCAAATGTTAGCTGGAAGGTGAATATTTCCTACCACATGAATCCACCTGGTAACACTGTGCACCTTTGGAGTAGTACTACTCTCACAGCAGCTGTAATAACTCTATCACACTTGAGAAAATCATAGAGTGAGTTTGGTTTGTAATTTAGGATTAAAACTTGCTCTTTCATCTACAACTTTAATGAAATTATCTTTGCTCTCAGAGGGCAAAATGATGCTCAATTTTCTTGGATACGCTATAAAGTTCCCCAGCCACTGCAGCAGATCTCTCAGGGCTGTGAGGACTTGGTTTGTACAGAATGTCAGAGCGAGCTGCTGACGTTTTGATCCTGTGTGGTGACATGGAGGGTGGGGCACAGCACGGCCAAAGCCATATATCTAAACTTAACTCTAGATGGACAGCTATGGGTACAGTCCTGTGGGACAGATGTGGTCAGTGGCAAACTGGATCCCAGTGGGACAGCTGGCGTCCGCTCTCACCAGTGGGTCTGGTTGCATCATGGTCGCCGTCCAGATGAGGTCGGCTGTGGTTTGGATTCACTTGCCATGGCCTGTCTGCACCACTGACCACATCTGATACGCTCGTCCACATGTCCTCTGTGATGTGGTCTCGTTAATAATCACTGGTTGCTGTGTTTGTGCATTTGCTGAGTCATTTTTCCAGAGAGATCTCCGAATGGAATAATGCAGGTGTATTTATTAACGCTGTCCGCTGTTTGTCATCCATTGTTAGTGTTCATGAATTCCTTTCTTGGTAAACAATATTCACAAGCAACCCTAACAGTTCTTGGCATTTATGCCTGTCACTGGTGCTGTTAATGGTCCAGTGTGTAGTATTTAGAGGAAGATGTTGACAGGAATGGAATATCATATAATAAGTATGTTTTCTTTAGTGTATTAAAACTGGAAAATAATAATTGTTGTGTTTTCATTACCTTACAATGAGCTGTGAATATCTACTTTCACCATGTTACCCCACCATATTTCTACTGTAGCCCAGAATGGGCAATCCAAACACTGGCTCAAGATAGGACCATTTGCGTTTAGTGTTGGCCACTGTAGTTTGCAGTTCCTCTGTGGGGGGAGCATCAGGAAAACGATTTTTAAACGTGAAACTGCTATTTTCTGTGTTTTTACCAGTTTAAATCCCCAGGTCTATTTGTTTTGGTGCTGGTAAAAACACCCTTAACATCTGGATCTTAAGCAATCAGAGAAAAAAGGTGAGTACATGTCAGCAGGTGCTGTGCTAGTGACCCATCTATCTAGAAGTTTCAGCTGGTTGCAATCTGCAGTTCTCACCACTAGATGCCACTAAATCCTGCACATTGCTCCTTTAACTGCAATTTTTCTCAACCTCTTCATTACTTCTCAGCAGGTATTTCTGTCACAAAGAAGCCCAAATTAAGTCACTTGGCACAGCGTCTTCACCACACACATCAATACACACTCCTTATTTCTCTTTCTATGTGTCAGGGTTGTGTCTTTCTCCCCTTTCATTTGATGTGCGATTTTGCTGACGGTATTTAAGTCACATCCTTTGTGACTTCTGTCGAATGGAAACCAGATGGAAAACATCTGGTGTCCCCATCTGGTTTGTCTTTGTAAGTGACAAACCAGTAATGTTAGTTATGTGCCACTTTGACGTCTCTGTTTGACCTCCATGGTTGTGTCTATGTCCACCTCTCATTAAAATAATAGACGAGCAGACCCAAAGTGCTCATTTCAGATTGTGTGGGAGTGTGATCGGGTTCATGTTTAGGCCTGATGGAAGTTTTAAAACACACAGTGAGTATTTATTTTCCAAGGTGTGTGTCTGACTAAGATATCCTATGAGCTTGCCCATTGAAAACACACTGGTCTTTAGGGTGTTGGTTCACCCATGGAAGCTTTTAATGGAGTGTGATTCCCTTCTGTGTTTTTATTGGTCTCATCTGCAGGTCTGACCGAGGTGCCAAAGAATATTCCTCCGGACACCAAGTTCTTGGACCTGCAGAACAACCGCATCACTGAGCTGAAAGAGAACGACTTCAAAGGCCTTACGCACTTATATGTAAGTCAGCTTGTATGTGTAAGCTATAATATGTGAGAGGCACACACACACACACACACACTCATAACATCCCTCTCAGCATTAGATCAGCACCTCTCAAGGCTGTGTAAACGACTCAGCTCAGCTTGTATTGGCTTCGGCAGTGTGAAATATCATTATGACCCTCCGTTTCCTCAAGGATTAAGAGGTTCATTTCCTTTCTTTTTCACCCTCCACCGCCCCTCGCTCTGAGAGCCTTAATTGTGTTAAATTTGTGCCCGAAGCCAAATGGGAGTATTTGAGCTCACATCTTTGCTTCTCTTAGCAGAAAGACTTTGCTCACTCCTGACCCGCATTCAAGAGCACTGACCAAGAGCAATATTAAGTCTGGCAGCGTAGGGAAGCTCCCGACATGACATTATACAATAACATCTCTATTAAGGTCTGTTTACCTCAGCCTACATCTGTCTCCATCTTTCAGCCAGCGCAGGTGGAGAGACTGTATGCTGAGTGACGGACTGCTGCTGGATCAGTTTTAATTAATTCAGTAGAGACAGAGGGTGCGAACACAAGCTCTTGTTCATTAATTTAACTTTCTTACTTTTTATTTGCTGGCATTCTCTGTGCTTAAGTGGGTGTTTAACCCTTTGAAACCTGAACAAATTGGCTTGATTTCCCTCAAAAAGATTCAATGAGAAACTTAACAAGAAATGACCCAAAAAATAGCAAGAAATTTGTAAAAAGTTGCAAGAAAGTTACCCGAAATTAGCACATAAAAAGGAAACGAAAAGGAAAAAAAGGAGGAAAGAGTAAAGTAACTGAAGAAAAATATTATATTTTTCCCTAATAATTTGATAACTTTCTTTTTTTCTATTTTACTTTCAATTAGCGATTTGTAAGATATTTTGTATCAAATTTTTCTTTTGTGGACTTTTTTCCACATTTTTTTTAAAAATTCCATATTAAATGTTTAAATATTTGCGGACGGCATCTGAATGTTGTGCCAGAAAACTGTCCAGGTGTTAAAGGGCTAATTTTGCCTCCTATGGTTACTGTTTTTCCAGGGTCTGTCTCTGAGGAACAACCTTATTTCCAAAGTCCACCCCAGAACATTCGTGCCCCTGAAACACATGCAGAAGCTCTACTTCTCCAAGAATCTGCTGACCACTATCCCCAGGAACCTGCCCGCCTCTCTGGTCGAGATGAGGATCCATGAGAACCGCATCAAGAAGGTGGCAGCTGGAGCCTTTGCAGGACTGGGCAGCATGAACTGCATAGGTCAGAAATGCTGATGACTTAAACAAATCAGGGCAAATCCCCTGTGGTGCTCACCACTGCCTTTGCCACTGTATAGAAAATTAAAGAGACTGTATTTTATTTCATGCCACAAATGATCCCTTTATGTTGCAGAAATGGGAGCTAACCCCATCCACAACAGCGGCTTTGAGCCTGGAGCCTTCAAGGGACTGAAACTGAATTATCTGCGTATATCTGAGTCCAAACTGACCGGGGTGCCAAAAGGTAACAACTCATCTGTCTGGCTAAAATACTAATATATTTACAATAGATTCATCTTTGGCTGAACGAGTAAGCATTATGGAAAATACTGTATTCGGTGTTTGATACCTCTCTTGTTGCCTCGCATGGCAGCTGGATTCTCATGACACGAGATGACACAAAAATACATATTGTCACACCTCAAGTGATGTGTTTGGTCCGAACTACCAAAAGTTTAGACCAATCAGCATCCTCTAGGTGTGGTTTAGCTGTGTGTGAGAACACGGAGAGGTGAATGAGAGGTGAAAAGAATCCAAAAGTATTTCTTGATTGAAAGAAGAGCTAAAAACGGCAATGATGGCTTCTCTTGATAGAGAAGATGTTCTCGCTCTTCTCGCCAACCCCCAAGAACAGCACTGAATTATTTATCTCATTCTTTTAATCTAACTCTAAGAAATCTACTAAGCAAACACACAAAAAAGAAAGAGAATAGACAGCTACTGGACAAGATCAGATCGCACCCTAAAGTAGAGCCATATGCAGGTATGGTGTCTGTCTTTCAGACCTCCCAGAGAGTCTCCACGAGCTTCATCTGGACCACAACCAGATCCAGGCTGTGGAACTGGAGGACCTGAAACGCTACAAAAACCTGAACAGGTATCTTTCACACTTTATCATACTCGTCACTAACACTAACCATGACTGATTTGTTGCACCCTGAGGGATTTACTTGCATATCTGTAAAAAAAATTAACCTGTGGCTTTAAAAGAAAAAATCCATTCCCAGTCAGCAGTGCCCCTCAGGGGTAATAATATGAACTACATTAAGATGACAGAGTAACTAGTTTATGCTTGTGTGGGCTTTCAACTTATTTTTGTCACAGGAATATTGCCAGGCTGCTGCAGCTCTAATTCTCACCTGGTTTATCATTTCGTTCTTGCAGTGATACTTATCAACAGTAAAACAGTTTAGCTAAATGTACCATGCAGTGGCCTGTTTTCTGTCTATTTTATGTTTCTCCCCTTCCACGTCTCACTTTTTACAGGTTGGGCCTTGGCTTTAATCACATCCGTAACATCGAGAACGGCAGTCTGTCCTTCCTCCCCAGGCTGAGAGAGCTGCATCTTGACAACAACCGTCTCACTCGTGTTCCCCAAGGTCTCCCAGATATGAAATACCTACAGGTGAGTCTGAAGGCCCAGACAGACCAGAATAACATTGAAAAACTAGTGTTGATGAAAATCGACTCTTGTCACCTCATGTCACCTGTATCTTAGCCAAGAAGTCGCATGTGAACACATCATAAAGACTACAGCCAATAGCCAACTTGCATGTACGTTTTGCACCTATGTGAGAGGAAATAACTCTCCAGACCAACAGGCAGCGCTAGCCTGTATTTGTTAATCAAAACAGGAAACCAGAAAAGGACAGGACAGATTCAAGTTAGCACATCAGCAACTCAAAGCAACAACAATTATGAAGCCATTTCTGCTTGGGAGCTCCATGGCAGAAAAAGAATTATCTCGTCTAATGAAACAAGTGTCTTTCAATCTCACGCTCTCTTGACTGTAGTTTGTTTGCTTTCCTCACATCCATTTCTACTCTTGTGGGCTGAGCTGAACAGCCAATCAAAGGGGTTTCATTTACTAATAGACTCCAAAGGCCAACTACTGCCAATGCTGCAGGAAGCCAAAATATCCCAGTCATGGCTGCTGCCATCTTGTCCTGGTGAGAACCAGAATCTGTGTAGCAGCAATCTCCGCACTCCGTGGACTGCCTACCCATACACCCATGCACAAACAGCTGTCAAACATAACATCATATCCCATTTTTATAGCATTAAATTACTAACTAAAACCAAACTTTGCATCTTTGAACATGCACCAGGGTGATAAGAAGTACCTTAAATGACAGAAACCATCTGCAGGAAAAATGTATTTGCGTGTGCTTTGTGTTTTTTGGTAGAGGAGGTGGGGTTTATGACTTGTACTGGAGCCAGCCACCAGGGGGCGATCTAGATGTTTTGGTTTCACTTTTTGGGAGCTGTTATGCCATCTTTATATGTGATATATGTGTGGGACACACTGCCAAAACTTGAGCAGCAGACGCTCACCGACTCCACGACACTCACTGACAGCTGTTTGTTGGCTTTGGCTGTCAGAGCGTGGACATACACACATTTAGTTTGCCATCTGTGACTAAATGTTTTCCACAATGCTCTACTCACCCTCTACTTTGCTTCTCCTGCTTTGTAGGTGGTGTACCTCCATTCCAACCACATCAACCAGGTGGGTGTGGATGACTTCTGCCCTCGAGGATTTGGGATGAAGAGGACTTTCTATAATGGCATCAGCCTGTTTGGTAACCCTGTCAACTACTGGGAGGTGCAGCCTGCGACGTTCCGCTGTGTCAGTGACCGGCTGGCCATTCAGTTCGGCAACTACAAAAAGTAAAGACAGGGGATGCTGAAAGATGGAGAGAGTGAGGGGAAGGTGGACATAATTTAAATAATGAAAAAAACAAAACTAGAGGGATGGAGAGGAGTTCATATTTGAGATTATTATCAATATTATTATTATTTTGGGAGAGAGGATGAGTGGAGAGGATGGGCAATAAACTGATAAAATACAAAGAGAAGTGAGAAATACAATCACATAACTTGAAAAGAGTGAAAAGTGCAGTGCTTGCAGTACTTCACCTGAGTTTTTCACAATTTTTTGAATTTAAGGTTTTGAAAGTTTTGCCATTTAAAATGGATGAAACACAGGAGACTGTCTGAGAAGAAGAATGTTTTCCCCCAGCCAAAATTGATGAAAAACTTGTGAAGCATTTCATTCCATATTTTTTACACAATAGTGCTTATTGTGATAGAAGTCTTTTTTTATTATTAACATTTCTGTTAAGATAACAAGTAAGAAATAGAAAGCAATGCATTATAGATGTTTTTATATATACATAAAAGGTGCTCTGTATGATTTTCTGTGTGTGTTGATTTGGGAGATGCATCATATTGTCCCTGTTTCACCGGTCTGAAGCCATTTGGTCCTCAACTCTGTGATTAAATTATACTGTATTAATAAACAACCAGTCACAGATTTGGGGACTGTTTTCCACCGTTTACAGACACAAAAACAACTCCATATAATGTAGAAACTATTATTCAAGTTGACCATTTCAAAAACATTTTTGTATATACCAGCTGACTGATTAAAAGGGCAATTTCAACATTCCCCCCTCATCAGTGCCAAACATATTTTCCTAATAATCTAAAATCCATCAGCCTGCCTTTGTAATAAATCTATTCTGTGCCTTTAATAAATATTATGCTGTCTGTATGATACTTTAATACAGTATTCCTTGAGGGGACACTGAAGTAGTGGGGGTTTGCTCCAGTTAGAAAAAACACACATCCGCTTTGCTTTAAGACAATGAAGGCAGTGTGTTCACATAGTGCTACAAACAATAGTGGTGTTGATGCATTGTTTTGCACAGTTTTTCTGTTATGCTTTAACTGCTTCGGGGTTACTGGGGGGTTAGCTTGTTTACATTGGTAGACCTATGTGGAACTGCTTTATCCATTAGTATTCTGTCCTGTGTCTGTCCTGTAATCTGATGAGCTACCGCTGCATGTGAATAAAGACATTTTTAGCCTGCTGCATAAAGCCAGAGAACAACTGATGCCCCTTGGTTGGATGCTGTGTGAGAAATAAAGACGAAATATCAAAAGTGGAAAATATTTGATGAATTAATCCAAAAGCCAGTAGAGACATTATGAGCCCACATTTGACATACAACATGGTCACAGATTCTTTGGACACTCATGGGATTTAGTTTTGTCTTCCATTTGAATCCATATCTCAATACGAGCATTATCTTTAAAGGGAAAAGATAGGGTGAATATAACATCAGAGTGCAAACTTCAAAGGGACATTTCACCCCAAAATCAAAAAAACAGATTTTTCCTCTTATCTCTAGTTCTGTTTACCAATCTAAATTGTTTTGATGCTGACAACTGTATTACCACACAGAAGGAAGGGGTTTATGTACTGCTAGCTCACCTTACACCACTGATCTAGCCAATGTTACAGCTCAGCCAAGGAAGACGCCATTAATGTTTACATCTTGCGCCATCACGAGCACAAGCCTCACATCTATGTGTAGCTGCACGCTTTCGTATGCGTGATGATAATGTTGGTGGATGTAGTTTGATAGTAAGAAAATAGTTCCTATATAAAACTGCTCACTACAAGGTCTGTGGATAATCTTGAGTGACCAGGTCATGATCTCTGGAGAGAGACATTGCTATTAAGTTTTTCAAATGCATTTTTTGGCACTTAGAGCACCACAAACCAAGTACCATCTGGTGTCATTATATTGGAGAAAAAGTAGGCATATTTAAGGCCGATAACCTCCAAAACTGGGCAGCTTACACCCAAAATGATCTAGATTGTCAAGTAGTACTAAAGGTAAGAAGACAAATATGCAATTTTGATTTGGGGGAACTGACCTGAGCTGTCTTCAATCATGACAAAATGTTTTAATTGGTGAGTTTTTAGTGTTCCATTAGATTTGTAGGTGTTTTTATGTCTGAATTGTTTTTAGTCTCCATGAACGTCTTGATTGTTTATGCCACAATTTCTTGTCTCATTGTATTGTGAGATGCCTTGACCTGTGCTGTGGGATTCAGTCCTACAATTTCATGGTCTTTCCCTTGTTTTCAGAGTGGTGCTTTCACACTTTAATCTGTCTTCAGTATTGATGAACACAGAGGGACAAGGTGAATGAGGAATTTGCAGGAAAAGTAAAGTTGCTGCAGTAAACCACTGCATGCTACAGACATTAAAACAATGTCTGCTGCATTTTAACATGGACAACATGATATAAACCTAAACCTTAAAACATGCAAGACAATCAAGAGTAATGTTACATATTTACTTTAATGATTCTGATGAAAATTATGATTCAGCCGATGCTCTTTGAAGGCCATAATTAAACATTTTGAGTTTTGATTTGGTGATATTTGGAAGAATTTAATTCAATTTTATTATTTGTCTAGAGGGCAATTTGTGTTGCAGCTGGTGTAAAAACATCGGAAAAACATAAGAGTAGGGATTTATGTCCTGCTTAGACCTTTGTATCTGGACTATATCTTTGTATCCCACAATTTTACTGTCAGCTATGGTGGCTTAATCAGCATTTAGTTTATATGGTAAAATATGTATGCATTTCTCAATCAATCATCAGTGGCATATTCATGGTGTCATTTTCATTTTCAAATATGCCGCTCGGCGCGTCACCGCGGTGCGCCCTCTGCCCATCTGATTCAATAACACAATGATCCAGCAGCCGCGTTTCGATGAGGCAGAGCGCACTCGTCTGTGTTGACACTGGACGGATATGCGGCGATGCTCTTGCGTGCGAAAGCGTTTGCAGCGATCTCTGAGCAGCTCCGGAGAGATTTCGCCTCGGATGAGAGATTAGGAGGAAGAGGAAGTGCGACCAGCATCAGAAGCAAAAAAAAAGCTGTCTTTTGCTCCATCGCGTCTCCTCGGTGGCAGCGGCCCGTCGATTCTCAGAGGAAGCCGGGGGCTGGATTTGAAATGTCGCAGGGATGTGTTGGTGAGTCGGCTGGTGCCGCAGAGCTTGTTTTGCAGCCCCTAATAACAAAAACCAGGGAATTAAGAAGCAGCATGTGTGCGTTGCAGGAGGAATCTTGCAGCCTGCGATCCTGTCGAATAATGTTACTGACACATTTAGTCACGTAAATGCTGCACATGATAGCCTGCACAGGCCTGACGATAGATGTTGATAGGCTAATCAGCTGGTTTGAAGGCTATCTGGACTGATGGCGCTGCTCCTGCTCCACACTGATCCATTTTTAAATAGCAATGGATTCTTGTTTCCTGTCTCAGGAAATTTAGCTGCAGTGATGAAGCCACGAGGTTTTGCTGTAGCGTGTAATTGTTTGGACAAACAGGGAACTGTGATGTTGGATTAATTTGATCTGCAAGCATCAGCGTCTCCTCCACATATAAGCCCCATGGAAATGTCACTGCTGAAAAAAATAAGCCATTCTAAATAAAGAAGCAAACATGACATTCGTTTGTAGCTGCTTGTCATTCACCAGCTTATTTTAGCTTACAGTAGTCTGCAAAGTAGTACTGAGACAAATCTGCTTTTGTATTGCTTCTTACTCGTTTGTTTTATTACAGAGGGCTTGATGTTGAAAGGAGAAAGAGGAGGAGAGAGGTGGAGAGAGCTCTCCCTGGCCCAGGAGAGGTTTTAATTAGACCTTTGCAAAAACCAGGTACCCTACATGTTCCAATGTGTTGAAACAATAATAACAAGCAACAAATTTAAAAAAAAAAAAAGCTGAAAATATTTTTCTTCTTTCTTCTCAGTGCCGTCTGTGGTCGGAAGGTGATGGCAGTGCTGACTGAGCTTCACCACTGCTACTACCCATTCCTACTGATGGACACTCCTCTACTGCGCGCCTGAGCCTGCACTCAGCGCTGCCTTCTTCCCCTCCTCTCCTTCTGCCTCACCTTGCTCATTTCCCACCTCTTCCTCCACCCTCCTCATCTAGCTGCCACTTACTTTCCCCCACACGTCTCCCCCTAATATTCTATCCATTTCACCCACGTTTGAATCTCACCATACCTCTACAATCTTTATTATGGCGTGCTGTGGACGCTCACTGGACTCCCCGTGCACACTAGCCTTGCTGGTGGGCTTCCAGTTTGCCTTTGTTCTCTATTTCTCCCTCGGGGGCTTCAGAGGCCTGGTGTCTGTCCTGGTGCACACCACAGAGCCGGAGTTTGATTACTCGAAACCTCACGATGTCTATACCAACCTCAGTCACCTGGGAGTGCCGCCTCCCCCGCCTCGTAACTCTGGCACTGGACCCCCTGCCACAGGACCACCACTGAGAGACTGCCAGATCCCCTCCCCACTGCTGGGTGAGAGCACGAGAGGGTTTGAATGTGTGCCGTCATATGTAGCACATGCATACATACAGGAAGGTGCATAGTGAAAAAATGTGTGGCATCTTAAGTTGACAATCAGTATCAGTTTTAAAGGGTCATTTAATCACAAAATCAAAATACATATTTTTACTTTTATCTGTAATTGTGTTTATCAATCTAAGTAGTTTTGGTGTGATTTGCCAAATTTTGGAGATATCTGTCTGCCCTCTCTTCTATTCTTCTGTCAATATTATGACATTAGATGGCACTCGGCTTGTGGTGGTCAAAGCTCCAAAAAATACATTTGAAAAACTTAACAGCAATGTCCCTTTAAAAAAATCATGACCCAGTTACTCTAATCCACAGACCTTATTGTGAGCAGTTTCATGTAGGAACTATTTTCTTTATAATGAACTTCACCTGCTAACTGTGTCACCATGCATCTACTCATGGACGAGAGGCTTGTGCTTGTGACAGCTGGAGATATAAACATTAATGGCATCCTCCTTGGCTGAGCTGTAATGTTTGTTAGGTGGAGCTAGGTGAGCTAGCAGTAGATGCACACTTCCTTCTGCACAGTGATACAGTTGGTGGGTGTAGTCTAATAGAAAGAAAATAATTGAAACCGCTCACAACAAGATCTATGGATTATCTTGAGTAACCAGGTCATGATTACTGGAAAGAGACACTGAGTTCTTTTAAATGTGTTTTTTGGCACTTTGAGCACCACAAACTAAGTGCCATCTAGTTCCATTATATTAGAGAGAAGGCAGAAATCTTTACGGCCGATTTCTACAACACTCAGGAACAACAATCTAGATTGATAAATAGCACTAAGAGACACAACAGGTAATTTTTGATTTGGGGGGTAAACTGTCTGTTTAAGTTTTAATATCCGATATCCATTTCCTAGGACTGTATACTTCTTCTCTGCAAAATATTGCACTTTTTAACTCCACTACATACACCTGACAACTTCTAGTTACTTTTCAGATTATGATTTTACATTTTAAAAAGAAAAGTATAGCCGACTAAGCTTAAAAAATACAACATTTTTTTAAAATTTTGGAGTGAACTACCCTTTAAGATCTTTTTTCCTCTCACTCCTCCAGTTGGACCTGTGTCTGTTCATCTCTCCTCTCCTCTGTCTCTGGAGGAGATCAGACAGAGAAACCCATTAGTAATGCCAGGTGGACGCTACCGGCCTCCAGACTGTGAGCCGCGGCACCACACTGCAATAGTGGTGCCGTACAGGAACCGGCAGACCCACCTTCGTGCCCTCCTCTACCACCTCCACCCCTTCCTGCAAAGACAGCAGATCCACTACAGCATCTATATTGTACAGCAGGTCAGGTTATGTACAAGTGTGTGTGTGTATGTTTGTTTGTGTGTGTGTGTGTATGCGTGTGTGTGTGTGTGTTTGTTGATTTAAAATTTTACTATTAGTGTGCTTTTTAGCTTGCACTGTCTCACTCCATGAGAAAATGCAAACTGCTGTGCTGCTGTCATATCAGTACATTATTAGTGCCATCCTGAGTAATTCACTGAAGAAAATGTCAACAATTTTAACTGGAGCTACTTTCCATTTAAGAACAATGCGTCTCAGAGACAGGTGTCGAAAAACCTGTGTAAATAAAACTATAATGATCTGCATGGCTACAGTACATACCATTAGAGGTAAATGAGAAAGTAAGCATGACAAAGTATTTCTATTTAAGGTGATTTCTTTTGGATCAACTGGATATTTAAAATAATAGCATATAGTAACAAACTAAGGACATTTATAAGTTATCATGTCTTTAGCTTCTTAGAGTACAATGTAGCTGAACTGTAACCACAGCAAATTGGTGTTAGATTATTTATTCACACATTGTTTTCTCCCGATCAGGTCAACAAAGGCTTGTTTTGAGAAAGATCCTACATGTTATTAACCATACGTTTTGATCATTCAATGTCAAATCACTTTGGGTGGTATCTATTTATTCATGCCTTCATACCCTCCTGACTTTTCACTGGGGGTATCTGTGTGACCAAAAATAAAGTTGAGCTTCTGATGACAGAAGTGTAGCATGTATAACTACATCTAGTCATGTCAGACCTACAATGTAGAGTTGGGCGATATGCTGGCCACTGACAGCCTAACAACTGATTGCTGATATATTTGACTCTGTTAACCCTTTGAAACCTGGATCGACATTAGTGTTGTGTGTTACTTTCGGATGCACTAAACAAGCATTTAAACCTTTGAAACTTGAGAAAATTGGTTTAATTTTTTTAAAAACATGCCTTAAGAGGCAACAAGCAACTGAGCAAAAAATGTCCCACAATTTGCAAGACATCAGGAAAAGCTGACAAGAAAATGAATTGATAATTAGTTCAAGCCTTTATTTGCCTTAATTTTTTATGATAGATTAAGCCAATTTGCGCAGGTTTCAAGTTTTTAAATAAACAAAATTAACTCAAAATGTCAAGAAAGGAAATATTCTTACACTAATTTTCATTATGAAACAGAAAATACAACTGTACACCTTCTAAATTTAAGTGTCTTTCTCTCACTAAATTAATACTAGCTTAATTTACTTGTAAACTCATAAAAAAAACATTTAATACAAACTTAAATAACACTCCTCAAAAACTTCTTGTTCTGTCTTTCCATTGTTCTAACAACCACTGACTCTGGTGTGCTTGAAATAAAACCTTAATTGACTGTGTTAGATGTGAGAATATGCTATCCCTCACAATATTTCCCCTGCTGTCTCTCTCTGCCGTTGCTGGCCAGCTTTTTACTACTCCTATAATGGTATCCTCACCACTCCCAGTCACCACCTTTCTCTAACTGCCCGTTCTACCTGTAGAGACTGACTTCTAGTGGTGTGTACTGTGTACTACAATACAATGCTCTAATACAGCATCTCCAGATCAGTTTAACCCTTTCAAATCTGAGCAAATTGTTGTGATTTTGCTCAAAAACATAAGAAGGAGATAGTGAGCAATGAAAGAAGAAATGGCCCAGAAATTAGTAAAAAGTACCTGAACATTTCCTTTAAATAAGTCAAAAAAAGAGAAAGAAATTAACAAAGTAAATAAACAAAAACAACCCCCCCAAAACAACCAAAAACAAACAAGGCAGACAAGATTTGTAAAGGTGCTTAAAAACTATAATTGTTTTGTGACATTATTTAAAATATATTATCATAAATATAGTTTTTCCCTTCACTTCACAGTTTGCTCAGGGTGTAAAGGTTTAAATACTTAAGAAAAGTGTCTGAAAGCATCACAAGAGAAGTGATGTAGCTTCAGGTTTCAAAGGGTTAATAGAAGACATTTTTTACAGTTTTAAAAATCATATCTTTGGGATTTCCAAATACCCTGGTATACTGTAGTGCCTTGATACTGCACAAACCTAATGTAAACGAATAATCTTTGTTTTTCTGCAATAACACACCTTAAATAGTGTCCCTTAGCCAATCAGAATTGAGGACTTAACACATTCACATGTTCATGTGTGGCTGTGTGTTACCCTCCTTCTCTGTTTCCGACTTCAGTGGGGTAACGGTACCTTTAACCGAGCCAAGCTGCTGAATGTCGGGGTGCGGGAGGCCCTCAGAGATGAAGACTGGAGCTGCATCTTCCTGCACGATGTTGACCTGCTACCTGAGAATGACCACAACACCTACACTTGCCACAAACAGTTCCCCACACACCTGTCTGTGGCCATGGACAAGTTCAGATACAGGTAGAGGCACAGTGAATGTGTCAGTTGATGAACTTCTATATAAATACAATGTGCTGAGACTTTTTAAGAATGTACATTGGTGATGCGACCCTTTCAGGCTGCCGTACCCACAGTATTTTGGTGGGGTGTCTGCCGTGACCCCTGACCAGTACATGAAGATGAATGGCTTCCCAAACCAGTACTGGGGCTGGGGTGGAGAGGATGATGATATTGCTGCCAGGTGAGGAAGGGGAATGGGGCATGTTGACATGTGAGATCTGCGACGATGTTCAACATCAGAACTTGATGCATCTCCATTTCAGCCTTTCCGCTTCTTGTTCTTTTTTCGCTGTATTCATTCCTTTTCTTCTCGTGTTTACAGTTTTGGTGCCACATTTTTCTGTTCTTTGACTTTTATTTTATGTGTCCTCACATCATCTTTCATCTTCACGTCCCCTCCTACTGCTGTGGCTTTGCTGTGTGTCTCTTGGAGTGGGCTCAGTGAGTATGTTTGCATGGAATAGCTTGCAGATTTGGGCTGGGCTGTGTGCTTAAAGAGTTTTTCAGGCAGTTTTCTTCTTTTTTCTATGCTGCGGTCCCCTCTCTCCACTCTGTGGCTCTTCTGCTATTTGCTAATCTGTTATGGGAGACACTGAATGGAACAAAACAGTGACGATAAAAGAGCTTGCACTCAGAATAACATGAAGCAAAACTACTAGAACATTACTCCCCTACTTTTTGTAACTCTTTGCCTTTTGTGCATGATTTTTGCTACTTAAATTATAACATGTACTGGACAATCACAGAAGTTAAAACATGTTTTGATTGACATAGATAACTGGGGTGGCACAAGCATCAGAGATGGAGAAAGGGAGCACAGTGTTTTCCACCGCCTATAGGCCATAAAAGTATGTTTTTCTCATTCCCACCCATAATTCTGTCTTTTTTCTTTTTTTTTCTGCTTTCAAATGTATCAATTAAAAGCTAGATGTACTCAGATCAAGTATTGCTTTGAGCTGTAGAAAAAAAAGTAAAGTGTCACGCATTGTTGATCAAAATGAGTTTGTGAATAAGAATGTGCTGTTCTTGTTGACTCCTTTTGTGTACTGCCTATTCAGAGTTCGTCTGTCTGGCATGAAGATCATGCGCCCTCCAGTGGCCATTGGCCATTACAAGATGATCAAGCATAAAGGAGACAGAGGCAATGAACAAAACCCACGCAGGTAAATAGGGACACACTGGCAGACACACAAACGATGCAGCCATTTGTAGGGCGATTGGGATGGGTTTTTTTTTTTACAGTGTACAGGCATCAGAATTAGGTTATCTTCACAATAATGTTTCATGTCTCTTTATTTTTGATGTTCTGTTTTATATATGGGGTTTGCATTTCCCTCTCCTTGCCCTGCCAAATATTTGTGATTGCCTCAGGCAGCATGCTCGTTTGTTTTCAGATCTAAAAAACACCCGCTTATTTTTGCTCATAATGCACCAGAAAGACTGTCTTGATTGATAAAACAAGATCATGCAAATTAATTGTAATGCCAGAGGTCACAATGACATGTGAATATAGATCAAACATTATTAAAACTAACCTTGTTCCTCGATGTAAGGAGCACTTTATTAACTTTTATAAGAGAGGTTTTTTCACAAGGTATTGTTAAAGAAACAATTCTACATTTTGGAGAATGCACTTATTGACTTCTTGTATAGAATTAGAAGAGAAGATTGATGCCTCTCTTATGTTTGCTCTTTTATTGTGAAGCTACAGCCCAGTTAGCTGAGTGTCAAGACTGGAAACAGAGGGAAACAGCTGACTCTGTCTTAAAATTCACCTACCTAGAACACTGGCCCCCATCCTGGGGGTCCTGACCCCCACTAGGGATCACCAGAGCTTATTGGGGTGTCACGAGGCCTTTGAAGGCATAAGAAAACTTTTTTTAAATAAATTATACATTATGCCTATATTCTCAGCATTTCATTCATTTCTGCTAACTAAACAATTGTTATTTTTTGAACTGTAATATTATTCAAGATATAAAGTTGCAAAATAATAAAAAAAAAAAATAATCTCACCAAAGTTGACAAGTTGTGGTTTTACAGAGGTTATGTGCTGGAACTATTTGTCCGGGCGCAGTGACTTAAAATGGAAACACCACTAAGAAGTAACTACACCTAGCCAAGAAATACTTGGATAGGCATTTTTTTTCTCCTCTGGTCAGAGCCATGCTAGCTGTTCCCCCTGCCTACAGTCTTTATGCCAAGATAAACTTTTTGTTATCTTACTGTCACCTAACTCTTGGCAAGAAAGCAAATTAACACATTATTCATCATGTCAAACTATTTCTTTAGAGTTTGACCCTGAAAATCACACACATATGAGCACAAACCTGTGATATTATTCTTTCTCTTTCTAGATTTGACCTTCTGAAAAGGACCAGGCTCAACTGGCGCTCTGACGGCCTCAACTCTCTTACTTACGAGCTCCTTTCCAGGGAGCTGGAGCCTCTCTACACCAACCTCACCGTCGACATTGGAGAGGACCCCCGTCTGCCCCAGCTGAAAGCACCAATCCCTGTGAAAGCTACAACCCCTGTCCACCAACGTAGCACCAGCAAGACTGGCGGGGGCACAGCCAAACAGGAGAAGAAGCAAGACAGCCAAGGGGCAAATGTGACTGTGGCCAAACCGGCTGCTGAAAAAATAGAAAACGACCAGTCAAAGGCAGCAAATCATACAACACCGGAGAAGACAGGTGTGGTGAAATAGGATGAGGTGTTTAAGAAAAGGACTGCATCCCATCTGTAGCATAAAGTGGCTTCCCCCTTCATTTTGAGCTGAAAGACAAAATGGAGGAGAGCAGTGTAGATCTGTTCTGCTGCGGGACATAAAGTACACTAGCTTTCTGTGCTCAGTGCAGGTTAGGGGTAGTTATGCAATGGATCAAAAGAAGAAGCCTCTTTTGTCTACAGGGGTGCATTCACGACTGAGTCACCTCTTGGTTTATCATCCGCTGAATGTGACTCTGGCTCCAGCGACTGACACAAGTCTGCCCCTCATGACTTATTTGGGGCCAGAAGAGGAGTGGTGAACGACTCAGCCGTATTCACATAGAGGTCCAAGACAAACTAAATAAAAATGAGACAGCAACTATATAAATCTCTGCTCTTACCCAGACATCGCAAGTCGTAAGCAACCCATCTGCTGCCAGCAGACCTGCAGCTTCATCCAGTTTGCTCTCCAAAAAACTGCTGCTGTCAGTCCACCCCACTCCACGGTGGGTTTGTGTTTCTGTGCCTTCTCTCTTTTATGCGTATTTTATAGACTGGTATAGTTGCTTTTAGATGCTGACCCGGGGTTAATTTTACCTCTCCTGCCTCGCAGGCAAATGTAAGAAAGCAGGGAGGCTAAAGCTGATCCTAGATCAGGACAAATGATCTGTCCCAGGACTGCCGTTTTTATATCTGTGTGCATTGATCAAGCGCTGACCAACTCCATAGTTATCAGACAATTCTAGAGTTTATATTTATATAGAGAGACTTCTTTATTTGTTTACAGATTTGTTTTACTTCCTTACAGTCTGGTGCCTCTCTCTCTCTCTCTCTCTCTCTCTCTCTCTTTCTCTCTCTGTCTGTCTATCTCTCTCTATCTATCTATCTCTGACATTTAGTTCCTAGACAATCAAATCATACAAGAAGAAAACTCTGTATCCAACCACATAACAATGTGAGGAAATATTATCATGATGACTATCATTACACCTGTCAGATAAACATAGACATGGCATGATAGTTGTTGTCTAGTTTGACTATACTCTTGATACATGGATAGACCTGTGATATTATCTGTGATTTTATTATTTTTCTTTTAGATTAGTCAGGTACGAAAAAAAAAACAAATTGCAGACAATATTGTAGGCACGCGATTACACATTTGCCAGTTTCAGATTGTATTTTAATAATAATAATAATAATAATAATAATAATAATAATAATAATAATAATAATGATAATAAAAATGGTCATAGTTATGATAAAGCACTGTGTATAGATCTATGTCAGCTTTTTACTAGAAGGCCCTGACATCTTCACAGAGGGTCTCAGTATATTATGAAAGACCCTGGTACATCTAAAGCTATAAATGATATAAATACTTGTCTCTCACATTTATATTTTGAACAAGAGGAGACAAGGAGGAGGGACATTTTATTCTGAGGGCTAACAAATTAGGACATGCATGTTGCTTATTTGTTTTGACAGATCAATTATCATATCCTCTGCATCTGTCAGACATGTTGTTCCCATATCATTCATTTGGAATGTATTATTTTGAGTTTTGGACGAAGGGAGTTTATCAGGTGAGCTTGAGGACTTGAATCTGATCACTTGTATGAAATAGGATTTCTTGCTGCTACGTGACTATAGGGAAATGGTTAACTATATGATTAATCAGCTTGAAAAATGCCACTAATATTCTGCTGTTGAGTTGTGTTCTATCGTACTAACAAGTAATGTATTACTGCTGATTTGAATGTATTTAATTTATTAATTTATTTATTGATTCACTGGTAGAACAAAATGTGTTTAAGGGTTGACACACCCTTCTCCATTGTAGAGCAGATTATCCTTTTATTGTGTCTCCATGTTTCTTTTGTTAACATGTGCCTCATGCGATAAGCCCATGTCACTGTAGGACTGAAGGCTGGGTTATGTGTGACCGCCCTCAAGTGGCACAGAGCGGCATAGCGACAGCTGAGAGGAACCAAGGACTGAATGAAACTGCAGTGCTGTGACATGAATGTTAATCATTAATGTTGGCCATTCACAGGTTTCAGCCAATCATCTCTTTGCATTGCTCTGTGTGGAGGGTTTGCGTAGCATCACATGATTGATCCTGGCAGTTTAAAGGTGTAGAGCAACTCCCTGAATTTCACTGGTTTATAGAACCAAAAGCTACATGGCAATTGTTTATGAATGGATCTAGTTTTATAGAAGGAATCTATGTTTATGTATGATGAAATATTACCTGTTTCAAACAAAAGAGTGCTGTGCAAACCTCCGTCTCCACAGTGAGAGATAATTAGGCCCATTTTCTTAGCTTTATATAACATAATAGTTTAGTTGCATATCAATAGATAATGTATCCTCCATATATCATATTGCCTGGGACAATGCCTGTTATGACATGAAGCAGTAACGCACTGAAAGCTTTTAAGGACGTTATGTAATCTCTGCAGATTAATCAGCATACTGTGTGCTTACCTGGAGATTGTTCTATATTTAATAAATAGGCTAGTTTTTATAAAGGATGTTTTCGCATAAGTGTTGGAAATATATACTATGTAGTTGAATGCAAATTCAGTAAAAAGGATTGGGACTTTATGGTCACATTTTTTTTATTTAAAGAGTTTATTTGATCATGGGTTCATTCTATCATTAAACACATGGGTTGGAGGAGTGCAAATGTGCTTGTCGAGAACCACCTGAATAGAGAGATGGGATGTTTATGTATTCATGGAAATGAGACGAAATGGATTACATCACTTCTAATTAAGGAACATGACATTTGCAACATGTGGTCATCTCAGGTTGCCTTATTTAATGACCTTGCGTGGGGATTAAAGGTTATGTGTTCATGTGTGCGCTTGTGTAGAGAGCAAGGTCATCAAAAAAGGCAACAGATGCAGTGGACTATGATGGATGGTGTTGTGACAGAAAGCAAATGTGTACATTAATAAAAACAGAATTTAAAAAAATGTCTCTCTTCCCACATCTTTGAAAGAGATAGTTTGCTGATTTTCAACCAGCTTTGTATCAAAACAATGTGGGTAGTATGTGTAGATGAACTTTGGTAAACGTCCCTTCATCTAACCCCTGCCTAGATGTCCCTCCTCCCCCTACAGTGAAACTCTGCCAGATACAGAAAAGTAGTCACCACTGATAAAATATATATCAAGATGATGTTACTGCACTGCCTATATCTCACCTAAAGAAATGTATTTCATTGCTCTCTAATGGTGAGAGTTTGTGAACAGGAAGTCAGCGCCATATTGCTTCCTGCACAATGGAAACTGCGACCAACAAAACAGAGGTCAAAGGGTAGAATTTTTCTCTGCCCATGTAGCACCAATTTCAGAACGCGTCCTTCTATTGCACAGCCAGCGTAGTTTTATGTCAGGACTCTATATCACTGAAATACCTCTTTAAATGTGGAGCTACACAAACACACTTAAATATACACTGCACTATAAATACACTTAAATACTTACACAGTGATGCACCTACCCTCCCACAACATTTGAGGCCTCTTAATGAAAACAGGCTTTAGTATTCTGATTAATGCTGCTGCAGCTTAAACATGGCACAGATCAGATGCTCATGCTAGCTGGCAGATTAGCAGTCATATATCATCATCAACACATGCTGTAGAGCAATCTACAACTGCACTAACCTGTTACATCACCCTGTGTATTGCAGGCTTCAGTGCTCTATGTGGGCATAAAGAGCAGGATTAAAAAGTTGCATATGAGATCATACCTATAAATAGATAGTAACCCCCAGCTCTCTATGTTTGATCTGTTTCATAATCTAAAAGTATGAGTCACTGGGCGAAACACAAAACTGGGGGGACAAAAAGAGCACCTTACAACCAATACAATGCCAACACAAACTGCAGCCTTAAATAGGATTATAGAGTGTAAATAACACCCCTGATAGTATCAATAAAACAAGCTCCACAATAGTAGTAGACACTGTTGACACTGGTAGTTAGTATTGTGGTTGATAATACTATGAAGTCTTCCTGATTTTTACCACCCCAGCATGACAGTGTCTTTGAATAGTAAACATTCAAAGATAGACTACGTAACTTTAGTTGAACAGCAACAACAGTGGCCTTAGGTAATGGAATAATGGCAAATAGGTGTAGACACGGATCAGACCCAAGTCAAAAATTTTGAATTTACTGTAAAATTTACTAAACATAATAAATAAATAAACAGATCAAATAATTTGTTGCTCCACTTAGACTTTACCACAAGATTATACTTAGGCTTAAGCCTTTTGACCTTAACATACTTGATACCTTCCCCCAAACATTAAAGGTTTGTTAGCCCAGTGGTTGCCAACTGGTGGGTTACAATCCAAAAGTCGGTCAGGGGTTCATTCTAGCTGGACAGCAATTGACTCGTGAAAGAGTCAAGTTTTAAAAACACACTCTTAATTTTAAAGAAACAATGAACTTCCAGCACAGAACCTCTATTTACAAGAGTTATTTCTGTTTATTTTTGCTATATGTCTTATTTCTTTGCATTCTATTTCCTTTAATAAACTATAATATGTGATAATTTATCTAATGTGTGGACCTAACTAATGGCTAATGAGAAATCTGGACCCCTAGGCTACACCATTAGGGAACCACTGTGTTAGCCTATTTAAAAAGTGTGCCATGAATCAATTTATCACTGGATCAACTAACATTAACCCTATTCATCAAAGCAAGTCAGTACTTAATTCCTGAGATCTACTTTGTTTGAACCAATCTGACAGCATCCAATCAAGTTGCAGCATAAACTAAAAAGAACTAGCATTACATTACTGAGCTACAACTGGAAAAATTTCATTTTCTGCCGCAGATTACAGACAGAGATGCATCAACAAATTTTACAAAGCATTTTGTAGATTTAATTTATTATGTATTATATCTGTTGTTAAAATTACCTTAGCCACATTTGGTGAAGTGCATTTAATTTGTTTAGGACTCAAAACTAGACTTTTAGGCTACTGGTGACCTGCAAAACAATGACTAGATCCCACCTCTGAGTGTAACAGGATAGCTCAAGTGGAGAAAAGTCATATAGATAGCACATTCAGAAATGTCAGTTACACAGCCACGTCTCAAGTTAGCTAACATAAGCCACTGGTCATACCACATAAAGTAAGGCTGTAAAGTGTACTATCACCATAACGTTTTATTTGTGAGCAGAAGAAGATCATATTAATTAATGTTTTAAAAGTATTCTCACTTAAATATTAACACTGCTGTCTTACTAATCATTATACCATATTATTGGTGCTGGAAATCACACTTAGACCTGAATCACATGCAGTTGCCACAGAAAGATCTCCAGAAGCATCACCTGACCCATGAGGCAGGGTGGGTAAAACAAACACTCCTGCCTGCAAAGGACCACCTCCCTCAGGTGCAATCAGTTTAGCTAATCAGAGGCTCTGTTGCCTTCCTCACTTTGTGTGTTTCTTTGTACAGCAGCCATCACATATGTCATGTAAGTTCATTTCCTTTCATACTTTGCTTTAATTTATTATTCCACTATTGCTATGCCAGAAACTTTTCAGGGATCAACACTGAATTTCCTGCATTCTGATGAATTTTTATGCACCAATTTGTGGATTTTTTTTTTTTGCATCAAGCTATGGTGTTAACCAGTAGTTCAAGGGCAAGATTTCTCCTTAGTCATTAGTTCATAGTCCGCACATTAGATAATTTACTACATGTTCAATTCTATTTCACAAAATGTAAACAACATGTTGGCTTAGAACATAAGTAAATAAAACATATTGCAAAAACATACAGAAGCGGAGCTTCAAAATAAAAGCTCTGTGCCAGAAATTCACTGTACTTCAAAATAAAGTGTGCCCCCCCCCCACACAAATTTGACATGTTTGCAAGTCACTTGTGGTCCATTCAGAATGGACTTATAAGGATCCATCACTTGGGAATCACTGGCCTAAATATTCAGGGTGCCCCCCCATAATGTTTGCCTAAAGGTTTTAAAAAAGCATGCTAACAGTGAGTAAAGTGTCTAAACTAACCACACATTATATATAGATGTGTATTCAGTATGTAATGTTGGACCTAATGTTATGAGACATCATGGCGTAATGTCTTCCTTTAAAGTCGTCACACCTGGATGTCTTTCTGCGGGACGTTCTGTGATGCAGTCACTCTGTGATGACAGCAGTGACAGTCTAGTTTGCACTTTCCCTCCAGTAGACTGACACACTGGCCTGCTGAAGTGACGGTGGCAGGCATACGCAGAGGGCTGAGGCAGCCTTTAGTCACCTCCTGTTACTGCGTGGCCTAGGAGACACAGCTGACCTCTCATACACTCATACACACACAAACACACACACAATGATAAACAGAATATAGCCATACAAATCATTACACATGGATGCTCATGTCTTAAAGGGCAGCACATTAGTTACCAAAGAATAGATGTCTAAATAGTGAGAAAGTTCAGTCAAAATTTTTAAAAAATTGAATTTTTCCTGTGCAACATTGTTTCAAATTAGTCAATCCCCACTCATTTCTTTCAATCTGATGATTCATGTTGTATTTTTCCCCCTTGCACCTGTCCCACATGCAGTTAATTATATTGCAAAGACTTCTTGAGATGCCTAGTTTGTTACCGTCCACAAAACTTTACTAAAAGTCTAGGCTACATCTATCTCCCAGGAGAAGAAATATGTCATGCTGAATTATAGCGTAACCCAAAATACTAATTCTAAGGTGTTTTGGGGGTTTTAATATTTAAAGCTACAGTTAACACATTTTACAAAAATAACTGTCATATTTGCTGAAACTGTCACTATATTCTGAAAGAGTTACATGAGACAGATTCTTCCTCTTGTTCCTATTGCCTCCTGTAACATTTGCTCGAACTGACTGTGGCGCACCAAAAGCAACCTTTCAGAGCTGAGGAGTCTCTAACGCTGCTGTCAGTCACTGCTTGTCAACTGCACTACCCATTCCCCTCCTCAAGTGTATTCAGATATATATTTTAGTGTACTGTTTAGCTGTGAAATGAGAGTTTTCTTCAGCTACGATTTTGGATACAGTCGAGCACTCGGCACCACCGGCCGGCTAGATTTTCATTTTTTGGCTTAACAGTAAACTAAACTATGTTTCTGAAAATATTTGAGGAAACATAGGCAATACAGTGACAAAAATCTTGATCCATATTTGATCAGCACTGCCTGATTTGACATTTTGACACAGTTTTTTAGGATAGTTTTTTTTATAAACAAAAGTTACCAAGTACAGCTTTACAGTTATGATATTACTTCAACAATCGTTTGACAACAGATTATGGCCATAAAAAAATATGTAAAATCGTCATCCAGTGTGTTGACTATATAGTTAACTAGCCTATTTGTACAAGAGCAAATATAAACTGCTCTATGGTCACTCCTTTAGTGTGAATCATTGCCACGCATCAATGTGAAAATCTACCACGATAGTAGGTCACAACATTTGGTTATATAACCACTCTTAATGTTCTGCTCTGAAAATCATCATATCATCGGATATGGGAATAAAAGATATGAGAGGATGTATCAAGATCCTGAGGCATCACACGCATCAGGGGCTAAATAATGAGCAGGAAACTGGATCAGCCGTCAGGGTCGTCAGGGTTGGACCCTCATTCCCGTCTCATCTCACGGCTGCTCAGCTGCTCCTGTCATCCATATTTGCAGCCTCAGTGGACAATTTCCTCAGCCGCGGGCCCTCTCAGTGCTCACAACAACACATAGATCAAGTGAATTAATTCTGCTTTTGTGGCAGCGCGCTGGAGATCTAGGTCATGCAGTCATGGCTCTGTTTTTTGTGTGTATCTGTGTGTGTGTGTGCGTGTGTGTGTGGCCACCTAAAGTCATGTCAACATCCTCCTGCACAATCTGACCTTGACATTGTGTGTGTCTGCGAGCCTGTGACAGACTCTGTGCAGGCGCGTGCGTCAACATGGATGTGTGTGTGTGTGTGTGTGTGTCTACATGAGTGTTTCATTTAGGTAGCATAGGTATGATGAGATGTGCTATGAAAACGAATGAGCTGCTGTCTATACATAGGGCTTGCCTGCGGCTATGTGTGCATGAAACAGAAGAGAAGATAGAGAGCACAGGAGTGGATGTGGGAGGGTGAGCAGAGTGTGAGAGGCAGAGGGAGGATGACAGAGAAGGGAGTAAGGTGGGAGGCAGAGGAGAGCAGGAGAGAGGAGAGGAGGAGGGAGGGTGCAGCGAGGGGACTGTGTGTGACGCAAGCTGATCGGTTCTGCTTGCCGCAGATTGGCCGCCGCGGCTGCCAGTCAGAGGCGCTGGGAGTCAGGCACTGCTAGGAGAGCAGATTATGAAGCGGAGCTCAACCAGCGGCAGTCTCCTTTCATTGTCTCAATGGCTGCACACGCATTCCTCCTCTGCTCCCTCGCCTTGCTGTCCGCTCTCAGCCGGCCTGGGCTCTCCTTTACTGAGGAAGAGTTGCAGCCGGGACTCATCTATGACGAAGTGCCTGAAATCCTGGACAGAAGGTAAATCCATCCTCTCTATGGCTGTGAACATAGGAGGGGTGTAGGGGGGAGGGGGAGATGCATGCGGGGATGCTGGGATGCTGATGTGCTCTCTTAGGGTCTTTCTTTCTTCCCTCTCGCCTCCCTTACCGTCTCCCCAATCTCACCTTGGGGGTGTATCACAAATGGTGAATGCAGGCAGTGCTGGTGTGTCACAGAGGGCTGAGAGGCTTTGTTTGTCTCAGTCTTGGGGACTGCATCAGACGCTGCTCATCGATCACGGATGGGGCTGTTGTCTCTGTACAGTAGTGTTGGTCTGGCAGAAGGGAGCTAAATAAGGCTGGGGCAGTGGAGCTGCAGGAGAGAGGAAAGGAGAGAAAGAGGGGGAGCAGCACGGAGGGAAGGTAAACAAGGATGGGACAGGGAGGAGAGGATGCATCAAGGATGGTCTGCTGGGGTCTGTTTACTGATGCAGTCATTGAGAGAGAGAGGGGGAGAGTGGAGAAGGGAATTCTAGCCGGCCATGTCTGCATAATGCACATGCAGTCCTGCAGGTCAAATCTGGATAAAATATTCAGAGCTCAAACCTGGGGGCACTCACATTAGTGTCACAGGGACTGGACTGAGTCGGCAGCAGCCAGGGCCTTTGCTAGCACCATGTCCTGCCTGCTTATAGAGACATCAGAGCTGTAATACTGTGCCAAAACCATGTAAGGTTCTTGAAACTATGCCACGCATCACAGCTCACACAGTCCTCTATAGCGCAAATACTCCAAAGCCATAATATGCTGCAGTTTCTGACACAGTGCTCTTTCATCATTGTGCATTACCTGCCTTGTTGCTGCGCTTCCAGGATAGTAATGCACTTACAGAGAATGAAAGATTATTACTGTCACGCTTTCACTTATTGCACGAACAATCTTATCTGTACACATGTTTGTAAGTGTAGGGCAAAGATAACATGGATTTAGAATTCAATATACAAAGGCTCGTGGGATTGCTGTGAATGCAGCTCAATTTGGCGTGTTTGTGAAACCTTGACAGATCCCTATCTTAACTTCTCACCGCAGTCTCTCCAACAGAGAACAGCTACGTTGATTTCTCCTGGGGTTTCTGGCCTATTCCCCGGATCAAACTTTGTACGTAACTCTGCGACGTAACAGTTGCAGTCCCTGGTCACAGCTCCATTCTCAGCTCTGACACACTCCAAGATGCTGTTATATAAGAGCAGCCTTTCATTTCAGAGGCCTTGTAGGGTGCATAACATTGGTTGGAAATGCATAAGGAAAGGTAGAGCGAATTAGAAGCCTCTGCTGCTGATAGACATGTGGCTGCAGGAAGATAATGAAGAGAAAATGTTCAGTAGGCCTGATTTTCTGTGGTCACTGACATGTGCGGTACTTTAGCAAATAAAGAAAAGGACTATGACTGATAGCCGAGAGCTTTACAAAGTGATTTTAAATACCAGCCAGAGACAGAGTGGTTATATCTGCCTACATTCATCATCATCCAAACACTTTCTAGGAAAGTATGTTAGAAGTACGTTTTAGGAACAGGGAAGTCACATAAATTTTACAACACATTTTTATATAACTGCAATAATCTCTGTAAATGCTTAAAATAAAATAAGTAAATAAATAGACAAATAATCCAAGCATTAAACATTTCTGCTGAAAATGATCCAAATATGGGTACAGATTAAGTTGTGATTTTTAAAATGACCTCCTCACTTATCCGCACAGTCTATCAACAGCACAGCAAAGATAGAGAATGAGAGGAAAACTGCTGCAAGATGAGATTTTGCAGTTGAAGTTTAAATTTAGTTGCCAGTGAAAAGATGTTGTCATAAGCTTTTTTTATTGCTCTGAGGAGAGCAGAGGAACATAAACTGGATGTCATTCAAAGATGGTCACAAAGGTCAATGAGTGGCATGAACGCAGGTGACATAATATGTTTTATATGTATGAATCACGCTTTAATTACAATTAATAAAAGTGTTTAGTTAACCTGGCCCAGTAAATTTTTTCAAACAATTACGCACGTTAATTAGATATGACCCAATTACTAAAGCTTTCTACGACACACTCAAATAACATTATGTCATTCACGCTGTCTGATGAAAAGTGGCCACGGAAGCGTTTACCAAGACTGAATAGGGTCAGCACCATTAGACCAGTGCAAGAAGTGCATCGTTCCATATTAACTCTTTCTCAAGCTACAGAATAATCATGAAATTCTGGAAATAAAAACACTTGTGGGAGTGTCAACTACAGATAACTATCAGGACTCCCTGGAAGAAGGGATCCTCTGTCTCAGTGGGACCTCCCTCGCTAAATAAGGATAAAAACATAAAATAAAAATAGGAAAAAGCCATGTTACGCACTCTTGCATACGTATTTCCTCCTGTTTGTCTGCTGCGTAAAATAGTAACACTGTTGAGTTTGTCTTATGGAGTATTTTGTTTGCTGTTTTTAAAGGTTAATCCGTCGCTGTGTATAGTCAACATGAGTTTAAATCTTAAAACTATTAAACACTGACAAACCAAACCAAATATAGACACAGATTAAAGGTCAAGTATTGGATTTTCAGTGGAAGATTGATCAGTGATCCTCTTTCAAGGAAAGATTAAAGGGTTATGAAGCTAAGTTTTATGTTTTTTTGAATATTATTTACTGAAAAAAGACCAAGTCAAAGGTGAATAGTCCTGAGCAGAAATATGTTTGCAATTCCCAGTTCAAATGCAGTTATGATACTGAACTGTCCATAGCAGAGCTTAGACATTTGATCTCAGAGGCATAGGAAGATTTAGACCACTCTAGTGCTTGACCCGAGGTCAAATCTGAAGCTGCAATCAAAGCAACACTGAAATGGCAACAGGGCTCTGAGCGGAGTTTTAGTAAACTCCTAAAGCTTAATCTGCACTAATAAATCTATTTATAGGCTAGCACCTGCACAGTGTGGGATTAAGATGTGTTTTCCTGCTGTCTCAGGGACACAACAGTTTGCCTTAGGCACTGAGTGCTTTTTTAATGAATGAAATTAATATATATTTGACATAAACCCCAAAAACAATGGTCTCTGAGACTAACATTACTTTACAAAAGTAGTTCACCCTGTACATTGTGAAATACTATCATAGCTGGGTTTGAAATTTGATGTAGGCATAATATAAGGAAATATGAGTACAGGAACACGTCACAGTAGTCTGATACACTATTGACATATACAATGACAATGGTTCTGTGAAACCAAAATCTAAGCGCTGAAGGCCCTCGTTTTATAACTAAATATTACCTTTTGTGATCTTGGAATATTTTTCATGAAAACTGCAGTTTACAACAAACTAAATGAACCAAACAGAGAATTCTTAATGACTGTATTTGACAAAAAACTAACAACTAGCTATAACTCCCCGATGCTGTGTTTCTGTAGTAGGATGTAGAGGCTCGGATAGGCTGATCCTGGTTTACAGAGAGCGCAGTGGCTCAGCACTCTGTGGTAGCAGAGGCGAGGAGGATTTGTTTACAAGTTTGGGGAGCAGGCACCACACCTTCTCTGTGCTCAGCAGCACACAGCAGAGGCACAGGCGAGAGATGATAATCAGCCATCCATCTACGGACTTGAATAAGGATGTCCACTGAATATCGATCGAGATACCATCAGAAGCATAAATGATTCTTGTTGTTAATATTTAAAAGCTAGACACTTACTTATCCAAAAATAACTGTAATAATAGCAGACTAAGTGTATTCAATCTTGCACTGGTAATTTGTACATAATGTTATGTGCAGCTGCATATTTGCGTGCGCACATATTTAGGGATATATGCAGAGGGAGCGAGGTGAGCCAAGGAGTGGCTCTGGCATGGCTTTGATTATATAAAGGGCCTGTTCAGCACCCAGGCACCGTGTGACAGGCTGAGCCAATGACGGGGCCGCAGCAGTCCTGGGTTGCTGACCTCGCGAAACTGGCACAGGAACAAACGGCTGGGCTTTAGTTAGCACTCACGCTTGCACAGACTCCTCTGGCTCCTTTCAGCCAGCTGAGGCCTAGGTGCAGAGGAAGGAGTGCTTATTCACTTGAGTTTGGGATGGGCTAGAGTGAGGAGGCGGGGGGCATATGCAGCTTGTTTACAGTGACACAAACAGTTGTTAATCCCCGATTGAAGCTGCGCAGTGTTAACATGGATTCGTAAATGTGTGAATTAGATGTGAAATATAGGTGTCTGGGAGAATTTTTAACCTTTATGATGTGAGATTTGTAAGGTTTCGAATATCAGGTGATAAATGAGCAGCGTCCAGCTGCCTACCATGCTACTGAAGTTTCAGTCACAGCTGCCAAAGGCATAGTGCTTTTGGCAGCTCTTTCATACACAAACATGCTTACCCAGCATTCACCTGGGCAAATGTAAATATTTGGATTTACCATATGCGTGAGCTGTCATATTGTTACTCATGAAATAGTAGATGCAGACATACAAGCAAGAATTATTTACAAGGAAGTGCCGGCATGCGCTCACACACACACACACACACACGCGCACACACACACACACACACACACACACACACACACACACACACACACACACACACACACACACACACACACATATCCCAGGCAGTCTCTAATTTAGCCAATCACGATGCAGAATATAGGTTATAGAGCTCCTATTCAGGAAATGACAACATCCTACCTCACATTCTGCAGACATTATCATTCAGTAGTTGTTATCTGTTCAACTGGACTGAAGCTTTAGTTTGTTTTATTGCAGAAACCCACCTGATTACTACAGCTGTGTGATAGGTGACCTGAAACAAAGTCAAAATCAGTGTGGTACACTGAAAAAGTAGCCAGCATCTACATGTTGCATATCAGGAGCTTGTCTTCCTGCAGAATTTGTTCCTCCTTTGTACAAAGCTCATACAATGACAACGGCAATGAGCAACAAAATTAGGAAAAAAAATACAGAATGAAAACATAAACCTCATAAACCTTCCTTTTTTAAAAAAGGAAATGATCCAGAAAAAGTGCTAAAAATGGTTACAATTCTATAACAGAATTTTAAACTTGTAATTTTGATAACTAGCTATAAATATAGTTTTTCTGTAGCTCTTCTTTTTTTTAACGGAAACATTTTTCCCTTAGCTTTTTAAACATAGTTTTAGTTTTATTTGTTGAACATTTCTTACGAAGTTGCTTATTGCCTTTTTTTGAAAGAATTTGCATTTAGTTGTTTAGGGTAAAAAGGTTTAAATACTTGTGAAAGGGGTCTCAAATGAGCACTAGAAAAGTGATGTCACTCCAGGTTACAAAGGGTTCAGTACATTCATTGAAAACAAATTAGCAACCCTTTTTTAATATTAACAGTCAATGAAGAAAAAAAAAAGAAATATGAGTGAATAAAATTCTAATGGTACAGCAAAGGGATTATCAGTACTATCATATTGTTATAGTGATAAATATCCAATATGGTAATTCAACAACTGTAGGTCCAAGAAATTAATCTAATAATAAAGGAAAGTACATTTGGTGAGGGGATATCAGTTACACAACTTTAACTATATAACCTTAATGGTATACCTCACCCACAAAGTGAATATTTGTATACATCAATTACTCAGTCCGTGCTTAGAGACTTGGATTATACGGCACGAGTTGTTCTGCTTTTAATAAACATGGTCCCCCATGACTTCAATACACTGAGACTTTATTTCTGTTTTTGGATTCTTTGTTCACCATGTAGGAATGAAAAATAAATAAAGAAATAAGTTAATTTTCATCACAAATTTAACAAAACACCAGGAGCCAGGAGTAATTGATATACAAATGACCGTTTCCTGGGTGAAGTATTCCTTTAAAGTGCTCCATTTAGCTCAATTACAGTATAATGGTTGTGGTTAAAGTTCAGATTTACTGGACAGGTGTACAATGAGTCACGATTTCGGAAGTCAGTTCAGATGTAGACCTATTAATTAGCACTTGAACTGCCCAGAATGCCGTCGGCTCTGACATCACGCCTTAATCTCTTCATCTTGTTCAAGGCCTGTGTCTCTCCACGTTTGGGCTCCAGTGGACCTGGCCTGTGCTTACCACTAATCCTAATCCATCTGGCACTACAACACAATATTGCCCAGGTGGAAACTGCACCAGACGGGTTGATAACTGCTCCAGGCTGCTGGAACTGATATGTCTGGCAACCTACCCTAAATCTGTGACTTTCAGGGCTATCAGACACACTAATACCTTTTCATCTGTTAGCTGCTGCCCAAGTTTTTCTCACCTCGATTTGATCTTTAATTGCGCTTCTGTGTCCTACACCAAAAAAGTAAAGTTAAAAAAATGACAGAATAGACAAATGCATGATCTCTTCAGTAAGAAAAAAAAATAGACAGCTGCATCTGAGATATTGTGCATGACATCCATGGATGAATGAGCCATCAAAACAGCCCTTGAGCCAATCAGTGAAAATGTCATAGTGACGTGAAAAGATCCATCATTCCCTTGAATCTGGCCAAAATCCAGTCCAACAGTTGGAGATCTTGAGCATGAAAGGCTACTGGGGAAAAAAGTCATAAGATGCACAGCCCCATATTCCCTTCATATTATGACAAGGATAAAAAAAAACTCCAGTCTAATGGCAATACAATTTTCTTGCTTCTACCAACAATAAAGTATAATCATGTCACAAATTGTGATTAGATGTAACACCCTGTTCACAATTCAGACTCAGACACTTTTGGGTACATTTGAAGCAGTTGAATCATCATTTTCTACCTCAGTTTTTATAACAAAATGTAGGTTTTTGCATAGATCACTTAAGTCCAGCATTTGGGGCAGCTCCACCAGTGTCTTGTTCAGAGAAACAGGGTGTGAACTGTCCTTGACGACAGTGGTCACAGCTCTCGCCTGGCTTTCGTGTGCTTAATAAATATTCGGGTCATCCTCAGACTACCTTGTGTGTTTACTAAAAAGGCCTTCCCTACAAGATCACAGCGTTACTATAAAACTAAAGATAACAAAGATAATATCAATCACAGATGAAGGTCTTTACAGACATCGCTTTTGTTGTGCTGCAATTCATGAAACCATCTGAATTACCTGCAACCAAAGCTGATAAACAAACAGACTGAAGTAGTGACGTGACACTAAAGACACAGGCTAGTTGTCATGCCCACTCCCACAGGGTTTACCTTTTACAAGTCCATTATAACTGGCTATAAAGTGGAGATTAGCAGGCCAGCACAGAGGATCACTAAGGACAGGCTAGGACGAACCGCACAGTCAGAGTGCCGGGTGGACCATCAAAACAAGCAAAACTGGCCGTGTCAGCGCCGCTCAGTAAGCCCATTGCTTGCGTATTACGTCTTTGATAAGACAGTTAAAAGGATCAGGATTAACTTGGAGAAGTCCGAGGCTATACAGGGTTTAGTAGACTGAGAGGAGGACAGCTTGGGCAACACGTGAAGGAAGAGGAAATGGCTCGTCCTTTGTCCCTTGTGAACTATGTAGGTCAGTCCCACCCAGCACAAAGACTGATTTCCTGCAACATAGACACCAATCAAACCTATTTACTTGGTGCACTGGTAATAAAATTCTGTGGGCAAAGTATTGTGAGTTTAGACTGAGTAATCTGCACCTCCACGTGGGAGGGGGGTGGGGCATCTGCAAGGGAAACTGTCACCCCCCAAAAAAATAAAGTATTCCAAAAACAGGGTACCTACAGGTTAAGGAAATTTAGATTTAGGACTTTTTAAATGCCATTTGAAATTGAAAGACAGAAAAAGAAACGAAATGAAGTGACAATTACATACAATTAGGGACAATTTTGCCCAAATATTTACTTAAATATGGAACATGTTTTTTTTTTTAATTTAAAAAGTTAGATGATCTACCTGAAATGCTGAAAAAAAATCTAGAGGGAACGCCTGGAAAACAATTAAATTATTCTGAGATTTTATGATGCAATGTCCAAACAAATTATTCATAATTCATACTTTCCATGTCTTTCCATGCAATTTTAAGACTTCTGAAAGATTGATATAACACATTTAAATACCAATTAAGGCCTTATTTTTAGATAGATGAATCAAATGCCTTTTAAGACATTTTAAGGATCCGCGGGAACCCTGTAAAATTTCCTTACATACTATATTATAGTGTATTAGTATTAAAGTATTATATTGTGATGTGACTACAGTCTGTATATCTGTTTATCTGTATTTACATGTAAATTGTTAGCAATCCTGGCAGACATTCCTGCCTTTAAAAGGGCTGTACAAGGCTGAATTTTCAAGCTGGTATCAAATGAAACTAGAGATCCTATTCTAGTGATAACAACCATGAATTGATAGTTTCTCTGAAAGGGTTCAAATAGAGTTTCAAAATTAGGCGAAATTTTTGGCAAGGAAAATGAGCACTCTCTCACCTCAGAATATTTGAATGAAAATGGGCCCTATGGGACCCCATGAGTCTCCCCTTTACAGACATGCCCACTTTATTCTAATCCAATGCAGTTTTGGGCAAAAAGTATGCAGCTTTTTGCATGCAACATTTGATTCCCAGTCAAGACAATCTTGTAAGAACTGCTTGAAACAGTTTTGAAATGCAAAATAATGGAATTGAAAATGGGAATAATTGTGATTAAGTATTAAAACTCAGCAATATTATATTACATTACTTAAAGCTACAAATATGCATTACATGGAAGCTGTCTACATATCTGACATCTGCAGCACAAAATGAATGATTGAAGCTTTACTCAGACTTCATATGAGCTATTAGAGAAATATAACATAATGACATTAATGTTCTTTGATTGATTGGGCCAGCTCGGAGGAACAGTGGTTGGTTCTGAGTTTGAATCTGCTGGCCAGCTGGAGTCCTCCTGTGAGGAGTTTGAATATTCTCATGAGTCAGAGTAGGTTTTCTCCAGCTTTTTCCTACAGTCCAAAGACATGCACGTAGGGTTTCTGTGTGGTCTGGTGACCTGTCCAGAGTGTACTCCGCCTCTTATTCGATGTCAGTTGGGATAGATTCCAGCTTCCCCTGCGACTCTGTACCAGGGGCATGTTCAATCTCAAAATGGTGTAAATTGTTTTGCTATGGTTTCCAGGCTGAATGATATGTTTCCTTTACACAGTGTGCAAAGGGCTCTGAGGAATGTTTTGTCATGTTTGATGGGTGTGTCAGAGGCGTTACCCAATCAGCAGCGATGAGTAAATGAAAAGAAAAGTCCGTTGGATATTTATTTATCGTACTTAATGTTTTTGTTTATATTTCACGCTGGTACATTTTTGTGTTTCCCAGGCCAATAAAGCCCTTTGAACACAACAGGGTGTTAAACACACCTCTGGCTAGGTTTTACTAATGAATGTTAATTGAATATGTTGGAGAGCTGTGTTCTGCTTGGTTATGGCAACTCCACTTGGACAAATCGCACACAGAACTGCAGAAGCCTATACCGTAATGCCAGAAGTGGTAGTTATAATAATGGCAATTTGTTAAGTCCTTTGAATATATATTATTATACATATATTATAACTACTACTGGACTTTATGGACATATGTTACAGTATGTCTAAAATCACATTCAAATGTTTGTGTATTTATTTTTTCATTATGGCCACTTTCATATATATTTAATTCAGCAATAAACTTACTGTGTTTTTGTAAGGCAAAATAAATTTCGTAAATGGCATGCCGTCCAAAAAACATTTAACTTAAAAGAATGAAGCTTTTTATGCTATATCTAACAAAGTATACACTAGTTTAGTAGCACAAAAGTACCCTAATATGTCATATAAAATGTGACAGAAAGTATAAATAATCACAATCTATTACCTATGTTACATATGTTTCTGAAATTCATTTTTGCAACATATAATATTCATAGAGTTTTTGCAAAGCTGTTTTTTATGTCCCTATGTTTACTGCAGCTGCATCAGTACACAATGAACTTTCCTGTTCAAATGTAAAATAATAGATAAACAAATACTACATTATGGAGAATTATCACCCCAAAACAGAAACCTTCTCAGTTTGCCTGCATGTTGTGAGCCCAGGACCTAATTGTGTCTTCTGTCTTTTCCACAGCAAAGAGAACCCCAAACAAGCAACAAGAGTCACATCAAGTAAGTAACAAATCTGGTGTGACACGAGGCCTGATTCAATCAAAGCTTTTGACGCTGATGTGTTGGATAGATAGTCCTGACCAACACATTTCATTCCTAATCCTGGAGACATCTTTGCTACATTGTGACACAAACTGATTTTGAAGTGTGGCTTGTGTGTTATCCATACACCTCAGCAGCAATTCAGATGTGTTATATTTAGGCTCTTTGACAAAAAAAACGCTGAAAAAAAATGATGGAAAAATTCTTTTCAATTATCTGATTGCAAATGATATGTTGCTTGAACAAGATAAACACTATTTGTAAGCACCAAACAATATTACCGTAACTGTGAAATAAACTGCTGATGAGTCACTGTGATGACGCAAAGCAACTGGAAATAGATAGGAGCCTGAACACCGAGGTGTGCGCTGGATCTCTCTGTGCTTATTTGTGTGTGTGCGTGTCTGTAGTGTGTGTGAAATCGACTGAACTTTTATGATTATGTTGCAATCTGCATTGCAGCATTGCAATCAGTTTAATGTGTGTACTGATATAATCTTTCATGGTGCGGTAATGTGTGTACGTGTTTTCAGGTCAAGATGGTGGGTACGGCTTAGAAAGTGAAGAGGTTATTTTGACGCCTGAAGATGAAAACCCACTCAGGAGAATACTGCAGGTACACACACACTCTCTGCTCCCCTCACTATCTCCACCATCAGCCCTCCATCTTTGTGCATAAAAACGTACACGCAGACACATACACTGGGATGCACTCAGACAAAACAGAGCACACTGACACAGCCACGCTGCTTGACCTTGGATCCCAGAATATTGTATATTCACCAGAGGTAAAACATCCTCGCCACCCACACACATACGACCATGCAGACTGAAAATACAGTGAAACCATGTGCTGTATCAGCCAATGCATCCAGGCACATTAATAATATATAAACACCAATAATGGAGTTCTTACAGTTACATCCTCTAAACTACTGAATTCACTTCTGTAGCTTTTAAATGTTTTAGAAGTTGTCATCTCAGTTGCCATACCTTACTTCACATTTCCAATTGTTATTCAAATATTTTACATTAAACAAACAAACAAAAAATAATCCTTTCAAAGCCACTGTGACTGCCACTTTACATGTCTTATAAAACAGTGCTGGATTAGCCCAAATGCCCTCCAATGAGATCTGGCCTTTGAGCAAAGAGATTAAGAAGCCAGAGGGGGCAGTTTCTATCTGCACACTGCAGATATGTCTACCACACTATATACTGTATGCAGATTTCCTTATGGAGAAGACAACACTGCTCAATCCTCATAAGATTCAGATGTTGTGAATAGAATGACAATCTTAAAGGGACAGCTCACCCCAAAATCAAAAATACGTATTTTCCCTCTTAACTTGAAGTGCTATTTATTAGTCAGTTTTTTTTTGTTTTTTTTTGGTGGTAGTTGCTGAGTTTGGAGATATCAGCCAATAGTTGATTGCCTTTTCTCTAAGTGACTGAAGCTAAGATGACACTTGGCTTGTGGAGAGCCAATACAGAGCCAGCTAGGCGGATAACATTTATGTTTACATCTCACACCATCATGCACACAAGCTGAAACGTCCATAAGTAAAAGCATGCCCCCCTCTGCATTGTGACACGGTGACAGTTCCATTATATTTGAGAGAAGGCATCTCTGGCTGATATCTTCAACAATCAACAACACAAATCAAAACAATCTAGATTGATAAAAAGCGGAAATATGTATTTTTGTTTACAACTGTCTGTTTAAATTGCCCATTTTTGAAACAGTACCTCAATAAAGGTAATGGAGGTACAGTTGTACCTCAATCAAGTACTGCTTGGTGGCAATATACACAGATTGCACTGACACGTCAAAGAAGAACTATTTTACTAAAATGGCTGCATATATTGCACGTGTATGGGCCTTTCACATGTATTTAAATCTTTGAAACCTGTGTAAACTGGTTTGATTTCTCTTGAAAAGGTGATAAAAAGGTACTGAGCAATTTGGCGAGAAATTGGGGAAAAGGGACAAGAAAATTACAAAATTAGTTTAAAAAGAGAGAGAGAGAAAGAGAGGGAGAAATGATTTAAAGTTAATAATAATTTTAAAAAACAGGGAAGAATGTCCAGAGAACTATATGCATACTTTTGATTATTATTATCATCAACTATTTGATTTATATATTTTTGTTTTTAGTTTTGATACTTAACCCTTTCTTACTTTATTTGTTTTTCTTAGATTTCAGGTAATTTTCTTAACTTGTAACTAATAAAATCTGCCTGTGTTTTTCAAAGAAATTAAGTTAGTTTGCTCAGATTTTAAAGAGCTAAGAGATGGCATAACTTGAGACTATGGACTTAACTGTATCTCTATGGCTGGATCTTCCATCTACATCTTTAAGCTGAATTCCTGTGTCAGTTTATGGCTGGTCTTTAGAGATTTTGTCCATTTGAAGCAAACTTCCTGGTGATAAAGTTAGAAATTGATGATTTAACTAAAGGATAAGAGTTCACAAACATACTGTTTTGGTCTTTGTGATGCTGGATATAGTTATTCAAGGACACGCAGCAGCAAAACCTTTAGGCCCCACACCTTTTGTGGGTAACATCCAACCCCTGGAGGGGGCACAGCTTACATGTATGTCTCTTCAAATCTTATCGCTCTCTAGAGAACAGTCAAATAATACAAAAAACATTCTTAGGTTGTCAGTTTACTACAGTTTCTTTATTTCTCCGATACTTATTTCCTGTCTTCATATGTTCACAGCCTTTTAATTGGCATCAGCCGGGGATGTCTCACAGTAAGAGGAAGCTGCTCCAGTCTCTGATGGGGCCTTATGGCCCACTGAGCGTGTCTTACAATGGGAAGACTTGCATTCTGTTCAAGGCAAAGCGCCTGGCAATCCGCTACAGGAACCACACCTTCATTGACTTGACTGAGAGGGTCTTCAACACCAACTCACCTGTGGACACTAAAGGCTCCATCTGCACCAAGGAGAAAGCAACGTAAGTCAACCCTGACAGGGTTAAAATTATAGCTTGACGTGTATTTGAGCAATGTGTTTTGTTTTTATAGTGAACTGCTTCACGTATATTACAAGACAGGATGGACACAAACAAATACTACGATACTTTACATGAGTAAAAGCAAAAATACCTCAGAATAAAAATACTCTGTTACAAGCAAAAGTACATAATGTTAGCATCAAAATATACTTAAAGTACCAAAAGTAAAAGTACTCAATATGCAAAATGTCACATTTCAAAATCAATATATATATATGTTATATTACTGGATAAACTGTAGATTCGTAAAATTTGCTAAATTTATTTTTCACTGTAAAATTTATTTTTTTGCAAGAATATTTGTCATATATTATTTTGTAACTTTATTTTGCATACGTACTTTTTATTTTGTGCTGATATGTGTAAAACCGATAGATGACACATGCTTTGTATTGTGATGGTGTCTTGTAATCCCATGTGGGAGGGGCCAGAAATGGCATGACACATAAAATCTAACTACTACTACAACTACATATTATTCATGCATTTATGGGTTTTCACTTTCACTTTAGAGTAAACAAATAAACAGTACAATATTTGCCTCTGAGATGTAGCAGAGTATAAGAATAAAGTAGCTGAAAATGGAAATACGTAAGTTAAGTACAGTTACTTCATATCTGTACTTAAGTGCAGTACATGGGTAAAAGCACTTAGTTGAATTGGATGGACACATATGGTGTGCTAGTCAAATGTAACAAAAGGTCACTTTGTTAGCAACAGGAAATAGAAATAAAATGATCAAATATCTAAAATGTATGTGCTGCATTGAGAAGACAGTAATGGTCACTTAAGAATTCCTCAGAGTAACTGCGTGACATAAGATGTTTTAATATTTGTGGTTTTGTTTCACTGCAGTCTTTCACTAAGGTTTGGTGATGTGGAGGACTTGCGAGGTCTAGTAATCAGGTAAAATGCACATGCTTCATTCAAATATTTTTATTGACCAACATCTTAAAAATATCTAAAACGTTTCACGTATCACATTGAGCTATTATTGTATTAGATTATACAACATGTAAGCAAGTTTATACGGGTGGACTCTGTGTGTACCTAACTGAATTGTCTCTTCCACCAGGCTTCAGATGTCCAACACATTTTATGAGGCAGCTGGTCAAAACTGGTTCACACTAGACAGTGTTCACATCCACTACAACTGGACCCAGGAGGCCACGTTCAACGCCAGCGAGGTCTACGCTCCGGCCACTTCATCCTACCATTGCCAGCACGTCAGCAGCCTGCACAAATATGACACCCTGCTAGTGCCCAGCTCCCACACTGACACATCCGCTAACTGGCACATCACTTTCACTGATTTCCAGGTACACTGTCACACAAGGGCGCAGCATTTGTTGTGTAACTCTTCTAGTAATGTCTGCACATTCACTGTTATATCATAGTTTTGCCCTTTTTCCTATGTGTGTGCATGTGTCTGTATGTTCGCCAGCTATTTCCCTTTGTGTTCTGCCTGCCTGGCTGTCAGTCAGTCAGTTAGTCTGTTTACCGTCTGTTTGGCAGTCTGTCAATCTGTCTATACACTGTCTGTTTAGCCATCTGCTAGGCTGTCTCAACCTGTCCATCTGCCCAGTGTCTGTGCCTGGTAAGCCCAGTAAGAGCCAGTTGTCCTCTTTAGTTTATCCTAATCTCATCTTTCTGCCTTCTCTCTACGCTCTTCCAGATCCAGGCCTTCAACGTGCAGTCTGACAAGTTTGCATCAGCCAGTGACTGTGCGACTTTCCTGACACCGGCTATCCTGATGGGCTTGGTGACATCTTTGATCCTGCTCCTCGTTTTAGCCTATGCCCTGCACATGGTGGTACACCTCAAGCACATCGACCGCTATGAGGAGCACAAAGCCACCGTCTACTTCCCCCGTAGTCCAGAAGCTGAGTTGCCAGATAAGAACAGCCTGTGAAGGAGAAAAGACGAGCTGGAGAGCAACAGGGGGAGATAGAAAGAAAGCTGAGAAAGCAAGGCCAAATGGGAGCGCAAGTGAATACAAGAGTGAAAAAGTATCCCCCACAGAATATTTCTTCAACAAATGACAACTTTGCCTGTTCATATGAAAACCTTGTACGTCTTAACTACTTTAAGTAAATGCCGACCGTGGTTGGATACTTTTTCTTCTTCTCTCATTGACCTGCATCTTGGCATCCAGATTTTGACTAAGGCCTTTGGATGATCAAGCTTCTCCCTGAGTGATGGTTCATGGTCCTGATGTCAGAGGTCAAGGACAGTCCCGGGGGCCCTGAAGGGCGACAGCATTTACAGGCCATTACCCCAGTCAGCCATTAATATCACAAAAGCCTAGCAACTGTAGCTAATACAGCTAACATTAGATGCTCCTGATTATACGTATACATGGCTCACAAGTGTCATATTACAAGCTTCCATTATACACATTGTCTTTTCAGCTTTCATTACAGTGTACTTTGTCTAATACCGCTGCAAGAAATATATACTTCAAACAGCCAGTTTTATAGCTGAAATAGCCGTATTAGCTGCATGCCATAAAAGGCTGGTCTATCTGGGCTAGCACAGTGTTTCCTAATAATAAGGATTACAGAGGGTCTTGCATGAGTCGCAGCTTAAAATAATCAAACATGGCACAAAGAAGAAGGAGCTTGAAAAGCTTTTGAGCGTAAGCAAAGAGAAATATCGGGAACCACTGGTCTAGCATCTGGCTGGAGTGAATGGACCAGCACTACCGGCCCTTCAGAGCCTCTGGAGCCTCTCACCCCTCCCCTGAACAAGACTGCTGCTTGGGACTTAACTGTGAAAAGACCTTTTACAGACCAGCCAGACAAAAGGGGGGTTCTACAAACTAGCACAACATTGGTTAGCTGCGAAAGCGCTAACAACAAACTATCAAAGACTATACAAGGAACTATGCTGCACAAGACTGCCCATCTGAGGGCATGGCAGGAAAGCGGGTCTTGCGATGACTTGACTCTCTAAGGGTCAAGTGTTTGGACAAGGGAGGCCGTCGGCCCTCCATCCACATCACTGGGTTTGACTGCCAAAGTAAAGCTACAAAGGAGTTGCCATGAAATATGGTGGGAGTTGGAGTGAGACAATGTGAAAACGAAAGCTAATCGTTACAGCTATGTACAAAGCAAAAACACATACATGTACAGAAGCGTCACTCTGCGGAGGCTTTTTTTTATATACAATGTAATCATGAACTACTATTAGGTACAGGATGACTATGCTAATCCTCATAACCAAAAGGATATACAAAGCTGTAGATACATTAAGATCTCTATACGATCATAGCTGTTTACTATCTTCAAATATTGCACAACTAATAAAAAATATGTACAAGTAAGACATTGTGCTATGAGGATTGGTGAAAGTATCAATGCATATGATTTTTTCTACAAAAGTATTAACATAATACACTGTCTGTCTATTTGTTTTAAGCTGGGCCAGACAATGTAAGGTCCAGTTTCATCTAACTGTAAATTACAGTACAAATTCCTACCATAGAAGGACGATACTATGGAATGCCGTCCACTCACTGGGACTTATAGATGCCATTATTATGCCAGAAGCCACACTAGCAGCAGTAACAGCATCAGTAAGTCATTACTACTGATAAAAACACTCAGCATGACAGTAAATAGATATCTTAACATTCGATATGGCAGTTCTGTCAATCTGTAGCAGTGTGAAATGTGTTCTTTGGTCATAAATGTATCCTACAAACTATGAAATGAGCGGAGGCGGTTTGTCCAAGGACCAACTGATGTAGATTGAACAATAAATGATATTCAGAGGAAAAGGTGTGCTGTGTTTATATATGTCATGTAGTTGTGTTGGAGCACACTAATCTAATATTTTGCTGAGGTTTTTCTTTTGGTAATAACCATCAAATCATATTATGATCATGTTGTTAATTGTTAATTAACCCACAGCTTTCCAACTCTGTGTCCAAGTTTTCTGCCAGCTCTGTCTCCCCTCCTGAGTGCCATCTGCTCTCTCCTCTCACTTCTCTCTGACCTAAAATGTCAGGACAGTTTACCTGCCGGCACCTGTCCAATCACACACTTTCATGCATACTTCATAGGCAATTATAGCCACACGATAATTTGCGGTCTCAGACCAGAGCCACAATGTCATCTCTTCTGCTGGTTGTAAGATCTTCTTATAGAGATCTGTATTCAAGACCTTACACAATTTTAACTTTAACTTACATGTTTTTATTTGCAAATTGGATTTTCAAGGAGTTAAGACTAAACTATTTACCTCTGGGCCTGTTCTTTATTTATCAGAGGGGGGTTGTCTGGCATGTGACTTTTTTTCTTTTTTTATTTTAACCCTCCCCAAAGCCACAAATATTCCTTTAGCCTCTCTGAGTGACTGGGGTGGGAGATGTATGTCCCCTCCTCCAACATGACATAGTTGTTAGATTTTAAAAACGTACTCATTGATGTTTGAAAGTTAAAAGCTGAAAACAAAATCTGAGTAGTAAATGCAAACTATTTATTTTGGCATAGTGATTTTGATGAAATATCACTATTTTTTTATAATTTTTTTTCTGAGGGAAGTTTGTTCCATATGTGTTAAGGGGCTGTTGAAAATGTGAAGTCCCTTACTTAAATACAAAATTATACAGGATATGCTCCAGTTTAAAATTTGTCAGTGTCTACCTACTAATTATTTCAACTCTGCAGGTAGCCAATATGACACTAAAAAACAAGCCACCTAATAATTCATCTTCAAGTATTATATTCAGCAGCAAGTTTGGATGTATTTCATCACTATAGACAGTTGACTGAATTAAATAAAAAAATAAGACCATTTAAAAGAGAGGATATTGAACGCCTTTGTTTTCCATATCTATTGTCATTTAATGAAGGCGTGCCTAAATCCTACAGCGACATCTAGAGGCTACAAGTAATCATAGCAAAAAAACACTCAACCGTGATACCTGTGAGGAATAATGTCACGTTTTAGTAATGTGATTAGGCTACTTTTTCGGTAACGGAGATAACAATGTACATAAATACACTCGGCAGTCATAATAACTCTGCAGATGCTTATTAGAGCAGGCTGTGCTATTTCAACATTTCTTGACTGTCAGCTTGTTTAGTGTCTTACCAGGATTGGATAAAGCAGGACCGGAAGTGTCCAGAAGCGGCGAAAAAGACCGAAGAGTATGCGTCAAGGTAACTCCAGAGTTGTCCTGTGTACATGTAGTGTCCTCTCAGGTGTTGGTATGAATCGCCTAATAATAGTGTGCAGTATTATGAGAAACGGCTTCACTGTGAGGACAGGAAGTACTTTCTTGCTAAAGTTAGCCCAGTTTGTACCTTCAGCCACGAAGCGTTAACGAGGGTGAAGCCTGGAAATGTAGGACAGTTTTTGGTACAAAGAAAACCACCCACAACTCTGCAGACCACGTGTTACTTTTGTAACTTGTTATGGTTCTCTGCTGTATTTCTATTAAGAAAATATGTTAAGCAAAATAGTTTTTAGACCTTCAAACACGTTGAGAACCCCGACCTCACTCTGATGACATGTTCAGGTAAAGTAGGACAATCGTGAAAGCCTGTTTTTTAAATGATCAAACAAATTAACAGTTCAGTCATTAAGTTACTGACTGAAACCTGTGGCTATTCATTGAAAAAGTTTGTTCAGCTTCTTTTGTCATGCTTTTTCCCTATTATTTTGTAGGCTGTTTCCATGATAACTATCAATTCATGGTTGTTATCACTGGAATAGGTCCTCTAGTTTCATTTGATACCAGCTTGAAAATTCAGCCTTGTACAGCCCAGGAATGTCTGCCAGGATTGCTAACAATTTACATGTAAATACAGATAAACAGATATACAGCCTGTAATCACATCACAATATAATACTTTCATACTAATACACTATAATATAGTATGTAAGGAAATTTTAGTGATACATTTTTTACAGGGTTCCCGCAGATCCTTAAAATGTCTTAAAAGGCATTAGATTCATTCTTTTGTCATGCTTTTCCCTATCATTTTGCAGCCTGTTTCTATGATATGGTCTAAATGCATAGAGTATTGTGGTGGATATGGACTCACAGCATTATATTTAATCATTTTAAATAGGCTATGCCAGAATTGTCTTCAGGGTGGCACGCATTAATATAAGTCATAATTTTCTGGCACCTGGTAGCCTTAAAAACATTCTGGTTTTACTTTAGAAAAATGTCCCATTTTAGTCTAGTTTTTGTCCTATTAACATGAATGCATTGTATTCTCACTCAGTACCCCCTTCCTTAAAAACTAAAGTGTATTGTGAAAATATTTTGATTATGAGTCAAACATTTAATAATGGCCGTGGCTTTAAAATTATTTCCGTGATTCTCTTAACGATAAAATATTTCCCAAACAGACTGCATAACCAACCCAGTGTTAGCTCTCAGGTTATCACCCCAGCAGCCCAGCTAACAGGGAACATTTCCACAGCATTGGCTAACATCCACAGTGCTTCCTGTAATATTCATTATGGTGTTTTCAGCTTTGTATGTATTGCAGTATTGGAGATCTTGTAATTAGTGTTGTGTAGTTTGTGTCCACTCTGAATGTAGGGCCTGAGGAAAGCTTGTCCGAGTCCATAGTATGGAAATGTCTCTTGTTTTTTCTTTTGTACAGTTTTGGCTTGATGTTGGTAGTGTAAAAGATGCTCAGGGGCTCACCAAAATATCATGATTTATTCTTAAGAGATCTTGACATTCGATGTAGCGAACTGCATATGATGTTGTCTCTACAGAAGTTGTTGAGATGCTGTGAACTCAGATATTTCACAGATACACAGCCAGGCACCAAATTGTCCTTAGGACTAATGGGGCAAACAATGAGATTATGCCGAAGACAAGTACAACTCACCAAGCTTTAGCTACATCAAATATCTTTGTGAACTTTTGACTTCTAAAATGAATCTAAAAACTTAAGAATTAGACAAACAAGCTTTGAAAGTAAAAAAGATACCTGTTGTAATACACTATTAAACTGATCTTTTTTTGTTTTGTTGCCAGAATGTACTATTAACTTTGTCAAAAGAAAACATTATCTGGGCTAACCTCATTTATGATATACAGAGATATTTTTTGGCTGATAAGATTATGCAGATGTGATGAAGCAAACTGTCATGTCCTGTTGCTCACTCTCACTAAACACAGTTTTGCAGATCTAGGATGGTTGTGACTCTGGTGTAACTCTATACAGACACTGAGTATGTATTTTTTAATACATCCACTAGAGGTCAGGATAGCTTTGCATTTAGTAATTTCTGGTGCAGTTATTAAAAGCATGCAGTATTACAAGACACTAGTAAAATGTGCATTGCTTATAGAGGCCTGGTGTTTTTGTAGTGTATTTTGTGTGTCATAATTTATTTGAATTTTCAACCTCAGACTGATATTTTCTGACACATTATGACACATTTCATGAAGTGTTTTGTCAGTTGCCTAATGAGTACTTTATAGGTCTTTAGGAGTTTTTAACTGCATTAGCTGTAATAGAGGGATCTTTTGTGTATTTTTAAAAGATTATGGTGAAGCTTATTGTAAAAGCTTTGTTTACCCATAAAGTATCAGTCAGTTTTTTTTGATGTATAGATTTAGGCTAAATTCTCAGTCATAACTAAGGAGCAAACTAGTTCGTTTCTCAACCAGTCATAAGTAAAAACGTCTGCCTATTTTACTCTGACCGTACCTCAGATGGTTAGCCTATATTGGAGTGTGCCTCTCATCTGTACTCAGAAAGTGTAACTTCGTATAACGTGCTCTAGATGTCAGTGTTTGCTTGTGTCACAGTTTCTGTTTGCCATCTCCGGATATTTTTTTTACTTCAAAAAATGAATTAGGATACATAAAGATTTGCACCTCTCATGACCAGTTATGAAATCCAAAGTAAATGAAATTCAAATGTTTTTTATTTGCTTTAGAGATGATCAGCTCCAGTAACTTGTAACTTGTGACTTAGACTCATGTCAAATTGAACATGAGGAGCTTGCAACATGACAGCACCAAAGCTTGATGTTAAATTGAACAAATAATGGTACAAAAAAATTCAAGAAGGGATAAATGCGATTCATCAGCGGCTTTGAACGGCAGGGGCACAGATTTTTGGTGTTGACAGTGCAGCTGGAGACTTTTATTGACCAAACTTCCCTCAGTGATCCACAGTTTCCCTCCTTCTCTGAGACATGAACAGAAGAGTCATGTTTAGTGTTTGTTGTTAATCTCTCCCAGTGCAGAACTCCAGAGCGAGGATCCTCAGAGTACTCCAAGCTGGGGATTCGGACTTTGTGGCCGCAGCCTGTGCAGAGACAGATAGGCCTGCCTGTTTTATATGTAAAGCTGCCAGCCAGAAAGCACAGGGCCCGCAGGGTACTCCGCACAACTCCTTTGTTGCAGCCAAACTGTGACAGGGTCCCACTGTCTAAGCTGCTTTGCATTCTGGGAGCACAAGAGATGGGAAGTATACTAAGGATGGTACGTGGGTAAAGTTGGACCTTTTTTAGGTGTCATGCTCACATCCTTTTTACACAGCTAGTTAGGGCCTGGATAGCAGCATCCAAAATGATATTGGCAGAAAACTACGCTCTCCCGCTTCCTCTTTCGTTCCTCAACCTTTTCAGTTCCCTCATTTCTCTTTTTTTTTTTACATCCTTTGTTTGGTGTGTCCATGCTGGTAAATAATTAGAGATAATATTGCTCAGCCATTCCATGCCAGGGATTATTCTGCACTGTCAATCAATGATTTGGCCCAATGGGGCGCTTTGATGTGCGTTAGGACTCAGTGAGTTGACTATTAATTGAACATCACAGTCAAGCCAATCACAGCCTCCGAGTTCCTCATCCTCTATCAGCACAGCCGCAGTGAATGGCCTCATTTTAGCCTCTTGGGCATGTTATCATTGCAAATGAGTTGGTTATCAACAAGACAGCGTAGGCTATGGGGCTTAAACAAATAAACAGTCCAAGGGTGGATCAGAGGAGTTTCACTGTATGCTGCTCCATAGTAGCTCAGTCATTTTGTTTAGCGATGTGCTGGGTTGTGTTATGAACATGTGCATTTTGTTTTGGTTTTCAGGTACAGATTGAGTCCTGTAGAGATAAATATTTGCTGAAAACTGCTTGTTTTGACAGTTGTGCCAAGTGCTGCATTTCTGAATCTGAAGACAAAGATAAGCCAATATAATGACTGGAAATATACAGTGTTTTGTCCCTTGATTTGCACAGTGCTGCCAAAAAACCAATACAGCGAAAGCAGACAGCAAAGAAGGAGTTGGGCTATCTGCTCAGTCTCACTGTAATTTCCTGTAACATGGGGCATGGCTCTGGTTCTCTATGCAAACAGTTCCCCTTTGAAGAATGATTTGAAAATATACATTTTAATAAGGTGCACTGAGGCACGGCCAACGAGACACAAGAAAAAGATAAAAAGGAGATTGCATATCTGAAATAAGCTGATGATGGCAGGGAGGGGGGGAAATAAAGGCGAGACAGAGAATAATGGGGGTAAGGAGAAGACTTGTAACAGCAAGGTGTTTTTTCTTTAATTGAAGTGGCTGGGGAATGTAAAATGGAATGGCATGCTTTGGGCAAATCAATTGTGCACATGTTGTGAATGTCGAGCACTTTAACGCCATTTTTAATCTGCTCCACAAAATAATGCAAATATCACAGACGTCTTCGCCGGCTGCCTGTTATTCCTCTACATAATGAAGCCACCTCTCCCATCAAGTCTTTTTCTTTCGGGCAATCAGACAGCTGCTTGAGTCATTTCACACTGTTTGTTTGAAGATGGAAAAGAAAATTGACAAGTTTGCTCCCTAATGCAAAAGTCAGACTCCCCACACAGTTTGTGCATTGGATTTTTTCCCCTGCTTTGTTTTTGCTGTGGACGTTCTTCAGCTCTCCGTTACCCCTCTCTGTCTTTCTCTCATTTCTCACTCATCTCTTGTTTCCATACTCTCTCGTTCCCAACCTTCTATTTTTAGGTGGCGTGCCTTTAATTATGCATGCTGTCATAGTGCTTTTAGTATTACTGTCGTTTAAGAAGATGTGTGTGAGTGCGTATATCTCTCCCTCACACACACTCCACAATCCTTGCTTTCTGCTTGTGTACCTACGGCATCGGAACACAACCCCAGTGTGAGGACAGCGTGTAAAGTGTGAGCTATGAAATGCTTGGCCCTCAGGAGACCGGCATTGCAGACATGACAGTTTAGAAGACGCGAAAAGGAGATAGACTGGACACACATTATATTTAGAAAGTGACACACTGACATCTTAGTGCCCTCTTGTCAGACAAGATGTTCCCATGATTATTTGGAATATCTTTTTTTTTTTCCTGTTGTTACAAACTGAATCACAGTACTTATTTACAGTAACTTCTGGGTAGAAAACCCCCGGGGTCACGCACATGAAAAAAAACAGCACTGAGCAAATGCTGCTTCAGTTGGTTAGTTTTTATCCCATGCCAGAAAAATCAATATTTGTTTAGATGTACACTATATTTAGAATATTTTCACGGCTCTGTCTCGCCTCTGTCTTCACTGGAAAAAAGACATTTTAGAACGTAGGAGTTGCTGATCTACCATTGCCTCAATCAGTTAGTGTGTAAGACAAAGCTTTTATATTCCAATTATTATATAGGGATGCTCCAATTAAGTTTTTTTCCCTGATCCAATCAAAGTCATTTAATATTGAGTGTCTGCTGATTCAGAGTCCTGATCCAGTGCTTACTGTACATTTTCTGAGATAATGCAGCTGCACAGTGCAAACTTCAAGTATATCCAAGTTATTAAAATCAATCATATCTATCTATATATATATATATATATATATATATACAGTATATATATACTGTATGACACTTGAACAGTTTTGTTGTGCATTAAGAAAAAAATCCCTCATTCAAGCTGTTTCTTAATGTTTTTTTCTTTTCCTGAAACTGCTTATCCTGTTCACTGTGGCACATGTTCATTCTCCCTGTTGAAGTAATGTTTTCTCTCTTTTATTACTTTGTCATAAAATAGAAAAAAAACCCCAACAATTATTCACAATTCAGCAAAGAGACACAAATTATAAATCAGAAGTCTTCGAAAACTGAATAAAATAAAAATAAAAATACATTTCAAGAAACTGATGCCAGCTTTGGTCAAACTTGTAATTGAATTACAAATATATGAAAAATACCAAATTACCAGAGCAAAAAGATTTAAGCTCTGTGTTATCTGTTCAATTATTCAGTTCCATCTGGCTAACTCAAAAACAAACTAACAAAAAACGAGTGAGAATTTCGTTTATTTGTTTTTCTGTATAAACCAAATATTGAACAAAAGACGTTTGTTTTCTCGCCATCTGCTTGAAAGGAAAAATCAAGTAATTAAGGAAACTGTTATTTTAAATTTTTAAAAAATATTATTATTTTTCAACAAAATAAGAAAGAAGAAAATACCAAAAACTTAATTTAACATTTTCTTTCTTTTTAAGAGAGTATTCTCCAGTGCTTCTGCTTGGATGCCACCTTTATTACGTTGTTCTATTGAGTGTTTATTTTCATTGTCTGTACATCTTTTTCATGGATTACAGCATTTAATTGCCCTACTCTTACTAGCTTTTATCTGGCACGGCTTTTATTGCACTAGAAGTGGGGTAGTGAGGGTGACAATCTGCTGTCTGCCTCTTCTCTGTCCACAGTGAAACAACCGTAAAGCGCAGGAGACTCACGCTGAGCTGGAACGATGCTCCTAACATAAACACTGTCTATTGTGTCAGCCATGGCGTGTGGTGTGGAGGACAGATGGAGAGTTGTAGAATTAAAGATGGCTACACTCTGCATTGCTGTACACGAAACCTTTCCCAGTAAAAACACGTGTGTCAGTCAAGTCAGTTTTATTTATAAAGCCCATTATCACAAATCACTGTTTGCCTCAGAGGGCTTTACAGCAGACAACATCCCTCTGTCAGCTGACCTAAAACAAGGGACCGGATTGGGCTCAATATAGCTCTCAGATTCTTTGTAGTGTTTCACTGTAATTTTATTTATGATTAACACTTTTTATTATTTCCCAATTTACAACAGGTACAAACATACAAACAAATCCCCCCACCCCATCCCAGTCTTCACTATGAGCACAGTTGGTTCAGGGTGTAAACATCATGAACATTCAGTCTTAGGCATTGGACAAAAATTTAAATTCTAATAATTCTGAAAAAAAAAACCCAACTAATCAACAGCCAGAAAAGCCAACAACTGTTATGTATTTCACTTATTTCTAAATGCAGTTTTCAATGACAAGAAAAACGGAGGATCAGTGAGATGTTGCCAGACATTTAAAAAGTCATGAAAAAATATGTGCAAAATAATTCTGTGTGATTATCTGAGTTCACAGTGAGATAGCTGACAAGTCACCCTAGCTCTTGCTAGTGTGGAGAGCCTTGCTGATTTGTCACCAGAATCATACACACTGATTTCAAACAAGACACACTCTAACCACCAGATTATATGTCCTGACAGATCTTCCTGCCTCTGTCATACCATGCTCCAGTTGCTTTCAATTTACTGGCCTGTCTTTTCTGTAGCAGCCTTCTTGTTTTTCCCATTTATGCTTCAGCCTTTTCAAGCTGACTTCCCTCTGTCTTTTCCAGCCTTTCTCCCCGTCTTCCTTTCACCTGCGTTTTCCAACTCCGTCGTTTAATCCTCTCCCTCTGCGTCCTTGTTTTCCCCTTTCCTCGTTAAACTCTAACCAGCCTCTTTCTCTTCTGCTTCTTTCATCTCCTCTCTGACCATCTCCATCCCTCCTCACCCAGGCGCTTCATTGTTTTGATATATGACCTAATTACTTGGCTAATTGAGGCTCTTGTAGCTGCCACTCAGTTTGGTAGTGGGGAACTGCCTGGTTGCCTCAGTAGATATACACAGAGGTCATGGTCAGCATTCCAAACGTCCATTCTTTCTGTTCACACGTGTAAAGGTACAATTACTGTATAAAAACAAGTTTTACTTACTGTATAAAAACAAGTTTTGAATAACATAGAAGGCACATAGATAATACCAAGTGCTAACCAATAACAGTATCTCTTGGTTTAATTATGTTCTTTGTCAATTACTGCATATTGGGTTCATCAATACCATAGTTCCCCTGGCCATTATTGGACTTTCAGTCATTTCTCTTTCATAAATGGCTCAATGTTCTGATTCTTATCTCTGAAAAAAGGAACTGACTGGTGTATAATTGCTTTCAAACACAATTATGTTCACTAATATGCGTCCCATTCTGTAGATTTTTTTGATGACAAATTAATCTTTGGTGTCCTTTTAAGAAAGCCTGAAGCACTCATTTCACTCTCCTCTTTGCCTCCTGCTTTTCACAGGATGTGTTCCCCTCTTCATTTCCCACTCCTTTCTTTTGCTGAACGAGCTGTTTCTTTCTGTCACTATTGACTGCTTGTCAGAAGACACCAGATGCAGAACACTGCAGGTCTGTGTCTCCACCTGCTCTGTCTCCTGTACGGGGGCTTGTCTTTGCTTTAACTCACTTACTTACAAGCTTATTAATCAGAACAGCTATGTTGATTTTGGAAGCATTTGTCAAATATGCAATCATACAATAACTATACAACAAACATTCAAGAAAGATACATTTATTTCACCTTTAGGTGAAGTATTTTAGAGACTGATTGCTTGCACATGGCTCCTCTGACACCACGAACAAACAGGGAGATTGCTGAGCTGAAATTGCAGTGGCTGGCAGTGCTAAAAGTGCTTAGAATGGCAACAGTGCTGAAAAAACTAACCACCCCCTCCAGGATGTTGCAATGTTGCAATTGCAGCAGTTAACGTAAAATCAGTAATTCCCCAGAATTCTGTGCAATTTTGTGATTATGTCCAATCACCACAACTGAAGTGCAATATGTTTAAAAGAGGAAAATCTTATTTTGTTGTAGAGCTGCATGCAGCATATTGATTCCCTGCCCCCCTCTTTGTCTCTGTTTATCATGAGACTACTGCTGTGCCTGGGAGGGAGTCACACATACAGTGACAGGGCTAACTGTTAGCATCACATGGCTGACATTAGCTAAAGTTAATTAAGAGGTTTAATGACAGAGTGGAGCCATTTCCAAGAGAAACTTTCAACAATTTTTGCACTTTTTACTCTCTTAACTTTCATTGCAAAAAAGTGCCTAAAAATATTGAAACTTGCATTGCAATTTATTAGAAAAGGTGCAATGAAATCAGCTATTTTAGACTGCAACAATCAAAACACTAGCCCATGAAATCCTGGTGGGACTGGATAATACTTTTAACCAGCTGGGGAACCAGAGGGTGGACATTACGCTTATCTGACAACATCATCCTGCCACCATGGGTCGGACCGTGTACTATAACAACAAACAGAAAGCTCGGGTCACAACAAACAAAGAGGCAGTAATAATTCTCTGCTCCAGATGCCATTTCCGTGTTATAGAAAATAGTTGTTTGCTGCTGTATTAATGTTCAAAATCTCATATACAGAGCCTTTAAATGCTCTTTAAATATATTATACAGAGGCTTATTTAAAACAAAAGCTTCTTTTACAGCTACACAGCTAGAAGAATCCATGCTAATATTAGTATTTCATGAAAAGATCTCTTAACTTTTGGTGTTTTGGTCCCTAAGCAGGAAGTGATTTGTCTGTATATCTGTTCAGAAAAGTTCACAAAAAGTAAAAAAAAAAAAAGTATTATTAATTCAAATGCCTTAATTATTAAAAAAAAAAACTGAATGGAGGATGTCAAGTTTATAATCTGCTCCTGGAGGCTTCAGGGCCCTAAGCAGCTGCAAACTGTATTCTGCTTATGCCTTAGGCCCACTATGCAGATATTCTCAGGTGAAGTTTGAGAGAAAATGCGAACATTGGCCATGATAGAGAGTCTGTTGCACCATTTATCCAAGGAGGAATTTCTAAACTTTTACCACTCACCACTACTTTCTATCTTACAAAATAAAATGTATTTTATATTCGCTTTATATCTTTTTTATGGATTTGGTTACTAAACATCTCTACAGTTAAGTTTTTTTTATAATAAATAATGAGAAGCTCCCCAAAAGTGATTGAATAGTACCCCATAGAGAAAACCTTTTTCACTCTCTCCAAATGTGTTAAAATGGCGTCTAAACATCCACAGCAATTTTCCAAAAAAGAGATGCCAGTTTGGAAAATTAGGCTACTTTTCACCAGCGCCGGAGGAGCCCAAGTCAATCTCCGTGCATAAGCTTTTTAATCATCTATTCAACCTCGTGTACTGTATGTTGACAGCCACTATTGAAAAGGATTTCTCCCAAAAGCTTTCATTCACTTTCCATCTGCTTGAATGTTTCTTTTTAAAGACCTTTACTCACACAGGCGCACCCAGCCCTTGCTGACATTAAAGATCAAATGTTTAATTTAAGGACACAGTTTCCAGTAAGGGGGGAAAGCCCAGTAGTCATTCATGTTCCCTGTCCTGATTTCACAGGTGACACTTAAGGTATAAACTCACCCATCTCCCATTGAGGCTGCCATCGCCCCCTGCTGTTCATCATGGCAAAGCTCGGTGCAGTTTGTCCTTGTTTCCGGAGTCCATGAATCTTGCATGCGGTGGATATTTTGATCCATGACAGTGCATATTCCACAGGCAGCTGTGTTCCATCTCATCAAATGCAGACGTCTGTTTCTCCACCAGTGCTGATAGAGGAAAGTCTTTGGCATCTCATTATTAATTGAATTAAGGGAGGTATTTCTGGAGCAAGGTGAATTTTGAGCCTGGTAACAAAGAATTATTTATGGCGTGCTTTGAAATTCCCAGGCACTAATGGGACTTAGGCCATCACTGTCTATACGGATAAGGACATCGATGATCACACTCAGACACAGCCTCTCTGCCTTCTAGTGTAAATACAAACCAGCCTGGACAGAGATCCTTCCCGGTGCGTCATTCAGTGATTTAACACACAGAATAGACGATAAGTGACTAGAAGCCTCAAAGGGACTGTTTTTTTTTTTACATGTAGGATGGGATTGTTGCAACTATCTGGTTATGATGACCACAGCTGGAAACAACTCTGAGTCTGATCAGATCTGTGAAAAGTGCAATTCCCTTAAAAGCTCTGTGTTGTATCAACATGGCCAAGGTTACTCTGATGCTAAAATCCACCTTTATGTAACTATTAAGGCTCAGACACACCAGGGCTCAACAGTAAGGATTGCCTGATTGCCCAGGGCAGGTAAAATAGCACATTGAGCTAGTAAATCCACCAACCCGCCCAATCAAAAGAGAATTAAAAACATTATTTTTTCCAGAGCTGATCAAAGTAGTCAGTGTGAGCATTTTACTTTATTCTTATTTTTTTTTTTAGATGTTTTACCAGTTAGTTTGTTTTTATATGATTTGATATCCTTAAAATAGAGATAATGACTTACATCATATTTAAAGCTGCAGGTTTTAGGTTTTAGGGGCATGGGGGGGAATTGAAATTAATCACTGTTGGATGGAAATTAAAGTGCCACCATTGGAAATGTCAGAATGTTTCTTTCTCCACTGAAATGCCAGCTACAGCCCAGTTATCACCAGCTTGGGTACGCTGTGTTCTCTAAAATCAGGTATGATTACATCGTTCAGAACTGAGGAAGTGGAGGGTTAGGGGAGAAACAAGCAGGGTCGTGGGCGTGTGAAGATGGAAAGGAGTACTGGGTCATTAGTCTTTGATGTTTTTTTCCTCTGATGTGACCCATGACTAATTCTTTTCCACATTTTTAACATGAAGTATGTGCACGCAGGACTTTCTCTATGAATACATTAATAAATCTATCAATTAGTTATTTTGTTCATGTCCCCTAATAATGTTAGGCCTCACTTACTATGTTAATAATCTCATCCCCATAGTAACTGGATGCTATGCATTGGTTTCAAGGTTGACTGTAGTGTGTAAAAGAATCCCTTGCTAATCCAGACTTTAGTCTCCTACCTCAATGCCCCATCCATCCAGAAAATCTCCTGAGACATGCCTCCAGCTTGCGTGCATGAATCTATCATTAGGTATTATGCTGTTAAAGTGGTCGGCTCCTAGCTACTTACTGGAACTTATTTAATATTTTTTTTGTCAATGAATGATATAACTGCAACAATGTTATTATCTCTCCAAACTGTGTCTTTTTGGTCACGGCTAGATGCTACTTCAACATTGGAATGGGAATCATGAGGGACTAATAGGATGATGCATGGGTTCCCATGGGACATGAATGGTATTACATTGTGTTGTCCCAAAGGGGCTGAGACCGAAAGAATGGGAGTAGACAAGAAACATGGAGAATTTATGTTCCAAAACCTTATTATCATCTGACTTTTGTTCACTTTTGGGCCGCGTCAGCATGTACAAGCATTTACTCAACTGGGAAAATCAGCTATAGGCTTTGTCCATTCTGTTTAATATTACGTATACCCAGGGTTAGGGAGTAACAGAAAACAAGTAACTAAGTTACCTATTTAAAATACAAAATATGAGTAACTGTATTCTGTTATAGTTACAGATTAAATTTGTGGTATTCTGAATCTAGTTACTGACTTTAAAAATAGATTACTTGAAGGGATTTCTTTTTTTGTTTTTGTTTTATTTGCTCGTAGCCTATGTACTGAGTGAATGTGGCGTGAGTCCTGATACCAAAGACCTCCTTTAACGGAACTGCGCAGATGTTTTTTTTTATTCCAAAAGTTCTGCTAGTTTTTACTTGGCCATTCACTCCACTTACTGTAGCTGCTATTATTCAGACCACATAGTACTGTCAGGTGAAATGGCCCAGCTTTGCTTGGTAATATTCCTACACAGTAACTCCTAGAGGAGACTTTAACCTTGTGGATAAAAACTTCCATTCAGTGAAGAAAAATCTTTCCAACTACCATAGCTGACATTTTTGTTTTATTTTTGCAGATTTACAGGAAATAGGAAACCTGTCTTTAATGCTGTATGATGTTTGTAATTTCTTTACCACAGGAGAGACGATGATGAACTAGTCGTTGGATGCCGTCAGATACTGTATGACCATGCTGAGACAGGAACCGAAGCAAGTGGTGATGTTCAGACACAAGAAGGTAAACACTGAAAATGTAGATGTGCCTGTTAACTTAAAAAAAGTGTTGTCTTATTATTAAAACTTGCCCACATATTTGTATGTTTAAGCAATGATCACATCCTCATTCCCAGACGTTGCCATTAATTAATTGTTACTTTTAAAACAAAAACCTTACCAGTAACAAGCATGTGTAGAACGTTTTAATTTTTCATAAAATACCAAGAAACTGAGTCAAACAAATCAATGGGAAGAAATAAAATTGCAAATTTACATTAATTTAGTGTTTTGTGCCCCACATTGGGCACCACTTCTGCAAGCATAGGCTTATCCAAATATTAAAAAATAATTGTTTGACATCACTTGTTTAAGTCAGTTTGCCACATATGGAGTGGCAAACTATATTTCTCCTAACGGCATACTATAACAGAGCACATGAAGTAAATGCTTCATGGTTTAACTGAATAACAGCAAATGTGTCTTAGTTAATGTTGGAAGTGTAGAAGGTGTGCTCAGTTTTAGGTTAAAAGTAGATTACTAATGTTAAGTGCTAACGTATATCCACAATGGTAAAGTGAACAGTTGGTGTTTTGATTGGCTGAGTTAGAACTCTGCTTTGGTCTGTATAAAGAATGATCATGCAGCAACTGTCAGCAATTATGCCATTGTTGTACAACACAAATCTGTTGTATTTTTATGTAGTCTGTCACTCGCAGTATGCTTGTCAGACCAGATCTTAACACAGTTTTTGCACTGTTTCAGCACAGGCTGATGTCATTATTGTCTCATATTATAGTCACATTAGATCAAAGCTCACTGGTTTAGAAACCTTCCAGTCACATAAAAGCACTGGCCACTGCAGTGAAGTCACAGGGAAAAGCAGTAGATAATGGAGCAAAAACCTGAATGCCAAAAACATCCAGTGATTAGCATTTTAAAGTGGAAGCTGACAACTTTTCAACTCTGCTGCCCCCTACACTGTAAAATCTAACAAGTTGATCTTACTTAAAATCATCAAGGAAACAAATTGCCTTGAAAAGGGGAAGTAAATATAACTATTTTTACATTGTGTACTTAAAATCTGTTTCTTAGGTTGAATTAAAATCGTGTTGTATTTACTTAATTTTGTGAAATCATCTTAAAAATGACAAGTGAAATTAACACTTTTTTTTCTCTAAGTGATGGCAACTTAAGCAAACCAACTTTTTTGGACTTAACTGAACAGTTGGGTTACTAGTATTTAGGAAGCTGATTACATTTGATAAATAAAGTAAGCACAACAAAGAATTAGTTTGCAGAATTATTTTCATTTTAACAAAATGCCATTCTGAACATCTTGAGACAAGACCTGTGTTTACAGAAACAATCAAAACAAGTCTACTTTTAAGCCTTATAAAAAGTCTAATATTCAGATTAAATCTTTCTCTTTGATTTAAGATTTCAACGGGACTCCACTGAATGCCCTTTTATCACAAATATCAATATTCAGTTAAGCTTCAGCCAACTTGCAAAATACATAAATTGCTATCATTTTTAACTTGCAACTACTTCACTAAATTAAGTAAATACAACAAAAATGTAAGTCAACTTAACAGTAAGTATGAAATAAATATGAATTAAAACCAATAGTTATATTTACTGACCTGTATCTAGGCAATCGGTTTCCTAGATTTAGAAAAGTAAGATCAGCTTGTGAGTTTTCAGTATGGTGTGCCATGTGGTATTATTGTTGTTGTCGCTGTCGCAAAGACAACCAGATTGCTTTCTGTTTTTCTCAGAGCCTGGGTTACTACAGTTACTCTGGTTGTTCAACCATCTGCCACTTTTGCTACTGTGGATAGTAACTGCAAATAACTTACATTGATACTCTTGGTAAATGGGGTTAGTCGCCGGGGAAATCAAAAGCTCTATCCTCTTTCTGTTCTGGTTGCACAGTGGTTGATGCACTTCCTTTATGCTCTAAGTTGAGCCTTTATTTTTCCTGAATAGACACAACCGGTGGCAGACAGAATTGCATGGTAAAAGTGAGGTTTATAAGGAACAAATCTAAACACCTATGGTGTCGTATTCTATGGCCATTACATTGTGCAGTCAATATATACTTCATAATGATAAGTTAAAGCAAAAAAGGTATATATTTCCACTGCGAACTTTCTCAACAGAGTGAATTTTAATGTCCCATATGCTAATATGGTTATATGTAAAGGCTTGTTACATCCCAAAATACTTTTACCTTCTTTTTCTAAATGTATGTACAGCTTTGATATGAATTCAAAGTCTGTATTGTGATGTTGTATCTAAATGTGCTGGTATAAAGACTTGTGAGAGGTCTGACAGAGTGACAGTTGTTTTATGGGCCAGACTAACCGAGAGTGGCTGTTTCACATTAGTGTTTTACCCTAATATGTTAAAGGTGAGTATTCTAGTGTGAAAGAAGTGAACCTGTAATCAACAGGGTGCCACTTCTGCAGGGGTAGAGATAGACTATTCAGTCTGTGTTGATCCCCCTTCCAGTGCTGTGCCAGAATCCTTCCAGCTCTGTGTGAAATGCGATCCGTCGCATAGGGTCCGCCGCCTGGAGGCTCTCATCCTCTTTCACAACCCATATGCCCACACACTGCCAGCGCCACATCATTGCTGCAAATAGTGCATTTCATTGACATGCCTTTGTGCAGCATAAATGACTTATCATGTGGTCCTTCCACAAAAGGCTGCACATCCCTACTTCCCCTCTTTGTCTTTTTACACACACACTTTCTTTTTTCTTATCCCTCTCTGTCTTTCGTCAGCACTTTGGCAGTAATTTTTGCTTCAATGAACTGGGCATACAGTGCATGACTTGATCTGACATGAAAGCTAAAGGCTAGCTATTATAGCCCTGTATTAGAGCCCAGGAATGGGGAGAGAGAGAGAGGCAGAAGTATGGCGTAATTCAACATCAACAATAACAGCATCCTGAGCCTGTCCTCAGATCCTGAGAGGAGAGAAAGTGGGAGAGAGAGAGAGAGAGAGAGGGAGTGAGAGAGGAGGCTAGTCGCATCAGTCAAGAGGAGTAGGCGTGCTCTTGTGCGCTGCATCGTTTGATGATCTCCCCGGTTCCCCCTGAACCTCCACTCTCTGCTCTCTGCGGGTGAGGTCGGTCAAACAAAGCGACTGAGCGGACTTTCCCCCCGCCGGAGGAGTCGGGCTCGACTTTCCGCCGGGCAGCAGAGCCGTGTGCACCGCACCGGTCAGCCAGCGCGACCACACCGCGGCACTTTGGAGAACTCACACAGCTGAGGATCCTGCCGTTTGCCAGGGCGCATCGCTCAACCACGTCCCGCACCGAGAAACAGCCGAACACATTGCCATGATCGATTTAGTCAGTCAGCATAGGTGACTTTTGACTCCCTCCATCTATCCCCCCCCCCTTTCTTTTCATTTTTGGATTCTCAGGAGGGGGAAAAAATCCACGGTGGCATAAACCCAAAACTCGCTCGTTGCGCGTAGGGAGGGTATTTTTGCCCAAGATGCATGTGGATCGGAGCTGTGTGGTTTCCAGTGCGTGGTGTGCGTGTCTGCTTTTACTTTCCTTAACTCTGAGCACCAGGGTCACTGAGGTGGGAGGCACCCACCAAAGCATCCCTCCGTCCGTGTAAGTAGATGCTCTTTTACGCATCACTGGAATCTCCAAGTTTCAAAGCAGAACTTGACTGAAAAAAATACCCGAGCTGTATGAGTCCACAAAAAATATTTGATGTCGTATTGCGATCTGTCATTGAGCGATTTCCACTGCTGTTTAATGGTGTGTTTGTTGAATGTGATGCCTCTTTTCCATCTAAATTTCTTTTTGTATTATTGCCTAATTTAAGTATTTAAATTTAAGTTTGCATCAGCATTGCAAATGGAATTTCTCTCAGAATTGTCAAAATGCAGATTAGTCAGTACTTTTTAAGACAGTGTGTTAATTCTTAATCTAAGATGTGGCCTACGCGAATATATATTTTAAAACTGTTTCTGATTTCTCGCTTGTCTCTCTGTGTGTTTGCTGTCTACAGGGTGAAGCTGTGGGCTTCAGCTTTTGGTGGGGAGATGAAGTCCATCTCGGCAAAGTACTCCGGCTCCCAGCTGCTTCAGAAGGTGAGCAGTTTAATTGTCTGGATTCAACTTCAGGTGTCACATTAAAAGTACACTCTTGATCCTCAGTACTCTTAAAGTATTATTCAAATGTCCACATGACTGAACTTGAGCAGGGTTTTCTTGTGGGCAGTTTTACTCTTGCAAAATATTAGGAGGAGCATGAGAGGTTTTCTTTTTTTTAAAAAAAGGAGCTCTTCTGTCCTTGAAATATATTTTTATTTAAAAAGTATCAAATGTTTACACCATCCCAGTGTGTAAGTACGCCAGGGGACACATTCTGTGCTGCAGATACTCTTTTTCGCCAAGCTGAAAATATGTGATATGTGAGCAAAGTAACTGTTTATTTAAAAGCTTAAGTATACCTTTTGGAGAGACTTTTAAAATTGCAGTTGTGATGTGAAAAGACCAGCTTATGAGAGGAAATGACTGCTGAAATGACTGCTGTTGAGTAATTTTTGAATTGAGAGAAATGTCACTCTTCATCTCTTAAACTGCAGGACCTGTGCTTTTTAGCCACTTGAGAATCGGTAATGCATATCGACTAGGTAGGCACAGATTTAAAAGCTTATTCGGAACATGTGCCTTTTTAAATGGGTGTCCAATTCACAAGCTCTCCGGCAGATGCATTCACTCACACATGCAGGCATACACACACACACACACACACACACACACACACTCTCCGGAAAGCTCCTTTTTTTTTTTTTTTTTTTTTTTTTTGCTAAGCAACTGAATGTTCCTCACATTTCTAACACCCCCTTACCTCTTTTCGTACCTCTCTGCAGTCTGTTTCCATCCCTCTTCCTCTCTGCGTTGTGACATTAATGCAAGATTTGAGTTTGATGGAATGCAAATTTTCCTAATGGAGGGTCAGTTGATGAAGCATGAGTTAAAGTGGGCTAATGGATAGCCGGTGGATAAAGGGCCAAGCTGAAGCTAACCTCTCGGCGGGTGCACAGACACAATGTTGTGCTTGGGGCCATCAGTTCAAGGGCCCCGCTGGATGCGGAGACCCACTGTGGTGTGTGGCTGCAGTCAGGTGTGACACACAACAAACAATGATCTGATGTGACACACAAACTAACACATATACCCTATACATGAGTGCACACGAACGGAACCCCACCCGCCACACACATAAATGTATGCACATGACCACACACTGCATATTCACATGCACAGTGACTATGACACATTCGGGCGAATAGCGTGGATTTCATCAGCCGCTCAGAAGCCAGAGGAGTGGTGTTATCTTTTTTGATAGGATAAAAACTGTTCCCCTTCTCATCTTTTTCTGCCTCAAAAAGAAAGATAACCCTCCCACAGAGTGACGACCTCTTTATGAAATGCAAATGAAGGCCGCAGGGTTAATTGAGCAAAGAAAAGACTCGAGACCTCTTTGTGGGAAAAGTGCATCTTTTACACCAAACTGTTATGTTGGAAGTATAGTGTTATTCACTGTGTCCACTTGCTGGATCGCACGGCATTGTCAGATATGCCGGATGTACAAACGCACACAAGCATGCACTCCCAGGCTTTTGGCAACATGTCACAGTGTCCTGTATATTGTGCCTTATTGTGTATCGGTCTGGTAGCTCTTGTCCAGGAACGATGACGAGGGACCACAGTTCCCTCCAGGGCACATATGCTTTTAAATAGGCAGAAAGAATGAGGGATATACACTGTTGTACATGGAGAGAAGGATGGTACTGAGGAGAAAAGACCAAAGCTTGCGTGCGCGTGTGTGTGTGTGTGTGTGTGTGTGTGTGTGTGTGTGTGTGTGTGTGTGTGTGTGTGTGTGTGTGTGTGTTTGTTTCCCCTGGGCAGGGGACAGATGGACTCAGTCTCTCTTCAGTTATTTCTCTGACCCTAGCGTAACAAAACTCTTGGAAATAACCATACCTCTGCATGAGTCTCACACACACACACACACACACACACACACACACACACAAAAAACCCAACACAGATACCCTATGCGTGCAACTTAACATGAATCATGCTGCATAAATAGACCAACACAAGGAAATATTGAATGCACAGGCGATATGCTTATAGCATATCATGGTATGTTTTAAAAATATGTTTTGTAGCTTGACTGTTAAATAAATTGTATAACATATAGAAAATGTCTTACAAATACTTAAAAAATCATCTTAATATTTTGTTAATAGTCATCAAATGTATACCATGTATTTTGCTAAAACATTTGGATGAGTAGGTTGGTAGTTAAATTATTTAAAGATGACTCACGACAATACAGATCTTGTCTGTACAGTGTACAAAATCTCAGTTAGGCCACCACAAAAGTAACAGAACAACAAAAACGCTTTTCAGGTTTTATGTACTGTCATAATTTCTGTGCAACAGTTTTAAACTTGTGCTTTTGTGGTTCATGCTTTTGCTTTTTGCTCCAAGTTAAAATGTCACAAATCTGAATTTGATTTGTCCTTCGTGTTGACTCAGCATTGATTTGATACTTAATTTTACTTCAAGCGCAATCATCTTGAATGAGAAATGATTTTTTTATTTTTATATATTTATACTTTATTTATATTTTAATTGAAGGGCAGCCCTAATCCAAATACATTATATGCCTAATTGAATATTTTATTAGATGATTGATATGAATGCTATCAGTAATTTCAGAATGAAGGAAGGTTTGTAGGGTTCATTTTTTAACAAATTTCTGACATAGTCGCATGCATACTAAATTGAAAAACAACTCACAGAAGACCTAGGCGGGTACAGAAATGATAACACTCTTTCGTTCAAATAAGCTGATTTGTTTGGTGCTGTTTTCAGAGATAAATTGTACATCTTTTAAAAAATCCCTTTGGACCAGTTTTGGCCTTACATCTAAACCCCTCATCTCCTCTTTCCTCTCCTGTCCTGATCTGTCCTCCATCCCCACGCCACAGCCCACTTCCTGTATCCATCGGAAATGGCTCTTATTTCAAGGTTATACCAGTCAGGGCATGTGTGTGTGTGTGTGTGTGTGTGTGTGTGTGTGTGTGTGTGTGTGTGTGTGTGTGTGTGTGTGTGTGTGTGTGTGTGTGTGTGTGTGTGTGTGTGTGTGAGAGAGAGATATTGTATGTGCACTTGTGTTTCCCTGAAGAAGAAGAAGAAAAAAAACATGATCAATAGCGCCTTCAATTTGTTACACAAATCATACCATAGCAGTATACTCATATTCATGCCTCTATGTGCAAATACAATACATGTGCATAGAGCACTGTACGCTATACTGCGTACACTAGCCGTTAAAAGGACAGCAGACTTCTGTTTGAGACACATTAAACATCTCCCACTGATAGTTAGAATTAGCTCTGTGTGTTTTACCCTCTTCACTGCTATTCTGTTGAAATCTTTAATTTCATGTATCATTGAGCAACCTGTCTATATGAGCCAGCCTGGCTGTGATGGCTGTGTCTGTGTGTGTGTTGTTGGCTGGACTAGTTTTCACCTCACTGATGTTATGGCTTTCTGGAATCAAAGTAGTGGGACATTATGCCATGCTGAAATAACTTTGAAGCCTCTTGGAAATGGAAGATATAAGACAAATGATCATTCTGTGGGATCGCCACAGTGGCTGGCGGAAAGTTATCCGTGCACATTTGCTTTCCTATTTTTAAAAGCATAAGCTGTAGGCAGCGGCCGTATGTATTTGCAGCGTGTGTGTGTGTGTGTTTGTTAAGTTTGCATACCTACTTAAAGCATGCTCTATCACACACTCCAAAAGATTGCTGGATGATAGGAAGGTGTAATGATGTGTGACAAGAGTATGCTGGGAATCGATTTGCCTGGATGGGGAAATAGAGTTTGTGTGTGTGTGTGTGTGTGTGTGTGTGTGTTTGTCTTAGTGTGTGTGCATAATGTGCCATACTGATGTTTCCAGTCATCAGCTTTGGCTACAAAATATTTGTTTGTTATTACTAAGTGATTTCAATCAAATATGTGTATGAGCATCAATCGAAACTTTGAATACTATTTGCCTTTGTCAGACACAATTAAATTCAAAGTATGTACTGTATATGTCGAGGCCGTAGGGTCTGATTCTGGCTCCCCTGGGAAAAATTTCAAAATTTTAAAATTAATTTTATACTATACTATACTATACTATACTATACTGCACTATAATAATTGAAACTTTACTCAAACAAAAAACAAGAAATTAATACTAGTTGAATACACCTGTGAGCCGTCTTCTGCTGGGGCACAGCAATACCAGTTGCACAAACCACACACAGAAGTGAAGGGTGCCATAAAACTGCTCGCAATAAGAATGGCAATTTGCTTGCGCATGATTATTTTGGACAGCAGCTCGTGGTTCCCTATTGTATTTTATCTATTCTTTATTTTCATTTTTTAATGTTTTTTTTAAATTAATGACTGTCATATGTAATGGATATATATATATATATATATATATATATATATAATGCAGTTATTCTGAAAACATTATATCACATATCACATTATATTATATCAGTTGCCAGCTAATTTGGCAGTATCTAATGGGCTGTCGGAAAATCTTATAAACTTGAGAGATCAGTTAGTTCTGCTGTACATGATCAGTTAAGTGATTTACTCATGAGTGATATATTTCAATCTGTTGGAGACCTTTCAACAACGCTTGTTTCACAGAAACGTAATTGAATATTTCCACAGAGGGCAGTCCCATGTTTGTCTGTGTTGGGGAAAAAATGATCTATTTTTGTTCTGAATATGTATTTTAGTCACACTAACCAGATTTAAGAGCATGACTAATTATCTAATTTAGAAGTGGAAATGATTATGCATTTTGGTTTTTCACGTTCATTTAAAATTAATTACATATTTGGATGAAAACAGTGGAAGAGTGATTCTTGCTGTGTTCGGCTATGAGTTTTTAAAATGTTTCCCACTCAGTACTCACATTAAATTATGCTTAAAGTTTTAATTTGACTAAGCATTCCTTTTTTTATTTCCAAATGTTATGCAGCTGTCATACTTCTTATAATGAAATCAAAGTATTTTTAGTGTATTTTATTTCTTAAACAAATATGCCTTTTTGAAAAATTTGAGAAGAAAATATTTTATTTATGTGAGTAAAAGGTTATTCGCATTCACACATTGCTAAAAGTTACTTTGGTAAACTCAATAAAAGAGTGATTTCTGTTCTACATTGTGCAAATACACATCAATATATTTTCAGAAAACATTTACAGACTATTTTTTGGGTGTCCAGGGTTGTGCTGGAGGAATTTAGATGACCCCATTTTTTTCTAAAATCCTTGCTGTTTTCTGTACGTAGGCTGCTGCTTCAGCCTGGTGGAGAAAAATTATATCAACTAGAAAAGTGCACCACTTAGAGTGCAAATCTTCTCCAGGTGGGTGCCGGAGCTGATCGCAACCACTCTAGACAATGCAAGTGGCACACCTGCGCTCAGTGGAATTGTCCCTTCCGGCTCCCTTACTGTCAAGATAGCGGCAAAGATAATGAAAACCTTTTTCTTGCATCATGTCTAACTTAAACGAATTAATCTGCAGATGCCCGGGTATAAAAAGCATCAAACTTTTCTATGGTTTTCAGTTGGTCCATTAAATGGTTATTGTTTTCAGCCAGGCTGATTTCTGGAAATGCCTTTTACACTTTTGCTACATGGTTTGTTGATGACCTCAGCCCCCACTGGCTGGATAAGAGGAGTGAAGTAAAAGATTCAATAAAACAGGTTTATCAACAGTCATAAATCACCCCAAATCATGAGACCCTGCACATAAAATGTTAAGCTGATTGGTCCAGTAGTTTGCATGATTAACTGTGGACAGACAGATGCAAACACTCACATATGCAAACACACAAACAAATGCATTATCTCCACCGGTTTTATGCCTGGCAGAGATGATAATAGATTTCACCTGATTGCTGAAACTTGAGTTTTATACTGCTGAGATACTGAAAAAGGCTATTTTCTGGGTCCATTAATTTAAATTGTATGGTCAAACTCCATCACTTGTTCCTCAGACTCATTTGAGGAGCAGTTTTACTTTTTTCTCTTTTTGCCCTCTATTTGCCTTTCTTGCCCCATGGATGACTTTGTATATCTGTGTGTGTGTGCTTCTGTGTCAAAGTGGAGGGGGAAGTATGTGTGATGGTGCCAGTCTGCTGCCAAGGGTGGGTGATGGCTGAGGCGTTCCAGTGTAACAGTGTGTCAGTGAGGGGGAGACGGCTGCAGATTAGATTTAGCGTTGGGAAAATTGAATAGCTGTCAGGTTTGGTTCAGCACGGCTGGCGATGAGGTGAGGGAAGGGGTGTGTAGGGGTGTGTACTGATGACTGTCCCTCTTTCCCTAACCTCCCCTAACCCTCCCATCTCTTCTCCCGCTTCACTCTCCCTCCCCCTCTTGTTCTCATTGACCAAAGCATGATCTTACTAAATTTAATTCCTCCACCGCCTGTGGAGAGAGAGGGAAGAGAGAGAGGTGTGTGCATGTGTATAAAGAGAACGGGATTGGGTAAAGAAGGAGGAATGCTATGTCACAGAGTTAATTACAGTGTTAGCAGGCGGGAGTGCAGCCTGTGCTGCTATCCTTTCATGTCCTAGCAGGCCAGCTTTAGCCAACACAGCCACTCACTCATACTGTAATTAGTGCTTTGTTGGTGAGAAAAGCATGAGAAAAGCCACTGTGAATCAAACACCCTGCCTTTGCTGTAGAGAGGTCAGGAGCAGGGAGCCAGGGCCCTTTGCTACGGGATTAAAGAACTTAAATTCTTAAAGAGCACAACTGCTGACACTGTGTTTGTGGGCTTAGAAAATCAAGTGTCTTTTGATGACTTGTTGTGTGGTTTACCTCTTTGATTCATCCCCAATCTCTCATTCGCCAGTGTGAACAGTGTTTGATTTAGTAGTTAATTTGTGTTGGTAAGGAAGCAGATTTTTTTTACCAGTTTCTGAAGTTTCTGCACAAGACACACACATGCACGCAGAGTGTTTGCATACAGTGTAACACCTTGCGCTCCGTGCTATTAGGATGATGAATGTGAACACTGAAGATAAATATCCACTGTCATCTGTCATCGGCTGATCGGGCCTGGCTCTGCCTCTGTTGGCCTGCAGATAAAGAGTATCTCACCGTGGCTACACCGGACATTAACGGACTCACACAAGCATACACACACACTCGTGCACAAAATTCTGTAATTATGATGGATTGTTTACCTGGTGTGCTCCACACTGGATTGCATGCAGAGAGTAAACATTAGGCAACTTGGTGAAGGGGCGGGACTAGTACTATTAAGCACATTAACGTGTGCGGCATTGTGTGAAGGACTGTCTGTGACTTGCTGCTGTCCACATCCATCATCCTGAAGCTTGTTTGGGTCCACCCTGTGTGCTGTAGGTAAAGATGGTCGTATAAAGCAATACACTGAATTGAATAAAGGACATCAGACCCATTACAGCTGCTCCATCAATCACAAATACCTCCTTAAATGTCGTAAACCTCTGCATGCTCACATAATTCTGCTTTATGCTCAGAACTGAAGATAAACTGGCACCTTACTCTTTCTGTCTTTCTCTCTTTCTTTCTTTCTTACCCCCCTTCTCTCTTTTTCTTTCTGTCTCTTTCTGTATCTTCTCTCTTTCTGTCTCTTTCTGTCTTTCTGTCTCTTTCCTACTCTCTCTCTCTCTCTATACTGGTGATTTACAATGGCGTATTTTACAAGAAATTGTGGCAGTGAATGCCTTTGTGTCATTATTAAATCTGTTGGTTTCAGATGTTTCTCGATTTTTCACAATGAGAGACATTTTTTGTTGCTTTACAATGTTCCCGATTAATGTTTTCATTTGGGTTGCTTTGCGCGTTATTGTCAACCTTCAGAGAGAAATTCACTGAACAGATGTTTATATTTGGTTTTGCTTATGGTTAAAAAAAAGAAAAGAAAAAAGTCAGCTGCTGAACTTCCCTTTTGGTCAAACTAAGTTGGCAGTTTACCTGAGTAGAAAGGAAAAGAGGAGATGTGATGCTGATGTGAGTCTAGTTAGAGCACAACTACCATTTCAAAATGGAGGATTTGGATGCTTTTTGAGATTTCTGGGAATATGAAGGCTTGCCTCTGTCTTTAAAAAAAAACAAAAAAAAACCCTTTGCAGGTGTGTTGCTTTAATGAGCTGAATTTATTTAAGTTTGGGTTTTTACTGTAGTCCAGGATTGTATTCGTAATTAACAATTGTAAACATAGAAATATCTTATTTGAATAAATGTGTTTAAAAACTCATTCTCTCTCTCTCTCTCTTTCTCTCCCTCTTTCTTTCTCACACACTTGCACATTTTGTCTTTTGATACTTTCCACCTTTCTATAAACTTGTTTTTGTGTCTTTATGCCTCCCCCAATAATTTGCCTCTTTTTCCCCCCTTCCCTCTCGCACTTTCTCTCCTCCTCTCCCTCCATCCCTCTGCTTTAATAATGAATAGGATGCAGCTACGGCACTAAAGAATACATGGGAGGGGATCTTGGGACACGCCAGTGTTTGGAGCAAGTGTTGGTGCGCACATCCTCAAAAAAAAAAATCTAGTTCCGCTGGCCCAGCACAATGTCGAGCACTCGCTGCACTCTCGGGCGACCTCACTATGTGTCCCAAGTCACCCCCCTCTGCCTCTGCATCAACTCTGCCAACATACACACGCACTCACACAAACGCACACATAGTTTGGCTGTACTTTATGAAACCCAGCACTGCACCCACTTCGCACAACACTTCTCATAGATTGTGAGAGTGCTGCCAAATCCAGCTCAGTGGGACAACAGTGGCCCCTCCTTCTGATGACCTTCACCTGCACTTGCTACCATCTCACTCAAACACAAACTTGCTACTGTAACACAGGGTTGATGGATACAGTTATGAATAAACAGCAATGTGAGGAAACATATCAGCACACACACATGCACTTAAGTTAGCCTCTCCTTGTTACTCGCACTCTATCAGTGTGTATTTATTTTACATTTCTGTTGTGTCTCCTTTTCGTGCCATGTGATGTATTTATTGGCTAGTGACCTGGGCCGGCCAGTGTGCAGATGACACTGTGGTAATGCTTTTCACAGAGTAAGTGACAAACGATTACTTAGACACAAGGATCAGTATGGATCAATGCTGAGCCATATTGATCACATGGTATTGTTGACATGTGCAGTAACAAAGACAGATACTGTGTGGAGAGTAAGCAGTCCATTTTTTCGTTCTCACAGAGAAATGATTGCTTATTATTTGAATGCATTCATTTTATGTGATTAATCAAGTTTAATTGAAGACCTGATTTATCCCTCTTAGGTACTTGGTTCACTGCGATTTTCAGAACCAGACCTTTTAGGCAGCGTTTATCCAGTAGGTTAGCAGCAAAAACATAACTGTTTGCATGTGGCCTTTGTGTTATGGTGTGTGTCCACAGGATCAGTTATTTCCACACCTTCCATTAACTGTGTACATAAGCAGCCATTTAGTGCATTCAGATAGCAGCCATGGCATATAAAGAGGTGGGATGCCCACTCCTCATTTGCATAAAGTTGAATCTAGACTACTTTATGTACATTGGGGGCATCCAGCATGACCTGCTACCTCTGGAAAATCCCCAAAAACCTTTAAACTAATTGTTGTTGACCTAAGATGAAGACAGACTCAGAAACAGCAACTTATTTCTCGCCTCAAATATTCAGAAACACATTCCGGTTAACTGGTTTCATAATATACCGTTAGAGAAAGTTTCCATCAAGTGTCCAAAGCTTGGAAGTGGCATTACCCCTCACATTAAAAACGCTCCGGTGGACTTTCCATAGGTGATAAAATTCTTACAAAATGTCTGATGACTAAAAAAAACAACCCAAAAATAAAATAACCTAAGCACACAATTGAAATGTCAATTTATGTTAAAGGTTGTATTTTTCAAACTTCCATAAAATATACAGTTTTTAAAATGTTATATTCTGATGGTATATTTGTATAGTATAAAGATGTTTTCAATGACAATACAATCAATAAGGTAAATTCACGGTGCTACTGCTGATAGTGGTAATATGATTTTAAAAAACACATTGAAGCATAATAACAGTTGTGGAAATTGGTCACTTCACTCTTATAAGTCAGAGTTGTACAGCTTCTGCTCAAAGGGTGTATCCAGATAGAAATGTATAGAAAATACTCAGTTTTTCAATTTCTGCGCTTGAAGACAAGTCAGTAATGTTTTGTAGAATACCACAAAAGAGGATTTGTAGAGCTGTTGCACCATCACACAAAGGAGCAAGTCTGATGAAATACTAAAAAAGATTTCACTGCATTTTATTGGGCTTTTTTGTCATTTTGAATGGCTGCTAATGGATTTTGGAACTTGCCAAGTTAGATTGGAAAATGTGATGAGCATGGCTGCCAGAAATTCCAAATGGCCAGCTGTTTTTGGCCAACCGCAGAATATGAGTATCCTGTTTGATATTGACTGCTACATAGAAAATCAATGAACTTTCAATGACTGAGTGATCAAGTTGATGGCTGCATAAAGGCAGGGTGACTGTTCGTTTCTGTGATGCTGGCCCACCAAGTATCCATTCATGTAATTGTGTAGTGGGAATCTAAAACCCAAAGCTGACAATGAAAGAGTTAAAAAATTGCATTGCATTTCTGTACAATACGCTGATGATGCTCAGACTTGGATTAGTCCTGCTGGGTCGCAGTAGTACAAGCTGTGGTCATGTGATGTGTGGAATAATATTTGGCACTTTTACAGCTGAGAAACTGACCTCTATTTGAATGCCACAGTATTCCTTAACACTGATGCCAGCCACATGCATTCCCACATCCTTCCACACCCTTTTATAATATATCATAATTTATTCCTGTCTACTTCTTCTGCATCATGTGATGTTTTATGTCTTATGTTTTGGATTCTCATTTTTACTTGCATGTTTTTCTCTTATATATTTGATATAACATATACTTACATATGCACATACATAGTAGCATTGGAGAAAGCCTGGAAGCTAGCATTTTATTGCAAACAACTGCTCCACAGTTGTTATGATTATGACAACAACAAAAAAAAGAAAGAAAAAAAGACTTGAAACATGAAACAAAGCATACACCATCTGAGGCTTGTTTCTGGAGTGTGATACAGAAAACAGTTTAATATATATACACAACATCATCAGCTGAAATGAGCTTATTGCAGATATATTGGTGTTGGTGTATGTCGGTGATAAATAACAAGAAATCTCAGTAGTCCATAAATGTCAAACTAGGAGTGAGTTGATTTAGAAACTGTGTCTCCATTAGAATTAGACTTAGATTTACTCATTTCCATTTGCACAGGTACAGCATAGAACAGGTACATTAGATTTTTTGTGCATATCTCTCAGCTTGTAAGTTAGCTTGTAAGGCAAAACAAGGGGCACCCTGATACTCATCTGGCAGAGCAGGCACCTCATGTACAGAGGTTATGTCCTTGCCGCAATGGTCATGGGTTCAATTCCACCCATGGCCCTTTGCTGCATGTCATTTCCTCTCTCTCCCACCTTTTAATCTAGTACTATCCTATCAATTAAAGGTGAAAAAAAACTGAGACCAATAATTAGAAAAAGAATAAGGCAAAATGAAATAGGCAGTTGAAAGAGCAGCATATGAAAACAAGATTCACAGTTTACATTAAAGGTACACACTATGAATCACATACAAATAAAAATAAATACTTTGAATTATTGCACAATAAAATAAAAAAAAACAAAAAAAAACTATGAATTATTGCACAAGACTCATGACAGAGATAAGGTAGCCCCGGAGAGTGAGAGAGTATGAAGTAGATTTGAGTCCAGAACCACAGTCTGTAAAGTTTATGCAAGGTGTTTGGTATCCATAGTGTGAAAGAGGTGAGGGATGTGGTATTTCCTTCTGCCTTTGTTACATAACAAGTTCATTTTTTAAACAGTAAAATGCCTCACTCAGTCTTCATCTTGGTCACAATTCATTAAAAGAAATAAAAAAGATCTAAAGGATTTGTATAAAGGTTATTTGTATGGTATTTGTTAAAAAATATTTTAAATTTTTTAAATATCTCAAATATAGATATTATAATCATCCCCAAAAATGTCTCGTCAGTAAGGCTATCCTAAATATCATGTTATATAAAAGTGATCATATTTAAATTGTAAGGATGCAGTGATGTCATTTAAGTTTTTTTAATCTATTCCATTAGAAACTCTTTATCTTCTTTAGTTCATATTTTACATTCTGCATTTATTTCAAATTGTTTTATTATATTCATATATTCAGTTCAGCTTCATAGTATCTGCTGATAAATGTTTTGCGGTTCTCAGAAGTATTCTCCTCCTCTGTAGGTGGTCCATTTATTTCTTTGTGAGGCCTTCAAAGCAAACTCAAATGAAACTGTGGTCCAAAAAGTGTAACTTCCCATAATAAATCTCCACTTGCAAGGATGAATATTACCTTAATACATCCACCACAATGTTTTGCTCTCTCCTTCCACTTTCACGCTGGCTGCTGCTAGAATCAATTTGAGACTGTGAGAATGTATGGAGTGGAATAGGGAAGCAGCAGGCTGCATTGTACGTGCTGCTAAGCATGAAAAATGTTTTCCACAACTCTGCTGAAACCAACTGAATGCAGGCAACTACAGATAGACTGTGGACTATTAATCAGTTCCATGTGAACAGATTAGACCTGCTCTTGGTGCTATTATGTTTTTTGGTGAAGTGAATTATGACTGTATGAAAGAAAAAGTGTCAAGAGGGAACTTCCTGTACTAGCTTTCCTTCTGAAAGGGAAAGACTGACTTTGCTTTCGACATGTATATTTATTTTTATTTATTTATTTTAGTGTCCATGGTTCTCATGCTGGCATGGATGATGTCAGCCTCAGCCCTTAAGCAGCTTCTGTGTGTGTGTGTGTGTGTGTAGGTGGTGGGCACACCATTATGGCAATGCATGTGAGGACATTGAAAGATGGCGGTCATTAGAGGGAGCAGGGATTTGGCACCCACTCTGAGGGGCAATGGTGCATGCCCAACAGACGCAGTGCACCCTGGGACAAACTCCTGAACGTTGCTACCAGCTGTGCCATAAGGCCTTGTGTGCGTGTGCGTGTGTATGTGTGTGAGTGTTCGTATTAGTATACAGCTGTTATTCCACGGTTCCTCTCAAAAGCCCTCAGGCAGCCTTTAAACACACTATCATTGCAGAGGCACCACACACACACACACACACACACACACACACACACACACACGCACACACACACACACAATCAGGAGCTGTGAAGTGTATGTTAGTGGTTTCAGTTACACTGAAATAAAAATAGCAACATGGCATTTTTGGGGTTAAATATCAGCAGGATGGTTTCATATATTGCATTGGACAGTGGACAGTCCCCTTTGCTTTGTCAGGACTTCGTTATGCTTTGTGTTCCAAATGCCTGCTCAGCATGGACGATGTAAGTTTTTGAGTTTTCTGTCTGGAACTATGTGTGCTTTTCATGCTGCTGCATTTCATGGTCAGGTCTCCCTAGAAAATGAGATTCTTAATCGCAATGAGACTCTCCTGGTTAAAGAAATAGATTGTGGCATTGTAGCATTGTTAAGTGGTCACTCCCATGAGTTACTGCAGTGTTGGGACAGTTTATTGACATTTGATTGGACCAATAGAAAAACAGCAGAGCCGCACCAACCAGAATCCCCGCCCCTAGAACATTTGTACATTTACTGTATTGACTAAAGCTATGATTTTGGATTGTAGCTTTTTGTCATATTTTGGAATAATTTGGGCTGCAGTTTTTCTTGCATGGCTTGCAATTCCACATTTATTTGCATTTTAACTAACAGATGAAATTAATGCTAGATCTTTGCTCACAGGCAGTATGGATAACACCCGGCATGTAGTATGTTCCTTGGAGGCAAAACAACATTGTTGGGATTGCTCGGAAATTTTACACAGACATTCATGGTCCCCAGAGGAAGAAGGCTACTGATTTGGGTGATCCCCTTACTTTTCTCATAGTGCCACCATGAGGTTGACATTAATATCTTTGCAACTATAGGCAGATACCATTATATTTGGTACAGTCGTATGCCTCCCTTGAAGTAATTACATTTGCATTAGCCTCAGCTTCACTTTGTTTTTGTTTTTTTGTGCTAATTAGGAAATGTTATCGTGCACATGCCACGCTAAGGCTACACACAAACACTATACTTAGCTAAACATCAGCATGTTAGCATTGTCATTGGGAGTGTGTTAGCACGCTGATATTGAGCATTTATATCACAGCTGCACACTGTGTTGTTACAGTGTCGTAGAGCCATCATGGCTGCAGACTAAGTAATTTGAAACAAGCTCAGGTATGTGAAAGAAAGTCTCAAATCCTTCTGGTCAACCTTAAATTAAGTTGTAACCCATTAAACAAATCAAGATAAGATTGCCTTTGAGGTATGAAAGCTGATCATTAAAAAAGCCACATTATTTACTATTTTTCCCCTCCAAAGCAGTTAATTGTGTTTTTAGTTACACACTGTAAAATCTGACAAGTTGAAACCAATTGCCTTGATGTATGTAATGTAAGTATATATAACTACTAATCTTAATGTATGTTTACTTTATAACTTATTGTAAAGTTTACTTAAAGTTTAGTTATATTTACTTAATACTTGAAGTTGTTGCAACTTAAAAATTACAAGTGTAACTAAATCAACCTTTCTAAGTTTAAGCAACATCAATAAACCAAGTTTACCAACTTTTCCAAGATTATTTTAAGCAAGATTAACTTCAGATTAGAACTCAGATTTTACAGAGCAATATTTCAGACCAATGTCTTCCAATGCTTAGGCAAAAAAAAAAAGAAAAAAAGAAAAAAGCAAAACATGCCTTTTGTTGCGTGATTTATCGGGTCTAAAACAAGTCAGTTCTCAGAGCAATCATGTTTTAAGTCTGGCTTAAGTCCAAGTTATATGTCTTAGTGTGCAGCTTTCATTTTTATTACATTTGAACAATCATTGTCTGGTTTATCTTAACATTGGGAAATTGGTTGTTGAACTGTTTTCACTCCAATTACTGACTCCCTGAGTCCTATATTTGTAAATTGTTTTCAGCTGTCAGTTCTGATTTTAGCTTTTCTGATGATAACACATTTACAGCTGCTGCCACCACTGTCAACCCACTGAAGAATGGGAAGCCAAGAAAGACTTGTAGGATCATTATTCAGCCGTTGTTATCTTTCTAGACAGAGCAGAGCATTAATCAATCAAAAGCAAAGAGATATGATATTTGGAACATTGTTATTATACCCGACACAAGGCAGGATCTTTCACTGTAATCAATCGTCAATTAAATTAAGTTGTTTTAAACAGGAAGCTAAGGTAGCTGAGTAGTTACAGTGCATGCCACATAACCGCAGCATTACAGGTGTGATTCCAGCATTGGGGCCTTTGTTGCATGTCATCCCCCTCTTTCTGTCCCTTTTCCTGGTCTGCCTCTTTACTGTCATCGCTCAAATAAAGGTAAAGATGCCCAAAAAATAGACGTTTTAAACAATTCAGTGTATGAATCTCTAGGCAAGATAGCATGTGGGGTAAGTAAGTTTTTTTACTTCATGTGGTCAAGTGCCTATGTTCAACAGGTGCTTTATGATGCCTTTAGATGTGACTCAGCATGAAGACCAGAGCATTTTTTGTGCCAAATGCCAAGTGTTAGTCATACCACAATCTGGTTTCCTGTTCAGGCATTTTCAGCCTCTAACTGTGAGTCTGACCACATGGTAGATGTCCAGGGCCAAGCAACAGGCCACAATGAAATGTTTCCCAGCTTGCTTCTACTTACGGCACAGTCTATTTCCTATCATGAGCTGTCGTCTTCTCGCCGTATGATTGAGTGGTCTGTCAAAGCTATTTGTGTGTGCATTTGTTCTCACAATCCTCCCCATTCATTCACAGCGCATTGATCTCACTTTGAGACATCTCCGCGTTATGATCAATATTATATTCATCTCCACTGATAGATTGCATTGTGGTGAATGGAGCAGCGATTAAGGTGTGGCCGGTCAGGCAAGAAGAGTTTATGATCTCCTGAGTTTTATTTGCTTTTAAAGATGTCTTGTTTTTATGTCAGTGTGATTAGCATTTACAGTAAGTGTTTAATTTACTTTTGTGTGGGTGTGTGTGTGTGTGTGTGTGTGTGTGTGTGTGTGTGTGTGTGTGTGTGTGTGTGTGTGTGTGTTTAACAATCCGCGGGGAGTGTCTCTGTGCCACCAGATACGGGACTCAGACCAACATGCTTTTGAGGCAGGGAGGACAAGCGTGAAATTAATTGTTCCACTTCATCTCCGGCCAGCGCTCTTCTTTTGAGGGAACAATTTGTCGGCTGGCATACAAGGGAGGGTATGAAAGGAGGAGGGCACAGCAACAATTTGGCGTTCATGGGAGATCCTGTGATCCAGCAGTGATTTCCTGCTGTGGATTTGGGCTGGTGCTTCTGTCCCTGTGCACAAGTAACAGACTAAGAGTGTATGGAGTGAATGCAACATCAGTCAAAGTGCAGTTGTTTCCATGTGTTGTTTCAGTTTTTGTTTCAGTTGCAAGGTTTGTCACCAGAGAGATGTTTTCACATTCCAGTATTAGTGGGTGCTGTGTGTGTGTGTGTGTGTGTGTGTGTGTGTGTGTGTGTGTGTGTGTGTGTGTGTGTGTGTGCACTTCCCTAAAATCTGATATTCAAACATACCCCATGCAAGCTACATTAAGTATGTCACAAATTCCAAAGCCAATCGTTGTCCAATATGCCACACTAGGACTGTGATGCTACGGGTTCTTTTCTTAACAGGTGTAAGAGCAATGTATCCCAGACTGATGACAATAAACAGAGAAAGGTGGCTGCATTAGAGTACATAAGTGCATTTTTTTATTACTTTATTTTATCATCTCAAATGAAGAATGATGTGATGGGGGTCAGAAGGTTGACAACTGATGATCTGAGTTGGGGAGTGGGAGAGTGACATTGTAGAAAGTCTGTAAGGTATGAGGAGGCAAGATTATTGAGGGCTTTGTGTAGAAAGTAAAGCCGCGGTAGTGGGGCACAAGGCAGATTCAGAATTTCTCAGTAAGGGATAAAGAGTAGATGTGCTTTAAGCTCTTCTTCAAAGTTTTCATTTAACTTTTCATGTGGGAAAACCATGTTAAACAAAATATTAATCATAGCAGAGTCTTTTTACATACTTTAAAATGTGTCTGGAGGGGGACTTTAAATTAACCTCAACCACGTGGTGCCTCTGGGTCCTACCTCTTCTCTTTTTCTTCTCTTCTCTAACTCCGCTCCCCTCCTTCTCCCCAAGACATGTTGGCTGTAATTACAAACATGGCTTTAGGGAGGCAGTGGCCCTTCATATGAATTGATGACACTGCAAGACATTTGTTCTCCCAAACATGTTTTAGAAGAATACCTGCTCTTGCACTGTAGGCTCAAGATTGTTGCTTGCATTAATGAACATATACAGGTATCTAAAGGAATACATACAGAAAGTGCACTTCATCCAGGGGGAAATAATTTCCCAGTTGTGGATTTCTGTCCTAAATAATTCAGTTGGGTCTATGTCTGATATATTTAACACTTTTTTTAACCAATATTAAGTATTGTATTTTCTAAATGTATAATATTCTCCATGTTAATATTCTCCACGATGGTATAGTGGTTAGCACTGTTGCATCACAGCAAGAGGGTCCCCGGCTCGAACCTGCGTTGGGGCAAGGTTCGGACCTTGGGCGGGGGGCCCTTCTGTGCAGAGTTTGCATGTTCTCCCCGTGTCAGCGTGGGCTTTTCTCTGGGTTCTCCGGCTTCCTCCCACATTCCGAAGACTTGCAGGTTAGGTTAATTGGGGACTCTAAATTGTCCGTAGGTGTGAGTGTGAATGGTTGTCTGCCTATATATGTCAGCCCTGCGATAGTCTGTCCAGAGTGTAACTCGCCTCTCACCCAATGACAGCTGGGATAGGCACTAGCCGCCCTGCAACCCTTACGAGGACAAACGGTTTCGGACAATGAATGAATGTTGTCTCTGTTATATATGATTATGATGGCATCATTGACACTAAGAGTTGTTTTTGATGTGCTGCAGTACTCATCACGTCCTCATACAACAGTGCGTGTAATATCTTGCAAAAACTTATGTGCAAGGTTGATATGATGTCCTACAAAATGGTACATTACAAATTAGGTTAGGTTTAGGAAGTTTTTGGGTGTCCTTACATTGCATACTAAACATAACATAACAATGTCACGTTATGTACTTACACATGCTATGTTCCTCTCATATGAAGGAGGACAGCCTGCAGGGCATAATTCATATGATTATAGCCTCATAGCACATGATTATGTGGTTTATATACAAAATTTACTTTTTGTTGTTAACTGTACGAACATTCAGGAGCGTGCCATAGATGTATTCAGACTCCGTAAAAGAGTTAAAATTAGCAATACCGCAATCCGAAAATATCTGTTGTTATTACCTGCTATTAAATACAAGCTAATATATATTATATTATTGGACTATTAATACTAATGCATCAAAGCAATATTTTAATGTACTAGTTAGTCTAGGTTGCTAATATGAGTTACTTATCTTGTGTTTTTTATTTAAGATTTTAAGTACAGTTGTAACTTTAGCAAATAATAGCAGTGGTGTAGAAAGTGCAGTTTCCCTCAGAAATGTATCATAAGCATGACATGGTAGACTAAAAAGTCCTCATTATCAAGTAAAGGGGATTGGGACTTAAATGATGAAGTACGGTTATTTCTGCTGATGGCAAATACGGTGTTGTCACATTGATACACATTTGTTTTAATGTGATTACTTTAATATTGCAAGTATTGTGATTTGCAGCTATAAGATACCAAAGAAATTTCACTAAGTAACATATGAATGTAAGATGCTTTATAATAATATTCATCTGATTATACTATTAAGTATTAAAACACCATTTATGGGCATCTTGAAGGGGCATGGAGCAACTTTTACCAGAAAGTTTGTCATGCACAATTTACACTTTAGTGTGTGTGTGTGTGTGTGTGTGTGTGTGTGTGTGTGTGTGTGTGTGTGTGTGTGTGTGTGTGTGTGTGTGTTTGTTTGTGTATGTCTGCTCACCTCACGGGTGTCAGTACATCAGAGAGTCTGTTAAGTTGACTTATTTGTCTCTATGTCCCTGTGTAGTCCCTCCTGGTGTCATTCAACACAACGCAACACACACAACTCACACACACGCACACACACACATTCAGAGGCTTTCCTGAGCCATGTCTCTTTTGTTCATCAAACCAGACTCATGCACTTGTAGCCAGAGACAAGCAGGCGGAAGCAAACAAAACAGAGAGGGAAGCTTTTTGTGAATGAAAACCAAATAGCACAGCCTGAATGAGACTACAGCACACATACTTGTTATTTAGGGTAGCATGTTTGACATCATTGCACATGCTTCTGCCTCTCTTTTCCTGCTGTGGATGTTCAGCTTCATTTAGTTAGCTAGAGACACAGGAAAGATCTGAGTAACCACAAAATCAGTAGCACTGATTCATCTTTTTCATTTTCATTTATCTGCTAATTATTTTTCTCAGTTCAGTAACTAATAAGAAATATCTGAAGTGTTCATATGTCTGTTATTGTATGTGTGTGTGTATGTGTACAAGGTAGAGAAAGAAAGAGAGAGGTGACGCGATTCAAAGAGCAGTGAGATTGTGTGAGAGTGAGCCAAGGTAAAGTGGGCTCTGGTGACGCGTAAAATGAGCTGGGATTTGGGGGATTGGGGTTCAGTCTTAGTGTGAAATGAAGTTTTTCCCCTTCATTAATCACTTTATTATTGAGCCCCAAGGAAACGACATACATAGATACAAACACATGTGGTATTATGTCACTCTAATACTTCATTATGATGAATGACCAATGGAGAGACACAAAGAAAACCAGTGCTTGTATGCATAGACCTATCCTGCCATCCACTTCTACATATGTCTTTTGGTTCCAGTGTGTACTTATTGTTTTATTTATTGAGTTTTGCCTGTGGCTGTCTGTGTCTGTACATAGAGGATTGCACATGTCTGTGTTTCTCTGTGCTTAAGTGCAGCTTGGATCTGGGGATTCTAGCCTCTGATTGTTGTACCACAGTCAGAGCACACTGTGTAGGAGAGAGATTAGCAGCATCAGCTCATTCATGTGATGCAGCACAGCAGAGGGGCGAGAAAAAGAGGGATTGAGTTACCGCAGACCATACAATATGTGTCACCACTGTCTGTCTGTCTTCAACACAGTTCAAACTACTTTTTGTAGTGTACACATGAGGGAGCAGGCTGATATATATCGTGCTAGGGGAGAAGTTAATTTGTGACCGAGTTGTAGTTCATGGTCAGACAGAGTTGTTTTGGCTTCGAGAAGCACAGTTTGATACTTAACCTCTATCTGTTCCATTGGAGCTGCTGTGCGGTAAAAGAGACCAAGACTGGCTGTTCAGGGTGGCTTCAAGGATTCACTGTGTATTGTGTGCAACACATTGAGCCTCACCGTCCTAAGCTGCTGTTAGTCTGTCAGTGTGGCTAATGACATTATTGCTATCTAACTGAAAATCATCCACGTAACAAAAGTGAATGTTGACGTTTTGTCTGAAGCCTGTAATAATAGACAGTTATCTGAATGTGTGTGATCACTCACATTTGCAGTGTCACGTGAATTCTAGTGTGAAGAATTTATACAATGGAGGTTAATGTAATTCATCAAAAATAAATGCTTTGCCACGCCCTCAGCGTTCAATACCAATACATCTTTATGAGAGGCATCAGGCTTTCAAGTAACTCCAGTGTAAACCCATCCTCTGCAACATTTGATGATTCAAACGACTGATTCTATGACATATCTGAGATTGCTCTAACGTTATCTCATTGTTTTTCTATAACAATGACAATAAACTATTAAATTGATTGAATTGATTGGAGTGATTCAGTGCAAAGAGCAAGAAAGTCCACCTCAGGCTGGTAGGACCGGTGGTTGATCGGTCAAACCAAAACAGATTTTCATCCAGGAGACCACTGCTCATGTCCCCTGTGAAACCAAAGGTTAGTGTTGTTTTTACTTAAAGTTAACTGACTTATATCCATCCATCACATACTTACATCACACATGTGATGTATTTAATTTACGTTAAGTACCTATTTTAACTCAAAACATGATGTTTGTTCTAAACCGAATCAATTACTTTTGTTGTCTAAATGTAGCGGCATCTGTTTAACAATGTGAACCACATGTTAGAACCATAGACTTAATAAAATCGGCAACATGTCCCCACTCACCCCTGCTATGCTTAAATGAAGCCAAAATATCTGGGATGTTGCTGCTGCCACCTTGCACTGGTGACATCATTTGGAGCCAGATTCTGCGCAGTAGTGATCTCCGCAGTCGGATAGTTCACGTCAAAACAACTGTCTGAGCAATTGTGCACAGCGCCACTGAATACTAGTGCATGGATTGACATACACAGCTGTCAATCATGACAGAGAATCCTATGTTGTAGAATTAAATAACACATTAAAACCAAAATTAACAGAAAAATGATCACTTGAACATATATCAGAGTGATGAGACTTGCCTTAAATCATGGAAACCATCTTTGAAAAAAATCATTTGGCATGTACTTTGAGTTTTAAGTTTGGCCCATGTCCCATTTACCAACAATGAGTGGGTGGGCTTTATGGCCTGTACTGCAGTCAGACACTGGGGGCGATCAAGATGTTTAAGCTTCACTTTGGGGGAGCCGTCATGTTGTCCATCTTTATATTCAGTCTATGGTGAGAATGTGTTTTACCCAGGAGACAGCTGTATGTCACATGCAGACGCTAAAGGGTGCATCCCACAGAGATGTCAAGGGGTACCTTTGTTATTGGCATCACACGCAGAGGTGTGTGAGAAAGCGACTGTATTTGATAACACTGGGTGAGAAAGCGTTACAGAAATTGGAACCTCTTCTCTTTTTAGTTGAGAAAACTTTGAGCAGAAGCCCAGCTCGTATTATAGGTTAGCGGAAATCCTGAAGAAATAAATACATGTTCTCCAGGTAAATCAGGCCAGTGTCCAGGTGCACAACCCAGCAAATAGAACAATCCTTGGGGAAAAGTGGAAAGGGAACATTATTTTGTGCTCAACTGCAAGTGTAGGTCAATACAACTCTTGTGAGACTGTGTCACTGCCCAGCAGCTGGACTAGTGGACGTGAGCAGGTGCTCCAGCGTAGCATCACATCCAAATACAACCCACCACCTCCACAGCAGAGAAGTCCCAGGACTTGTGAGGTACTTCTCAGGTGGCAAAGACCCATTGTTTCATGAGCAAAATCTTGAAAATGGTACCAAATAAGTTTCATAAAGGAACTCTACATGTCATTGGTTTATTGTGTTAGAATAATATTTGACCTTAAGTTGCCAATAAAGCCCATTAATCTCTCCTTTCCAGTCTCCTGGGAAATGGTGGTTCTGGATGTGTGTCAGTTGGCTTTGCCATGATGTTGATGTGATGTGAAGAGAATAGCTTCAGGCTAATTAAGCTTGGTCTGCCCTGGTCTGCCTGACTGAACATAGTGCTAGAGACAGCCTGTGGTCAGCTGGACCGTCTTAGCCTTTCACTGACCACACGAACGTGATCGCAAACACATAAACATTTTGGTTCAGGCCGTGGGCTTTTGGTGCTTTTCTTATGCCTTGGTTAAGTGTTTAATATTTGTCAGTTCTGGGCCAGTTTCATGGACAAGGATTTAGCTGTAGACAGAAATATACTGATTTCAATAGAAAAGACTTAGGAACTATCTTTAGAGAGAATTCATAGCGATGACTGCGTCCATGAAGTCAGCCCATTCATTTTTATAATTAGCAAAGGAAGTGGGTGCAGGGAAGAAGAGGGATGAAAGAGGAAAGCAGGAGATATAAAACTAGAGAGAAGGAGCTCTAGCGAGCCATTGAAGGAAGACAGGGTGCAGAGAAAATTGTTGAGGAAACCAGTCAAGCCAGTTCAGTTTTGAGCCGCCGTTGACCTGTCAGCTTTAACAGCCAACCACCGCCAGCCAGGAACCAGGATTGGCTTTAAACCTGGATTTTCTGTTCCTCTGACACACTGCAGTTGTCAGTCAGCCAGTGGGATTATCGCTCTGATTTTCATACGGTTACGGTTGCTGTGATTTGGCTTCTGAGTCATCAGCCAGTCACTTTGATTGGCCACAGAAGATGTTACTTGGGGCTGCAATTAATTAGTGGTGCTGCTGGGTGAGAAACAAAAGGTGGTGTTAGAGAATATAAAAGTCATGGTAGTTGGTAAACAGAACAAAAAGGACATTAAAGTTTTTCAGATGTACCTCTTGCTTTTGTTTTTTGGTTCTTTCTTTCGTTTTTTCTTTCTTTCTTTCTTTTCTCACTATCCTCCTTTTTTCCCTTCCCTTTTGGTTTCTGATCCAATCTTTACCATATGCGAAACAGAAGTGTTTTTGGATGGCTGCACCGGGGCTTTTGAAGACAATTTTGATACTCCAAACTGTGACATGCAAATGAAATTGGCAGCGAAGGCACCACTTCGGCAGCATTTCAAAGGCACGCAGACTGCTCAGTGTTATGGTTGTGAACAGAGTGGTGATGCTATGATATGGAGATAAAGATGAAACACTGAGTGTTTTCCCTGATAGACCTGAACCTGATTTTTTTCAACCCATGCCTGACTTTTTACTATTGCTTCACCTGTCTGACATGAATAGGAAGTTCAAACCCCACTGCAAAAAAATCCATTATATTATAGGTTAGACACTCATCTCTTCAAAAAGCACTAAATCAGATCCTCTTTTCTCTAATCAGTACAATTGCTATCAAAAATCCCTTCCACCTTAGCTCTTATTCTAATTCTATATTTAACCAAAATGTAAATTTAGCGATTTTAACCTTATTCTCTCTACTTGTGCCCACCTGCAGCTCTTCAAATACAGATAACATTTATTCCACATGCCCTCTGACCTCCCACTTCAATATTTTCTTTCTGTGCTCTCTCTGTTCATCTATCACCCTTAAACATCCCTCTGCCTTCCCTCTCTTCCTCATCCTACCAGTCTTTGCATCTCTTGAATCTCTTTGCACCCACACAGTGTTTGCTCTCCCCTCTATCTCTCTCCTGTCTCCCTTTTTGTTTCCCTTTATCTATCTTTTTCCTTTCTCATGTGTTTGTCTGTCTGACGGTGTCTTTCCCTTGGGAGGGAAGCAATCAAGCAATGTACCCATAGTTGTAACAAGATAACAATCAATGATCAAATTCAGTGTCCCCTGTCATTGTCCCTTTTTTGTACTCGATTGCCATGTGCTTTTTTCTCCAATGGTGTTGCAAAAAAACTGATTTGTCTTCGGCGTCTTTCACTTAAGTGATTGAGCATTTTGCTCAGCCCCTGTGCTTATCACCTTCAGCTACAGCTAAAGAATTCACCCTTATCAAAAGTTTGGGGACGAAGCAGAAAAATATTCCTCTCTGTTTGGCGATGTCCTGCAGTTTTTCAAATGATTGCCTAAATCCAAAAGCTGCCGCCTGAGTGTCTGATGCTGTCCCCATTCCTCCTCCTACCGTGATCCCTCTCCCCTAACCCTGCTCCTCATGTGTGTTGCTGAACAGGAGCAGCTAAGAGCATGCGTCTAAGCAGGTTGGCATAACATTAGAGGGGGCATGCTATTTGATATGGCGGTAATCTCCTGTTAAATCCCCCAAGAGTGAAACACAGCCGCCTGCAGCTTTGCAGAGATTTCAAAAAATATTTTTCTTCTCTTCTTCTTCCTCTTTTTTTCTGTACAAGTATACCACCTCACTTAGATCAGCTCTGCATATATATATGTGTGTGTGTGTGTGAGAGTGTGTGTGTGTGGCATGTATGGGTGTGGAATTAGTGAGACTTAATGTCACTGTCCCCAGTTAAGGCGCTGGTTAAGCTAAGCACCCTAGTATTGGTTTATAGCAGAATAATGTGATTTAGTTTAGGGCAGATACTGAGGGCAGTGGCGTGTCATCGGCCCCTAATGTGTGGTTGGTAAAACTTGAAGGTGGCTGATAATTCTCTAGTCTGAGCTGATTGGTTTCGTTTATATGTAGATTAGTTTGGAGAAGCAACTCCGACTAAGCTTTATTCCTCTTTTGAAACACTGATAATACATTCTTAGTTCTTTGTAGCATAGCTATGGGTCCTTGCATATTGTAATTTTACCACAGCTATTTCTGGCTACTCTGTATACAAACCACCTGTCTTTTTATCTGGTGCATACCTTGTAGTGTTTCATCTGGTTTCTTCCATTTTTTTCCAGTTAAAGTTTTCGCCCTTTGAAAATCTTCTGAGTAGGATAGACTGTGTCATATGCTATAAAGTGCCTTCTGTGTCCAACGTGTGATTGTACTTTCTATAAACTGCTTTTTATAGCTTACTCACCTCCAAAATTGGACTGTAAAATATTAAAGAAAAAACTTCACCCCCAAAATGATCAACTATTCACTCTGCGTTACCTCAAATTCAAGAAGAAAACTTAACAAAGAACAAAGAATCCATTACAGAGAAAATTCTTAATGTATTTAAGTAAAAGTGGTCCATGTCTAACATTAGCAAAACTATACCAAAACATCAAACTCTCACACAGTTCGCACAGTAAGTCTTATTTATCCGGGTGTATCCTCAGTACTTCCCATTCACATGCATTTTTGCAAAAAACATGCTGTTTAAAACACTTTTGCATAAACAGTCTCATGCACAGATGAGTAGCACACGTGGGCCATTACGTGGGTTTGAACTTTGCACTCTGACCTTCCAGGCCACAACTTTGTAAACGGATGTTTTGGTATGGTTTTGCTTTTGTATAATGAGGCCCCTTTTACCACAATTAATCAAGATTTCTTTTCCATTTTTTGGTTTCTTTGTTCATCATGGAGGCATGTGAGAAAAACAGTTCTCTTTACAAATTCAAGGTAACAGAGTGAGTAATTAATATACAGATAATCATTTTTGGGGTGAAGTATTCCTTTAATGCAATCATAACTGTTAATAAGGTATGTTTTTAAGACTTTAAACTTACGAATATGGGATTACCATATTTCCCCCTCACCTTGCTTTACCTGAGAAATAAGCTTATTTATTAAACAGTAACATTACTGTACTTAGAGCACTGAACATTAGCATGAGCTCACACTGGGACATCCATGCTGTACACTATCACATGTAATGTATAGCCAAGTAAAACATGCCTTTTTGGAATTTATTGGAATGAAAACACATTATTTTTGTGATTAAACTGTCGCAGTAATTTTAACCTGATGATGTGAATGTGTGGTTTTCTTTCAGAAATACAAGGAGTTTGAGCGGGCAGTGCGGGTGGAGGAAATTGATGGGCTGCGGCTGGTAAAGAGGCTGGCAGAGGACATGGAGGAGATGTTTCACAAGAAAGCCCAGGCAATGAAGGTACTTGTTCTTAACTGAATTCATCAAATGAAACCTTCCTTAGAATCAAGTCAAATATTTAAAAATATAAAAACTCCTATAAAAGCACAGGGATATGTGAAGATGTCATTTTAAGAAGAATTTTCTATTTAGTTCTATTCTTAATCATCTACATTTTACTTATACTGCAGTACCTAACACATATGACTACCTAATAACAAAACAGAAGAAAAATAGAAATGAGTTTCTGTTGTGGTGGTACATTTATTCCCAGATAGGCTGGGAATGGAAAAAGAAAAGGCACTCAACTGAGCTCAGAGAAATCACTTGGTAAAGTATTTATTTCACTCTGCTGACCCTATGGGATGTCTGAAGAAGTGTCAGAGTGTCACATTGCCACAGTGCAACCAGACACATCTTGCGTTTGCCGTATGAGAGAGAGATACGTGAAAGAGCGGGTGCTGTGGGTGAGGTGACAGACAGAGAGAGGCTGTTAGCCACCCATCAGTGTCTGTGTCACTTTATCGATCCACTCATACCAAACATGAGTACCTAAGAGGCCACTTTAAGACAAAGATCTAAACTAAAACTAAAATTATATGATTCTGATTTTCAGATGTATTGCCTCGTTTTATTCAGGTCTTTTTGTGAACTGGATTGAATGCAGTGTTTAGTGTTAGTATGTGGAAGACAAGTACTGTGCTTAAGTAAAGGTTTTAAAATGTGACTTTTTGCTCCACCATATTTATTTGAGTTATCTTGCAGATTTAATTTTTAGAGTGACTAAGAATAACTTTAAAACTTCAAAGATAAGCCTAGTTTCAATTAAATGCTCAGTCCCTTTTACTAACCGGGTGTGGCTACACATGTTGACAAATAAACGACTGTCTCAATAAGAAGCTGGGTCTGGTTGTCATGGAGTAATACTGGCATAATAAACAAGAGAGACACAAAAATAGGTTTAAATAAACAATTTGAAATTATTTCCCATCTTTGGTGAGCGACAGTTTTATGTAAAGGGAATTAAAAACCTGTCCTACGTCGATAGTTATATGTTGTCCCAAATATAAGCCTGTTGAGAGTCTTTTGTCACTGTAGTTGATACATGTGTACATGTATAGTATGAAGACACTCATCCACATCTGTGTGTGAGCATGTCTGCATGTATGGCTATGTGTGTGTGTTTGTCAGTGTTGTAACAGGTGCAGTTCAGGATGTGTCCACGGTGCACTGCCTCTCTGGCTGCAGCTCTAGCTCCAGGTGATAGATCCTATCAGGACAACATGGTGCTGTTAACAGAAATTGGATTTCTCTCAGAAAGTCTGGTCCAAGAATACAAGCTGAAAGGAAAGCAAGGGAGAAGAGAGAGAGAGGGGCACAGATAGTGACAAACCATTTCCCTTGCTTTAGCTTTGCTTGTGCCTGTGCTATTATTCTTATGCATGGTACCTTTGCCCGCTCGTATTGCATGACCATGCCCGTTGCACCGTGTTACATTCCCTTTGAAAGCATTCACATATCTACCCGTCTACGTGCAAAGCAGTCGTCACTGAGCACACAGAGAAGCTGAAGTACTTCATGCTAATATGAGTCATCTGGCATTTCAAAAATATGACTCCTACTCTTATACAATGATTGCTGGCATGAAAGCAAGGTTCTAATTGAATATTGTTAGTGGCTATGTATTAAGTGCTTTAATAGAAAATGGAGGACATAATCAGTGTTCTAATAATAATGAACATTGTTTTGGAATTAAACCACAGATATACGCTTTCCAAACAAATATTCAGTGTATTTAATTAAAGAGAAACATGCTCTGTCAACCTGTTGCTGCTAACTTATTTTAATCTGTGCTATGAGATTAGATGTATTGAATCTTGTAACGTAGTTTTTTGTGTGTGCGATCTACTTGAGAGTGCGTTAAACCCCTGGAGATGTGAAGACTCGGTTGGCTAATGGCTTCTCAAAAACCGACTGCCCGGGTGCTGGATGCCTCATAATTGTACATCTCAGTAGGGCCGAGTATGCCAGCATGTGTTCGTGTGTGTGTGAAGTAAAAGTTATGGGGGCTGATGATGAGATAAGACAGAATACTGGTCACAGGGGTGATGGAATTGTGCTTTAGCAAAGACAGATGAAAGCTGTGGGAGGAGCAGGAAGAATAAATGTTATAGGGGAGAAAATTGGAGGAAGGTGAAGTAGTGAAAAAGAGGACCGCATGCACACATCTGAGGTGAGTTTAAACCTTGTCTGCTGCTATCATGATTCCACTTCATCTCTGCCTTTGTTATTTTCAGCACTGACAGCTGACCTTGTATTGGATTGTTTGTCACAAACATACAATGGACGTATCCACGAGTCCCTTTTCCTCTTTTTTTTCTCCATCGTTCTCCAATTTCTCTGTTCTTTTATTACCCAAACTCTCATCTGTCTGGCCTAGTGTGCAGTCTCACTGCTGTCCTAAAGCATCCCTCGCTCCTTTGTCTGTCTCTCCCCTCTCTGCTTCACCTCTTCCCATCTCTCTGCTTTTTGCTAAAGTATATGTGGCGCTTCAGCGATTCAATTTCCGTGCAGGCGCTCTGCCCTGTCCGTCAACGTGGTTTTATCTCCCCGTCTCCACGTCGATTCCCCCTTTTTATCGCACGCCACCACCTGCTGAGAGACAGCAGCCACTGCCACTGTAAAAGGGTTCACCTGTATATGTGTGCATGCCAGTTGATGTCATTTTTTTAAGTGATTTGAGGTGAGAGAAGTTTCATGCTTTCATTTTTGTGTGTTAGATAATGCTTTTGATTTGGAGAGAAGTAGATGATATGGATGATAGGAGAGACATGTTTATCAGAAAAATGTATAGTATTTAGGCTTTCTGCAGGTTTTGTGTGTGTGTGTGTGTGTGTGTGTGTGTGTGTGTGTGTGTGTGTGTTTGAGAGAGAGTGACAGTGTATGTGTGCATAATTGCATTTAGAATTGGTGTTTGATTGTGTTCATGTCTCTATCCTCTTTCCCTTATCATCCCCACATTATTGTGGTGAACACAGCTGGCTCTGTCTGACGCAAAACTTTGGACAAGAGCAGTCGTGTCTTTTAGTTGCTTCAGCCAATTAAATTGCAACACCAGTATTATAGATAAGATAAAAATGTCCAATGAAAAAATCTTTCAAAGTAAACATGTGCTTGTAAAGGGCATTTCGTGTCCTTGTTTGTAGCTTCCACAGGCACGTGTGCTATGTGTTTATTCTTTGGCTCAGCAAGCGTCTTAGCTCGCCATTGTTACTTTTTAATTACTATTACCTTAATCAGTTCCCGAGTTGGTGGGATATTATCATGGTCTAGCAGACAGCAGCTCCTCTCCCCTCCTCTTTCTATCTCGTCTTAAAAAAAAGCTTGTCTGCTGGCTGGAAATGGTGGCAACAGCAGACGTTTAAAGAAACAGTGAACATGTTGTTATCAAAGTTGAAAGGCGTGGAGCTATTGTAATGCCCTCTTTGAAGTCAAGCACGGCTGTGTTTCATGTGACAAATGCACTTCAAAGCAGAGTGGATGCCTTGCTGCTAGGGCTGTCTCTCCTGTAATGGCATTCGGTCTCTGCACGCTCTGTACCTGCTGATATCATTTACCTGTGGCAGCTACGCCTCTGTAGTCCTCAACGTGATTACCAGTGTAGTGCAGGGGAAGTCTGCATGGGTGTATGTTAAAAATAAAAGGTGCACACAGGACTTTGCATGAAAATTCTCTGCCAGCAAAACACGCTATGAAATTTAATTTTCATTTGCTGACATGTACTGGGAATTTTAAACACAAATTCAGCATTTCTACAATTTTGCACGGCTTGTACTCTGCAGGAGTTGATTTGAATTAAGATGTGTTTCCTCTTACTAAAAGAGAAGCATCAGTATTGACAGAGAAATTCTGGTTTATCACATGTTGGGTCTCACTTATCTGGTAATGATAACATTACGTTAAAAAAAGAAGCCAGGTAGAGCAAAAAAACACCAGACACCACAATCAAACTTTTACATTTGCTGAAGTTATTTGGAAGAGAAAGCGAAGATGAATGGTCAAACCTAGGCTGTTTTACAGCAAACATTCATCACAATTTAAAGGTGTAGTGTAGGATTGTGGCATTTAGAGTTGAGGTTGCAAAAAGCAATCAACTAAAACTTATCCCATTTGTCAAGCATTTAGGCCCATGGTGGCTGATGCAAAGATGTGAATGGCCCTATCTAGAGCCAGTGTTTGGTTTGTCCTTTCTGGCCTACTGTGAAACAACATTGCAGACTCTGTGGAAGAGGACCTGCTTTGTATAAGAATATAAATGCCAATTTCTAAGGTTGATGAAAACACAGGGATTCTAATTTTTAGGTGACTATACTCAGCCACCACCGGATGTTGTTACATAGACATTAAGGTTTGGTTGAGGTTTAGGTTGTTTTGTTCAGTGACCAAATTGTCAGGAAAACTTCTAATTCCAACAATCAATTTAATGCAGAGTATAGGTGATATTTTGTTGGTTTTAAGTTTTGCTGTTAAGTACCCAAAACCCAACATCTTCCAAACATCTTAAGTCAATGTCATCTTGACTTAGAATAATGACATTTATTTGCAGGGTATAAAGAACAAAACCAACATCTGCAGAATGTCATAACATGAACATCCACACAACATAAATTCTGTGATCTTTAAAATTTCAGGGTTTACACTCATTTTCATGGTAAAAATTCCAGAACTTTTCCATGACTTTTCAAGGACACTTGCTAACATTTTTTTTTTCTTTCCCTGCTTGCCTGGTGTTGTTCAAACATATCAAATTCAAACTATATTCCAACCTAATTGCAGCTAGCTGGCATACGGTATATTCAGTGTAGGATTCCAACATCGTTCTGATGTCATATTGCCATCTGGTTGCTTTATTGAAAACAGTGTTATTAGTATTATCATAAATCCTACACACTGTACCATTTAAAGTTAACTTACAGTTTCAAATTTGGATAGTACTTTAATTAGGTACACTAACAAACATTATTTAGCTTTGCCACAGGGGTTATTACTGACATTTTGGGTGCGCTCTTATTGGAATTATCTCCAACTGCACAAATAACAACCAAGTTATAATAAACTACAATTTTTCATAGCTATGTTCCCTCCAAAATGTAGTGCAGATTTAAGAAAAAGAAAAGGCACATTTATATACATTTCCATCAATTGCTATTATTGCAAATTGTCAGAGTTTCACTTAAGTGAAAAAGCTTTTGGAGCTAATTCTCCAGTCCTGCGCCATTAAACCATTGCAGAAGAAGAGGGCATAACAAGATGATGTCATTAAAAGATGTCCAGTCAAACCATATAGAAAAAATGATAGAAATATTAATTTATATTTCTTTTATGTATTAATTTGAGGAACATTATTGTTTTGTCAGTGGGCCACAATGATCTGATATATTTGTCTCAGTGGACTTTTTAGTCACGTGTTTAATGGCCATCATGATTTTGCGCCAAGAGTGTTTTCCATTGAACTTCATCATAATATCTACCTCATCTGACAATTTTTTTATTCTTGATTTCAGATTATTATACAAGAGCTAAACTACTTATTCATGAATTGATAGGGATTATAATGGTGTCGTACGGCCCTGCAGTCTTGTCCTGCCCTTTCCCTCTGTCTGCCCCCGTCCCTGACATACCACACTGTCATGTTGAGCTGACAGCAATGCTCCCCTCATTTCCCTAATTTCATTAGCTGTCCTCAGTCTCAGATCATTGCCACATCTGTGTGTGTGTGAGTGTCAGTCTCTGTTTGAGTGTCTGTTAAGAGTGATGGCTACTAATGACAAGGCAGAGCCAGCCAGTAGATGTCAGGACAGTGACAGTCTCTTCCCTCTCCTTCTCTCTGGTTGTTTTCTGTCACCAAGAAGTCACAGAGAGTGAGAGAGAGATGAATTTTCTTGAGTGATGAAATGGGAAGGAGGAAGGCAGATGTAAAGAAAAGAGATAAGTCAAAAGTTCGGTTTGGACATGAAATGAAAGTGAAAAAAAAGAGTTACAATGAGACAGAGGAGAAAAGGATGGCAGGTCTGGGTGAAGCACTTCATATTCCCTTTCAGTCAGCAGAACTGCTGAGAACTTGTCAAGTATTGATTATTGGGACTTGATGTTTCAAAGCTCACCTCCCTCTCTCTGTCTTTCCCTTTGTATCCGTCTCTCCACCATCCTCTGTGTACTTGGCTTGTACCCAATCTAAATGTGCAAAACAGAGGAAGCCAAGTGTCACAGAGCACTTTTCCATTTTGTTGATGCTGCAACTCTTCCCTCGCTGGTTTGACAATATTAATTGCTGTCCCCATTGCTATTGATGGGCTGACCCGAGCCAATCCAGCTCAGCCCAGCTCAGGCCTCAACGGACCAGGCCTCTGGCAGAACCATATCCCATAGGACATGCCCTGATCCAGTAGGCCAAGGCTTAGATAGCATTTTATCTTACAACCATGGAACAGCTATACATCTGGCCAAGCGGAGGCCCATCAAATTATTCAAATGCATTGACTTTGCACATATTTATATAAGATTGCAAATATATTGTAGACCTTTAAAAGGTACAAATCTATTCCAGTGTTTCCATAGAATCAGAATCCATGTGTGGCTGTAGCTGACAATTTTGCAGGTCTGTGAACACAGTGCAGGTGAAACTCATCATGTTATGTTTTTATTCCTCAGCAGCAGTTTGAGTCATGGTGTTGATAATTGATCAGTTGATGAGGTCAGAGCTGATCAGATGGATGGACGAGAGGAGAAGCAGAGTGCATAATGAAAGCAAACTTGACCCAGCACAATTAAATGGTTTAGTTTCACTTTCACTGGGCCGACAGTGTGCTGCTCCATCTGTGACAACAGTAGAATGTGGTTCAATGAATAAATTAGTTTGTGGCAGTAAATGTATTAATTTTGGCAGCCCACCACAAATAAATGAATGTGTAGGAAACACTGTATTCATATGTGAGAAAAAGTTTCAAAGATATTATCACAAGCAGACAGGGCAGATAAATGTATCTTATCTGTATTAATTTGGGTTGCTGTTGTTAAGTTGTGTAAAGTAGTGATTCTTCTACTTTTATGGTAAAGTGTCAGATGTTCTCAACAAATTCTAACTCCAAAATATGATTCAATAGATAAAGGAAAAGTTTAAACCCAAAGTAGAAATGCATACTGAACCAACAGCGCAAACCACCTCTGGGAATGTTTTTTTTTTAATTTTATTTTTGCGTAAGTCTTTTTAGAAGTGAAGTTGACTGTGGTCTTGTTCTCAACTACCTTGGGAGAACATTCAGATTCAGGCCACTGCCCTCCCTTCCTCTTAGGGGAGGGAATGTGCTGAGGCAGGCCTTAATGTACTGCTTAAAAAAAGTCCAAGACTTCCGCAACCAGTCAATAATGTATGTGACCCCCCGTCCACCCTCCTCTGCCTCTGTGACGGTGGTTGTTAGCATTGCTCAGCTGTATATGACAGCTTTCGCTAACTTTTACGGCCTTAGTGTTGCATTCATAATGGATAGGCATTTGTTAAGGTCAGTGGCTTCAGCCGTCAGGAAACCACACAGCAAGTACGGCGCGAGAACAATAAGCCAATCAAGTTGACAGCTAAATGAGGGGGATCGTTTATGAACTTTTGAAAGTGTAAACAAGCTGAATCCTTTGTCAGGCAAATCATAATCACAGGATGTCAGATAATGAAAGGGGGGAGATGAGTCCAAATGTCAGAGAAATAGACTGGGCGGGTGGAAGGGGGCGGGATGAAAAATGATGAAATAGGAACGGAAATTGTGTTTAATCGAGGGGGAAGACATCACTTCAGCTTACACTGGGGAACTGGGAGAACATTAGGGAAGTCAATTTTTTTTTCAGGTTCAAAGAAGCAGTGTCTAAACTGGTCAGAGCCAAAGATAATTCTGTCTTTGGATCCAAGTTTGATCAAAATATACATTTTTTATCATGGCAGTCTGTCTAAGCAGATTTTAATTTCTTGTCATGCTGACAATGTCATTGTCATTGCTCATCTTGATGTTAATTGATGTTAATTTTTCCTTTATACGCATCATTTTCTGTTTTAATGTGCATCACTAAGGACAATCTGACAGCTCCAAGGTATCATAATCTATGTTTAGATTGCAGGCAAAAGTGGCCCAAATCAGACTTGTTTTCAGACAGCACAAGTCACATATATCTGATATCTTCTCCCTAAATTAGTTACAGGTCAGATTATTTTGCAATGCGACCTCAGTCTGAACAGGTACATCGGAATTCATACGACTATTCGTAACATGCCTAAACTGAGTGTTTTGCCAAGACAGTCTTGTTAAAAGGCGCTCACATATTTAGTTAAAAGAAGCCCATAGCATCCTGAAATTTTGGATAACATCAGTTTCATAAAAGCCATTCATTTCAAGATCCCACGACTCCTGGCTCTGACTCCACCTTCACATACACCTCCATCAGAAGTAGCTGCCATTGCTCCACAAAAAGCCATAATTAAGAATTTGTCTCTTTTTCTCCTCATCTTTGTCCTCATTCTCCTCTCAAATTCACTGGCTTCCACTACAAATTAACTTATAAAAAATGGGCATGCAAATCATCTCAACACAATGTTATATTGATTCTTTGGAAAACAACACTTGATTTGCTGATATTTTAAAGTCTGCCATGATACAATTCCGATTCACTTTGAGTCAGTGGCTTATGATCGATATGTGACAATATATAACACATATATATAATACAATCAGCAACAGAAGAACCTGCCACCCATTTTATAAAAATAAAAAACAAACAAACAACAACACATGAAATACTTGTAATTGTTGAAGTTTTTTTCAAACTGACTCCACCAGCAAACATGAAACATGTTTTAAAAACATTTAACCAAAGTATACGGTTCATAGACCAAACAGCTGTTTTTCTGCTAGTCACCGTAATTAGCTTAAGTACTTGCATAAATTAGCGGCTCATGGACTTTTCCTCTGTTCATAAATTAAGAAATTATATGAGTTATTTCTATCTTTTTTACTCGCCATTGGTTAAAGGAACTACATCTCCTGACAAAACAGTATGATTTTAATTTCAGCATCCATTTATGTTTATTCAGCATAGAGTTGTTGAAACAGAGCAGCTTATGTTTCCATAGTGAGAGCAACAAATTAGTATAGTGAGATGCCCAGCTAAGTTCCTCGTTTTTTTCTGAGTACTTTATCTTGTAACCACATTGCTTCTGTATGGGATGCACTTTGTCTGTTGACCCACCTTTTCTCAGAAATCCAAAATATTTCCACACTGCTGATTTGTTCTGAATGAAACCGTAAACACTGACTTCAGTGGCCTCCTTGCTTTTTAATATGAAAGCCTGTTGTGTGTGACATCATGTTATTGTTCTTTTTCATATGCGGGTCACTTTAAAACCATGACCAGTTTACACTGGAGTCTGTTATTGACCACACTTGAACAATAAATCCTATCTGAGCACCAAGGCTTGCAGTGTTAACACAGCTATAGAAAGAGCTAACAATGCAACGGGAGCTAAATGTGAACTTGTTAAAACAACACGTTTGATTTAAACTAAAAAACAAATTGACAAATGAAATGAGCCAGAGAGAATTAAGAAAAAATGGAGCTTGACCCAGACCAGACCAGTTGGGTTGGGTCTAATCAGATTTGTGCTGAGCATCAAAGCTCTGTAGTGAAGACAGAGACCAGCCAGAAACACATCAGGGATCTGTAATCAGGTAGAGATGCCAGACTCTTCTTCTAGCGCTAACAAATCTAATCCAGTTACCACAGTGAGTCTTGTTAGCTCTGCGTATTCAGTTTATACCCCGTCAGCTGCAGTGAAAGCTTGTGTCTGTGTACGTCTGTGTACGGGCGTGTGCGTGTGTTTTCAGGGAGACAACAGGGCCTGCCTCTCTGACTGTGCCAGTTTAATTATTGCTGTCATCTCGTACCAAGCCAGAGCGTCAACAGAATGACTTGAGAAAAAAAGTCATTTCCTCTCTCCTTTTAAACTGCATCATACACTTTGGCAGGACCACCTATTGACAAAAAGACATGGCAGGCTCATTTGAATATATGCGAGACACACACAAATGCACGCAGGCAGACAACGCACACATCTGCGTATGCCCACAGTGACACAACACACACACAAAGACAAACACACCACCTGGAGTGTTCATCCCTGTGATATGCTGGAATTGAAATTCACAGGAGTGAGTAGTACCTACTTATCTCTAATCTGTTTTTCCAATTGAAAAACTCCCTGCTACTATGCAAGTTATTTTTACCCTAGAGCTTTACTCCCATCTTCCTGCATGGTAAGTTACACTACATGAATAATATGACAGAATAGATTATTCACAGGTGGGAATCAAGTGTGTAAATGTTCAGTGGACATGAAATTATCATTGGCTGTGTATGATAATGATGTAATGTGTAATTGTTGTAGCCAGTTTTTCCAATGGACACATAAGGCAGATTAATAGACTCAATTTATTAGTCACAGGAGAGATAATATACATTTTATATGAAACACATTTTTACAGGCCATACCACAACTGCTTATGGATAGTTACACACACACATACAACACACTCTCACTCCCTACTCTTTATATACTGACACTACAAGTCAAACTATAACCCTCTGGGTACCCGTTGTTTTTTTTACTAAGGTGATATAATCATATAATCCCTCTAGGATGTTATGATGTGATCACAACACAAAACACTAATTCAGGCAATCCCTGTGAATTCACTGCAACCCCTTAGTTCTGTCCCATCACCACAACTTCACCACAAATTTTACTATTTTCAGGCAGATTCAGTCGGTCTCTACCTCTCTCTGAGTTTATCGTGAGACTGTTGTTGCGGGACCGGAGCTTTGTACCTGGGACAGAGTCACATACACACAGTGACATGGCTAACAGCTAGCATCACACAGAGAGAGCAGGAGGAGAGCAGCTCATGGAGACAGTCTTTGAGTGCTGCATTGAATGACAGCAACATCTGATTGTCAGCAATCATCTGTTGCTTTATCCGCCCACATAACAAGCTCCAAATCAGTGGCAGCGGCTAGAGAAAGACACCGATACACATTTTTTTTTTAGAACAGCTGTAAACTTAGGCATATTAGGCCACAACAATCCAAACAAACCCAGCTTACTTTTGGTTGGTAAGTCTGTAATTTCTTTAACCATCAATCACCCCTGCTTACGGCTTTTGCTTGACGTGTAAAAAAAACGCCTTTTCCCGGTGCATCACATACTGCTGCTAAAGGGTACCTGTGCACGTTGATATCTAATGCGGAGGGACATTGCCCAAGTGTCAGTATTTCAAGTTAGTGAGACCATGTTGCACAATATTATACATGCATCAAATTTAATCAGATTCCATCACGCACCCATTGACATCCTTGCATACGCTCACATTCAATGATTGACATTTGCAAAAGCGGCTGCTAGACAGAGTTGGTCAAAGGTCTCATATCTTAACATGTGTCAGCTGAGAAAAAAACATTAACACTCACACATGCACATGCTAACACACACACACACGAACCATCACCCACACGCAAATGCTGAAAAGTGTGTTTCTATCGACATCGGCTTCACAGGCAGCATCTGACATTTCGCTGAGAGTGTGAGGCTAAGCGTTCAGACCTTTAGATAATGTTATTCCCTCATTCCTCTCTCATCCTCCCTTTATTCCGCCGTCCTTTCCTTTGTTTGTTCCTACAGCATGCTTTGTTGTGGATTTCCAGTAGATGCACCTGCCTGAGGTTTTTGTGGTGCCTTTTAATGCCCGAATGCACACATGCTCTCACATAGGCACAAGAGTTTCTTGTTCGATTCTAAAAAAAGATCTAAAGAAGTCCAGGTCGGAGAGGACGCAGAGGCTTTCGCTGTGTCTTCTGCTGTTCTTTCTCAGCCAATCAGAGCAGGAAAGGAAGCTGAATGAATGTAAACCTGTATCCACAGCCTCACAGAAGCAACCGCGGAATGATATGCAACGATATGCAATGGCCAGGTGTGTTGCTATGGTGAAGAAAATGATTGGCCGGGCTCTAGATTACAGTGTTCACTTCCCAAAACAGCCCGCCTGCACACACAGCAGCAGTAAAACACACACACACGTGCACACACACTCACAGTTACACACACACTCACACATGGCTCAGCTGAAATAAGCTGGCTGATTGCAGTAGTTTTACGGGTAAAGCCATTTGAATGGAAATGTGAAATGGAAGTGCATTACCGAAACTCATAGACACCAGGACCAGCTGTGAATGAGAGAAATGGCTTGCTATGAGAACATACCATGCGCATCACAGTTGGATGTTGAAAGAAGTGCTTGTGTATGTGAGAGCCCTGAAGCTTTCACTCAGGGCCCAAAAACCTTCTATTAGGCCCTTCACCTTTAGCCTGTTTGAATTTCTGCTGTATGCCATCCATTATTACCGTAGAGTTTTTTTGATTGAGTATAACTTAACAATTTCCCCACAGACCACTGGCCAGAGGGACTGGCACAGTTACATCACCAACACTGGAGCCTCCCAAGACCTTTACACCGTCTATGCAGCTGACTGTATCAGCCCTTTACCCATCACCACATACGCACTTCACATACTCTGACATACTTGGACAACTCAGCAACAATAACTCTGTTACAGCCTATCAACAATCCATTTGCCACTTAACACAATGGTACACAGAAAACTGCCTCCACCACAAAAACAACAGAACTAGTCTTTGGCACATCAAACACACCGAACACTGGACAGGACACCATTTTCACCCATGGCAAGACAATTGAACAGGTCAACAGATTCAAATATCAGTGATTGATGACAGAAAATAAACTTATTTTTGATGAACATAAAACCCATAAACAATACTGGAAGAGACTCCATGTCATGTGCAAAATCACCTCTGCTGCTGCTCTCCTCTTGCTGTTTTACAAAAGCATGATATTCCAGTGGCGCTGCACTGCTGGCGACCCGGGGCTCTCATGCATGTATTCTGCACTCAACACCTTAGCCCAAGACAAATTTCCTTCAGGACAATAAAGTTTATGTTATCTTATCTTATCTTCATCTTTGTGTTTGTGCTGCCCCCCCCCCCTCAATCTTCCAAACACGATCAACAAAGCCATGATATCCCTTGCACTCATAATACATAATGACGCTCATTACCACCATATGCTGCATTCCATTTACTGGATTGTGGCCGGTAATAGCACAATGAATTGTGCATAGTTTGTAACGACTATCTGCCTGGTTGCAAGGTCCAGTTCACAAAAAGATATTGTGCTGATGATATAACAGTACAAACACACCCATAAAGTTTTGCAGATGAGTACAGTTTGCTCTTTTTTTCTGCAATTAATGTCATGGGAAAGTATAAATGTTTCCTTTGTGAAATGAAATAACACAAAAAATCTTTTTCCATAGAGAACCCTCCACATAAAGTAACATAAAGACAAATTTATTTACTCGTAGTTCTTGACACACTGTAGCTCTAATTTGCGTCGATGTGCGGCAGCATTTCATTTAACATCACATACGTTTCTTCACTACCGTCCTGCACTCTGTTTCTCCTTTAATGAAGGCCAACTAAAATTACGTGTGATTACGTGAAGTTTTAATCTGATATGTTAGAAAAATGCCACATGAGTGGGGCAAGAAAATAAAATCTACATGGGACCTTGAAAAGTCATGGAAAAGTTTTAAAAATATGTCAAAAGAAATTATGTGGGAACCCCGGTTTGAGGTTTTATGTGGTGCTATAATATTTCTCTGTTTGCCACCAAACAAAAGATGCAAGTCATAAAGCAGGGAGAAATTTGCTTTAAAAAGATTATCTTTCATTTGAGAGCAATAACAGTGACATGTTGTCTGCTTTTGATAAAAAGTGTTTTTCAAAACATGATAGTTCCCATGAGAGAGAGAGAGCATAACGTTGACTCAAAGGGACAGAGATACCCACAGCACCCTACAGGCACACACAGCAGACGGTAGAAGCAAGAGGGTGATGATAAAGTGAGTGTGTGTGTCTGTCTGTGTGTAAAGTGTGTGTGTTGTTGAGTGTGTGAGAGTGCATGCGTAAAGCAGCATGAACTGGTGATGGAGTTTGTTGTGGTAGTGTCCAGAAAACCCGAGGCAGTCATTACCTCTACTGCTGAACCATTTAGGAAAATAGCCTCTTTTCATGAGATGGCCGAATGTCTGTCCTCTATCTGCGTACATGTGGGAATGTGTGTGTCCGGAGGGGTTGTCCTGTAGTGTTGCTCTTGTGCTAAGGGGTACTTAAAAAGCCAGTTGCAAAGCTACTTTCTGCAGGTCTGTTTCTCTGCCTATTATTATTTGACCTACTAATCAATTCACTTTTGTGCTAAAATATTTTTCCTCCTCCCCTCCCGCAGAGACTGGTCGAGGCAGCAGAAGAAGCCCACCTACAGCACGAGGAGGATCCAAACCTGCAGGTATGTGTATATGAGTCTGCATCTACAGTGTATATTCTGACCACACAACTATTATCACAATCAACATGTTCATTCCCTGTTCTCGTATGCTCATTAATTAAATCCTGCTGATATAATTTATCCTTCAGAAGCCAGTGCTTCTGTGATTGGACCCCAGTGAGAGAAAAGGCTCAGCGGCTGACAAGGGCCTCTGTAAACACAACAGAGGAGAGCGAGGGAGAAAAGGCATTAGGAATCTTGTTCTGCAGTCTGTCTCGCTTGACTGGGCTTAACAGTCTTTTCTCTTTTAAAAGTATGTGTTTGTCCACGTCTCTCTATAATCATTTTGTCAGCATATGTCTCGGTCTGCCACAGTCACACAGTCCCACATGAGCAGACATTCCAAACAAACAGACAATTACATACACATAAGTGTTTTTTTTTAATTGAACACACAAAGAAATCCACCCTGACCCTTTAACATCTGTTCGAGATCATTTACTGTGGATTCATGGGTCCATCTTGTTTAATGATGTTGCATTCTGTGGATAACTAAACAAAAACATAGACAACGGGACGTCACATTGAGCCAGAATAGACTAAATAGACAGGTTTCTGCAGGGGGTAGAGCACAAGTCAGAATGACTGAGAGCTTATGAGGAGATCATGAGGAGTTGTTCTAATGCTGTAAACTACTGTTTTAAATGGTGCAAAGTCCTGGAGGACCTTTGGCACAGATTCCTGGAAATGCTGTAATGTTTAATGTATACCATATAGAGATGTTGGTTATTGTTTTTAAACATGCTCACCAGCAAAAGTACAAGTAAAAGCCAACCCCAGATTTCAGTCTCTTTTGGCATTTCACCCTGCTACATTTTTTTGTTGCTGCCTATAATCTGGCTCTTAGTCACTACATTTTTATAAAGCCCTGACATTGCCGGAGCGCAGTGGGGGTACACACCCATAAATGTCCTGAAAATAGGAAGAAAATACAGGTATGGAGCAGCCCAGTCTCTATAAAATTACACCTAAACACTTCTAGTTGGTCATTAGTAATGATTACAAGGATTACTTCTGTGCGAGTCCAGACAATGTTTTAAATAAAATCTTTCATCATATATGTTTAACGTAGCTCACGCTGTTACTGCCCTGTGATCAGCGCCTTGGTCCTCAGTTTGATGTGCTGTGTGTGCCAAAAATAGCTTTGGCAATGTGAAGATTAGTGCCACAAAGTACCCCTTAACAGTTACTTGACTGGTTTCTAGCAAGCTACTTTATTTCTATTTTTTTATGGGATCAATAATAAATATTGGTTTGGTGTTACTGAAACAATTGTTTGATAATCAATGTATTTGCCATTGTATTTTCTGTCAGTCGATTAATCAGCTAATCATAGCAGCTGTAGTGTTCACTGGCATTTGAACAGAGCTTTCTTTTGGTAGCAAAAAGCAGACGTTCTAATCTGTTGACAGCTGGTTGTAGTTTTTGCCATCATTCCATCATTTAGTGCTCTCACTTTTCCTTCTTTGTCTCTCCCTCTCTCTGTCTCTCTCTTTCTCATACACACATAGCTGCTGCACACAGTTGGTACATTGTTCACAGTCTCAGTCTGGTGTGCTGCTTTAGGTTGTCAGCCATTATGATTGAATAACTCTTCTTGTAATTGTAAATATCAAAATACAAATGGCAATTCAACCCCAACCTCATTGTTAACTAAAGTAGGGATCTAAAATACATTAAAAAAGTACATATAAACATATAATATAGAATTTGAATTTAGCTCACCCAGGTGTTTTTGTCCAAATCTACAGTCTCAGGGCAACAAATCCACCACTCAGTTAAGGTATCATGATTGTACCTACAGATGTATACTAGTAATAACCAAAGATTGAATTCTATGTGGGAAGCAGCGTATATACTGTATTTTGTCAGAGGTAAGGCAATTAATCCTCATGTTTTGATGCCAGACTTTACTTACTTACTTGACAAACATATTTTGGCTCTGAAATGTAAACCATGAGTTGTTTATGATATTATATCACCGTCATATTCCTACTCAAAAACTCAACAAAATTTAAACTACTCCCTTGGAGTTCCTCCCTCAGTTCTGCAGACTTGGGCAAATGCATTCAGCTAATCATATCTGCATACACACCCCCAAACCCAGCCTCTGCTCTCATGGTTCTGCCTCAAATCCATTTGAGCAGCTTTCATTTTTGGAGTGCAGCTTTGTGTTGTGTTGTGTTGTGTTGTGTGTGTGTGTGTGTGTGTGTGTGTGTGTGTGTGTCTGTGTGAGAGAGAGAGAGAGAGAGAGAGAGACAGAGAGTGCATTCGTGATGTTTTTGCCTGAGTTTGCTGTGCATCATGCACATCTCAGAACATAGTTTATTAAAGTAGGAGGAGCGACAGCAGAAACTTGAGTTTTAAAGAAGCAATGTGATGCTAAGCCGACTTTGGAGTATTTGCTGCTAAACTACTTATAAAGTGTGTGGCGTGAGTCTTATGTGCGCCTGTGTCTCTGCCTGTGGCGTTGAGTATGTGTTTACTCTGTCAGCTCTTTAAGGCATTACAGTCAATGCCCTGTGGTTTTCTGCTGTCATGGGCCATTACGGTGGATCAATTACTAAATTTAACAACTGACTGCTGTCCAGCTCTGAGTCTTCCTCTCACAGTACCCCTTCTTTTATACTTTTTGTTTTTATTGCTTGATTCTCCACATGCCCTGCAATTTCCACCTCTGAAAATTCCTCGCTGTCACACTTCAAAAATGCTTCAAATGGGAGTATGACTTGGAATATGCAGGCATATATGGTTTTGATGGTGATTAATATTTGAATGTAGATAACTGTTAATCTGAAAAAAAAAATACTCAGCAACATTTTTGATTATTTATTAAAGGTTTAACCCATTTTTTAAGCAAAAACTCCAAACATGCATACTGTTTCCAGCTTTGCTGATGTGAGGATACTCTGTTACTGAAAAATTAATCAAGGAAATAATTGGCAGATTAATTGATGATAAAAAATCATCATTAGCTGCAGGCTTATAGATAACGCAATATCACATTGAGATAATTTATTGAGATTTGCTGCAGCTATACTGGTGTTTGATGTAAGAAAAAAAATAAGCAGCTGTACTTAATGTAGAGTTTAAGCTCCTAAGAATCAGGAAGTGCTTCTGTCAAGTCAATTTTGCACTGAAAAGTCCAAATTGAGACCATAATGACACAATTTTGTTTAGAGAAATTGTGTTTTCTTTTTCAATTGGAAAAGTTTCTCTCTGTCTGACAATTGTGTTTGCTTCACCTGCGCAATCACCCACAGCTTGTTGCAATAAGTTCACTCTGGGTTTGAAAACCAGTCTGGAAAATGTATATAGAAGCAACGTTTGTACACCAGGAGATGAGCCAGTAAGGAAAGATTGTAACATTTCATTGCAAATTACTGTGTATGTGTGTGTGCGTGTGTGTGCGCACATTAGCTGATCTTGGAAAAGTGTAGACTATCAGCCCACGTTTCACCTGATTGTAAAGGAAGTTCACAAAAGAACAAGAAACTAATACACACACTGAGGTTGGGTACTGAACTCTGTACTTTTAAGGGTACCCGCTAAATTACCTCTGTATTACTGTGTACTGATTCACATAAAATCTATCGGTACCAAATTTTGGTGACCAAGAGCGCACCTGGGTAACAGGGACAGGAGGTGGAAACACTATGCTGCAGAAGCTGGGAGGGCTGCCCTCAGAACTCCATTGCCAGCTTCAGGGTACTTTGCGGCACAGACAAAGGAGCTCTGCAGACCGGCCGATTAGAACCGCCGCAAAATGCCCTGAAGCCAGGAAGCAGGCAAAGGAGCTCTGTCAACTTTCCAGCGAGCTGAAACTTTTGCTGTAGCTCCGATAGTTTTGGTCTATTTGGTGTATATTCTTTTTTTTTACTTTATTTTAGAATTAGCCTAGTATTGCTGCTGTCAGTGATGGTATTTTTTAAATTACATACTTAATCTATATATTTGTTAGTTGTATCCAAACAGAGAGCGACAGAAATGAGCAAACACATACACTCAAAAGCAAGCATACAAATAGAGATTTACTTTAATGTGTGGTTGGAAAAGGGCCGTTGAGAAGAATCGCATGTTGGCTGCAACTTACAAATATAAAAAAAAATGTCGTTATTACGTAAAAAATTAAAGTACCAAAATATGGTACTGTTAGGTACCAATACAGATTTCGAAGTACTGGTACCGTTATCAAATGAGAACGGTACTCAACCCTTACACACACTCACTTTCCTGCTGTCAGTTTAAAGAAACATCTCATATAATTTAACACACAGTATAATTAGAAAAGGAATAGGTCATTTAAATAAGAGTAAATTCAGAGATTTTGCCTGTTGAAAACTGCCCGAGCAAAGGGAGTACATAAAGAGACAGGTTTTGCACTCGATGTGTCTTGCTTTATCTTTACTTGCGAGTTTGAATGTGAGTGTTGTTGTTGATGCTTGCAAACAAAACTGTCTTGACAGAGATGTACTTGTGTCCGGCGACTATTTTGCATGTTCTTGTGGACATTGTGTTTGTGCATACGCAAGTGTGTGTCACTTATGGACACTTGTCTGTGTGAGTTTGTGTTTTCATATGCTGCTTGAGGGGCAGTAACACTGTGTGGGCTCACAGCAGTGCTTTATGCCAGTAATTACTTGGCGGAGATGAGATGAGCCCGGCGAAGTGAGTGTCCTTTTGTCTCAGCTTTAATGAAACTGCTCCACAGCTGATAATGGCTGATAGAGAGCCTATAGTGTAATGTAGAGTTTTATAACGTCTAGAACAGTGTGAGATGCCACATTCAAGCCAAAACATAACTATACAAGAAGATATATTATACCAACATACTTGTGTTATATATGTAGTATGCTATCATTAGAGGGAAAGAGGAAAAGAGAAGGAGAAGTTGATGGAGGATATAAATTAACGTAATATTGACAATTACATGTACCTGCCAAATGCTTGTTGGCATGGTGTGTAACCAAAGTAATATAATCTACTTTAATCAGTGATTAACTTAATGGCACATCCAATTGGTGTATGATGCAGTGTTATTTTATTACAGAGCGTAGTTGTTTAAAGTTGGTAGGTTGGGTCACAGAGCAAAAGAAGTCCTAAAACACATAAAGCCACAGTGCTCATTGCCTTGAGGCTGTTGATACCTGGTAATAGCATGCATTTGTATAATCCGACAGCTGAAACTCATCGCTGTTTTACACCTGTGTCTATCACCCTCTCCAGTTAACCACTTATGTTCAGATTTTGTTACTGCCTGTGTCACTTCCATTAAAAAGTCAAAGCGCCAGCACACACCTATTACATTCATAGTATTGCTAGCATGCTCACTAGTCACATAAGCATGTCTTGTTTCATAGGGTTAAACGAAGGACAGTTACAAAACACTTCATCCAAAGTGTTGTAATTTATAGAGCGTTAGCGTCCTGCATCGGTGATGTAGTCATTGTTTGAGATGCATCAGGATTCATTAGCGCTTACACTACAAAAGATAAGTGGTCAAATGCATCCCAGACCACCTTGGCAAGTGGTTTGAGTTTGATGCTCTTATTGCATTTACACTTGTATTTAGGGCTGTCCACCTGTGATCGGATCAATCGAGATGCATGTTAATACCAGGTATAAACAGACTCTATAGGACAGGTCATAGTCATCCATACTCATATCAGCACAAGCAAAAAAGGCATAGTTTTATTCTAACAGATATAATAATATGATAAAATTCTCATACATATATTGCCAGCATTGTAAACTCATCATCACATTTATCATCATATTTATAGTCACACTACATATAACCCCTTAACCAATAATCCATACATCCATCCATAAAAGCCCAGAATGGTGAGTAAAAACATATGTGCTTACCTTTTTCATTTTTTTTCAAAACAAATGCTCCAAAGTTACACTTCTAGTGTTCTCTCATCCTCTCCATCTTCTTCATTCTCTCCCTTCTCATTTTGGCCACTCGTGCTACTAAAGCTATCTCCACACTGTTGATCTACTGAAGCCAGTGTGGCCTGCTGAGGGTCTAACAGGTAAAGTTATGCTGATATAAATAACATCAATGGGGAATAAAGGAATGACAGAACCACTTGCATCAGATTTTCCAGAAAATTACAAAAAAAGATCTTGATAGTCACAGATGAAGTGCAAAGAGGGTCCCTGTCCAAATGTGGGAGGTTCTACTTCTGACATCCATCACAAATTAATCCCTGCTTCACCAGTTCAACCTTCATAGTGATAGAAACAGAATGTCTGTGCTTGGCTATCGTTCAGCATCCATGTTACTGTGCTCATAGCGTGCGGGTGCATCTCTGTGTCTGATTCTTTATGAATGTGTGTGTATTTATCCTTTGTTAAGCAGGTTTTGCACTACCTCTTGGCAAATTGTCGCAGCCATTAATTTTTCATCGCTAATTGTGTTTTGAATTGCCTGAGCATAAAATAAAATGGTTGAGCATTCTTTAGTTTTGATCACAAGCTGCCATCGCTTTTTGTTTGTTTCTATTTACATGCATGAATATGGATACACATGTACATTTTTACTGTAGTGCTGTTTGTGTACACCTGTGTAGGTGTGTGTGTGTGTGTGTGTGTGTGTGTGTGTGTGTGTTTGTCTGTGCTGCTCTGATGGTGGCATTTCTAATAGTGCCTTTTACTGCAGAACATGGTGAATAGATGGTAATTATCACCAGCTGTGCTAAAAATACCACATCCATGCTGTAGGGTGAAACCTCCTCCATCAGTATTCGGGGGTTTATTATAAAATGTTTGTGTGTTTTTTTGCTATTGGATACATATTTGGCTGGCAGCGGTTTGATAGGAATTTCCTTATCTATCCTTTCCAGAGCTCTTCTGCTTCCATGTGAAATTGGCACGGTAATCTGCTGCGATTTTCCTCCCTTGCTCTTTTACCCGCACTGCTCATGTACTGTAAATAGGAAAGCAGAGAGCAGTCTCCCATGCCCTCTGCAGCCAATCAAATCCTTCCTTGGAGGTTGGAGACAAACAGCCAATTGCCAAGCCTGATGTTGACTGAAAGTGTAGCCCCAGTCTGGGGGGAGCAGTGGGAGCGAAATGCTTAATCTTTCTCTCTCTCTCTGTCTTTTGTTCTCAAGCTCCCCTGTCTAGGGTATAACCATGGAGTGCAGAGAGGTGGCCGCATGCTTGTTGATTTGCCAATTTGCTCCTCTTATTACTGGCAAAAATTATTGACTTGAGTGTGAATGCCTGTGTGTCCAGAGTATCCTCTGCGTCACTGTCCTGTGGCATGCATGTTCAGTGATGCAAAGATTTGATTTTTTAAAGCCTTTTATTCAAGAGTTTGCTTTCACTGTCCAATATATAATGCACAAGTACACCACACACAATGCTTGCCAACTCCAGACAAAAAGCATTTCAAGGTACCTTCGTCTACAGTCTCAGAGAAGAGTTCAGAGAGGTTCCCTAAGGAGAGAAACATTCAAAAGCTTCCAGAAAACTTATTTTAAGAATGAATCTGTTTCAGAAGACAGAGTTTCTTTATGAATCCGAGAGATCAAATTCTCAGATTCAGATCAAATTCATGCCTGTACACTGTCCCAACTTTCTTATCATTTTGTTACTCCAGTGCTTGGATCGTATATGTCAAGCAGCAAGAATCAGAACAAAATATAATCAGTAGTAAGGTGATGTAAGGTGAAAAGATTTTGCAATATTTGCTAGTTTATTTTTAGGTTAATTAACATGCAGTAAACTACAACGCAACACTTTTTAGAAATCTGACAGGCAACTGGATTTGAGCCTGGGGATCAAACAGTTATGGTGCATCACACAGATAACAATTAACAATTCAATTGTTTATATATTATCTCAATGGGATTTACATTTGGTACAATATACAACACCCTCTGTACTTATCCCCTTTTACACTACGTTTTCAAGGCTGGAATGTCGGGCTGTTATTCGACCTCGCTGTTGTGTATAAAATGCACAATCGTAAAATGGGGAGACAGTCGTCTCACCTTTAAGCTGGCAGTCTGTTTTGATGGTGGGTTACTATGTGAGACCTACTGCTAGGTGTTTTAAAAAGCAGCTAACAGCAGTTAGCAGCTAACAGAAGATGAACAGCAACCGAAAATGAATTTCGGAGACAACAAGGTTACCTTCAGAGCAGAAGATGGGAACAACCTCCATGGGTCAATACAGGAGGGATATCTGATTGTTATTGTCATGTTTCCCATTGAGCTTCTTTTAATTCCTTAATTTAATTCCTATTGAGCTGCTTTTTATAATGTGTCCTTAACTGATGACTGTGTTGGGGTGGATGTCAATGGGGTTGTCCTTTTCTCCTCTGGTTTATTTTTTATTATTTGGTCATAGGCCACTTTGTGTTTAAACTAAAGATGCATAAAAATATTTGATGCGTTACCATGTGGTGCAGACATCACTATGTAGCAAATCTTGCATTTTATTCTTTTTTGCTCCACGTCAGACGCCTCATATCCAAAGTGTTCCCACACAACGGAATTTGTTCTGCCTAATTTGCTCAGTGCTGTTGCTCTTCTGTCATCTTTCCTCATGCTAATACAACTTGCCTTGCTGGTAGTATCCATTGCAAGTGTTGAGCTTAGGCTAAGGGAAGGAGGGGAAAAAATGCGCATGCATGTGGATTTCAGGGCACAAGTCAAAATAAGGGTACACTTGCAAAACAGAATGTAGGAAAAAAAATGTTTTTTGTCTCGATCACATTGTTTTTCTAATTGTTGGGAGCTGAAATTGAAACTGAAATTGGATTAATTGCACAGCCTTAGCCATGGGTATTGTTTGAATAGTGCGGTTATATGTCACACTAGAGGCCAACGCTGTTTTGTAACATGCCTCTTTTGCTCTTGGAGTGCTGGCATGCTATCCAAAATAACACAGGAGGTGGCATCATGCTATAGGTTGTTCGGTTCTGTGTAAAAAAAGCAAAGTCAGTGGAATGAAGAGTCTTTGTTGTGGCCCTATCACAAGATCTTTGTGTAAATAAGGCTCTTGAACGGCCAATAGTTCACCTGGTGCCCTGTGAACAAAGACTATGTCCTTGCCGCAGTGGCTGTGGGTTCAATTCTAGCCCATTGCCCTTTGCTGCATTTCATCGCCTCTTTCTCCCCCTTTCATGCTTAGCTTTCTTATCAAATAAAGGCGATAATGCCCCAAAAACATTATCTTTTAAAACAAGGGCTCTTCCTCACTTTGCATAAAAAAAGAAAAAAAAATACAAACCTTAGGAAGAACAATTGAGAAGTGATGCCTCTTTCAGGGAGTAACAATAAATGCTTTGTAAGTATTACTTTTAATATCAGAAATACAATCTGTATTGATCCCAGTTCATAACAATAACAATAATTGTGCTCCTATTTACCTCATACTCACACACTCTGCAGCAATTTGTTTTGAGGTTTGTAACAAGCATCATAGCCTCACATGGCTGCTGTAGATTTTAGTCATGATTTTTCTCAGATTGGGTAAACATAAAGTTTAAAATGCATGAAGAAGGATTTTAAGCACAGCATATGAACCCCTACTTGACCTTTCCTCCGAGATATTTACTCAATCTGCTGTCTTGTTTACTCTCTGATTACCTGTATCTGTGCCCCGTGGTTGTTTTCCAGTCACATTTTCACACTCGGAGTGGTGTCTTCCCCTTTCCCGAGCGTGAAGAGAGAGTAGGGAGGTTGGTGAATAAAAGAGGAGAGTCGAAGTGGAGTTTCGAGTTAAAAGTGATCACCGGAGGGTGGAGCGACACGGTCAACCCCCCGCTTCACACGAGGTCTCCTCTCTGTCTCACTCTCTCTCTCTCTTCCCCTTGAGGCTGTTGACTCACTGTGCAGCAAGAGTATTTATCAATATCAACAGGAGTGTTTTTATTTGAATGTGAAGCATGAGCATGTGGGTCACGCACTAACATACTGTATATGTGTGAATGAGTGCATATATGATGCTAAGCTGCAGTGTGTTTCTAGGGAAGTTAGACTCTTGCCTATACGCTTTTACTGAAATGTGTGCAAGTGTTTTTTGCAAACACAGTTTTGGCCATTATAACTAAGGATGTAATTTAAAAAAGCACAAACACACACACATATAGACACAAATACTTAAAAAGAAGCTTACAGTAAATGAGTTACACTCCAGCAGCTTACATTAATATAATTGCTCAGTGACATTGTGCACCAGCTTGAAATCAACGAGAGCCACTCAATGATTGCAGGGAAATAGCAGTAGGCCTATTTAAAGTCAACATTAAGTGTTTGCCTCGCTGTGATACCTTCCTGCACAAGTCTTCACTCAGGGTTTGCAAACAGATTCTGACCAGTCTGTGCAAAACCAGATCAAATTACGGAAGAATTAAAGAGGCGCTGAAACAAGTTTCTTTTATGTAGCATAATTCCTAACTTAACATACAGTTTAACTCAAAGAAGTATTTCACTTCTGGAAAGATGGTCCTTTCAAAAAAACTGGGCTGTCTCTGCAGTAGAAAGATGAAATTAAAATTGGCTCTACATGACAAGAGGAAATACAGAAAAGGGCTGTGGCAGTCAAATTTGCTTAAGAGGTAGAAAACCAACAACTACCAAATTGCACGCCACTGCACAGAACCAATTAACGCTCTCGCTGGTGGAAGACGTAATGCCATCTTATCCATTTTTTCAAAAGGAAACAATATGGTGGCTGGAAGGTCACAAAAAATCTCGAATTACAGTGAAACGGTAAGCTAAAATATTTTCCTGAAAACATTCTAGATGAGAAATAGACCATGCATTAACAGAATGTTGTTTTTTATTTGAGTGGTGCTGCTTAATTTTACAGTTTGATCTTGGTGTTTTGGCCTCCATTTTTACAATACAGGAAACAGTATAGCACCCACCTCCTGTTTACAAATTCTCATATTACAGCCAAAGACACTTAAGGAGAGAAATAGGCAATACAGTAAAATAATACTGGTTTATATTGGATTAGCACTGCCAAGTTTTATTTGGTTTAAGATAAAGTGAGTGAAAGAAAGGGGTGGGTCTTTCTCTCAATTTGCGTCAATCCTCCTTGTGTCCATGGCGGGCATTCAAAAATGAGGATGTAGAATCTGTTGTTGAAGCAACAGCCCAAGAGCCAAATCACGTGCCAATTTGAGCTGGGAGATGAGCTGGGAGATCTGGGAGCTGGTTAGATGGAAGGACATTTACCACAGTTCAGTTACACATACTAGCCACATTGTTATGATGCAAATCTGGTTGAAAATTGGCAAATTATCCCTTGAATTAACATAAATTAAAAACGTGACTATTTCAAAGTGCCTTACATAAAAGAAATCATTAGAATTAATTTGAAAGACTGTTCAAGAAAGCACATACAAATGCAGTAAAAAATAAGAGAAAGTTAAATATATGAATAAATTAAAGTGATTAAAAAATCTAATGAGATTAGACTGTTATGGTTACTTTGTGAGTATCAGATTTGTTTCATTTAATGTTTGAACTTCTTTATTTAAATAAGTACAAGAAATCAGTGTTGCTTCCTTGAATATCCAATTTGATGATTTCTCTCTGCCTATCATAGTGATTTGTGCATTTTATTTCTGTAATAAGACAGAGCAAACATTAGTTGATGCATGTAGCATCACAGGTGATAGGCATAATGACACTGCAGTGATATATAGTCAGGTCTTATATTTTCTTGATTGATTAAATGTTTTATTTCCCCATAAAATGTCAGAAAATAGTGACATTTACCAACAGTCCAAAACCCAAAGACATCTAATTATTATTATTTATGACAATAAAAGGCAGCAAATTGTCATATTTTGATCTAGCAAATAAATAAAATTGAAAAACACACATAAATTATTAAATAAATTGAGCAAGTAAGCTCATAGATAAAATAAAAAAATAGCAAATGTCTTGCGATTATGCTAAAAATATGTCTGAAATGTTTAAGCAATTCTTAAAATAGTTCTAAATAAAATTTTCTTTCAATCAACTAATTGATCCGCTGTATGAACAGTGTTAGGTAGTTGAGAACTTATTGGACCAATTGATACCCGAAATGATGATGTACTGAATCACTTTTTGGGTTTGGCTTGATAAAGCAAAATGTATCGGTGTGGCAACGTTGAATTCTGCTTTTCTAATACTTGTGTGTAAAGTATCTGTATTACCTACTTTTTTGCTCTCGTGGAGTACTTTGTAGGATTTAAAAAAAAAAGAGAGAATTTAGAAGGTTTTCACTGACAAGAATGTTAGGAAACAAACTGGGCAGAGACCAAAGATAGAGTTCTAATTTATGACTCATTATTATTTTGTGCTACATATCAATGCCAATGCAGCAATGACATTTTGATTTTAAAATATACATATAACACCATAAAACTATCCATTCTTTGGGCTGATGTTTTAAAGTAGTGAACTGAAATATGCTCCACTGTTTACCTCCAGTAACCCGTCCTCATCCTCTCCCTCTCTGTCTGTACCACACTGAGTGAGTGAGTGGGTGCTGATGGTACATGTGCGATCTCTCAGCGTAATGCACTGCAACGTTAAAGATCAGGTTGTTAACACCATGATCAGGGACTGCATTAGTGGCACTGGGCACTCCTTCACTGTAATGCTGGAATGGCATAATTGACTTACTCAACACATACACCCACACTTGGACACATGCACACACACAAATTTCCACACAAACTGTACTTACACGGCCTCAATCAATGCTGGGGAGCACACACACACACGCACACACACCATGGCTTGCCCCTGCCTCCCTTCACACACCCACTCACTCCCACACTACTGAAACTCAAAAGCTGATGGGCGCAATTTTAATCAAAATTAAAGCCCACATGCTGTGAATTTAAATAAGTCTATTAGCAGACTCATTAACAGTTGTTTGTTTGACTTTTTTTTATTTGACTTTGTATTCTTGATACTTTTAACAGTTAATGCCTCTGGTGGTGTTTTCTCTTGTGTTTGCCTTTTCTTTCAATGTCTTTTAAGACACTTTGAGTATAGAGCCAGAACATCTGCAACCTAATTTTTTCTCGAGTCATTAGTAACTGTTGTTTTCTGTCTTGGATCTTTAGATAGTTACTGCCGTTATAAAACTTGTTTTTGTGTTTGGCTGTGCATGTTTGTCTGACAGTTATTGGCCCAGTATACATGTACACATGTGCTTTTAACAAATAAACTTTTTCTGTTGTCTGCATGTGAACAGAAAAGAGCTGAAGTTGTTGAAAATTGCATTTATTTAGGGACTGAGATGTATCTCATTTTCTTATTCCACCTACCATACAGACAGAGAGGAAAGATGGAGCAAAGCCAGTGAGATGGGAGAAACAAACAGATAGAAAGGGTTGACTAGACAGACACAAACTGGCAATTGCAACAATGGTCTTACAGATAGAGCTGATAGTATCCAAACCTTGCCAATGAGAGCTGCATCCGTAAGAGAGCACATTGGAGTTGAGTACCGGGAGGAGATGGAGGGTGGTGAGGAGCTTGATGAGGATTGCATTCAGCGAGGGAACAATGGGTAGAAGGAAACAGGCTGAGCCAGAAAAGGAAAGGGATAAATCAGGTTGGGAGGGAGAAACAGAAGAAGTGAGAGAGAGAAAATGATAGAACAGGTACTAACAAGACAATGGCAGAAAGGGAGCAGAGTGAAATTGCAGTAAGGCCTTGTCTCCTGCAGGTGCAGTTGGCTCTCTCTTTATGTGTGAGTCTGCGCATCTTGTGTAAACTGTGCCCCCAATTTTTTAAATATCCTTATTTTCTCTAACAATGTTAGGTTGAGGTCAAATCAAGTTTTTGTCATGTATCCCTCTGCACTTAAAGTTATTTTGTCTGTCAACAAGAAAGTCTGACAACATCTGACTCATAACTCATGAAAATGTCTTCTTACACCTTCCTGTAGCTACAGGCTTGCTCCTTACACTATTTATTGGGTGATAAAGGCCCAGACACACCAAACCAACAACAAACAACTAGTAGCAACAAAGGCCGACTGTTGCATCGCCTCACGTCGCCTGTGCCTTGGCCAAAGTGTTGCACTTAAACACACCGCAAAGACTGCATCAAAGGCCAACTAGCACATATATTACACCTACACCTGCATGAGAGGGACAAAGCTTTCCTCACCAGCAGGTGATTGAAGTCTGTATTCATCATTCAAAAGGGAAACTGGAAACTGACAGGACAGATTCAAGAGCCTAGTTAGCAAGATAACACTCTAACAACACAATCTGATGTTGAAATGACAAAACAGATTTACCATGCCCAAGTGAACAATACCACAAACAATTATGAACTGTTTCTGCAGCTCAATGGCTAAAAAAATACCATCTAATATAACAAAGTTTATTTTGACCTCACGCCATCTTGACTTTAGCAGTTTGTTTTTCTTCTTGTGCACTGAACTAAACTGACAGTCAAGTGATTTCACTTTCTGCAGGGCTCTGCCAGCCCTTTTGCCAATTCAACATGCTGAATCAGCTGATTAACAGCCGACAGGGGCTGACCAGTGCCAATGGTGCAGGACACACCGCAAAAACTAGGGTGTCAGATGCTCAATGACAGCCTGACATTGACTGGCTTGGTGTGTCAGGGCCCTAATTTGTGCTTTATGAATCTTCAATGATTTAAAAAGGATCAATATTTTGACTCAAACTGAGCCAAAGAAATTGAAGGAATAAAGTATGAATACATTATTCAAACTAACAGAGCAACAAAAAGGTATATTTTCAGTTGAAGGTAAAATAATGTTATTTTTCATGTATTCTTTGTATGTGTGTTTTGTGTGGCTTTCTTTGGACTGGAGAAAGCATACTGAGGGACCTGGACTGGTTGTGAAGGTGACAGTCAGGTGTAATTAAGGCTGGCTCTGGACACTGTGTCCCTGTTTGGCAGGGAGTAAAGATACAGTTGCCACAGGTAGAGAGGTCAGGTGCAGAGGAAGCAAGACCTGGGTGAAAAGGACACATAAGCAATTCTCTGCATTGAGAAACTGTGCCAGACTTTCTCATTGCCTGAAGGTCATCATTCCTGCAACCCCACCAGGTTTTATGTCACCGGACACTGTCTCATGCCAAAAGCAACAGTTTCTTTTGATCACAGTTCAAGGTGCTTGCTAAATCCAACAAGAAGGATTCAAAAATTATAAAAGGTATTAGGCCCAATGAACACAACACTGTTTTTCCCCTGCTGTTAAAGTTGATATAGGAGATTGAGCACATAGTTGCCTATTTACACATTCAGCTGATACAGAGCTGTGCTGAATCATGTTTCTGAACACCTGGTGAATATAAGTCGCAATTTCACTCTCCTTTTAGCTCTGTTTTGGGTCTTTACTAACTCCTGAGGAAAATATTTGTCTCCTTAGATGCTAAATATTACATTGGCCGTCTGTGCTTTGAAGCAGGACACGTAGCTTACAGTGTTTTTTTTAGAGCCTTTTTCTAAAACAGCTGCAAAAACTACACCTTGAGAGTGGTGAGAAAAGAGTGATGCTCAGCGCCATAATTTTAAGGTTAACTGCAGTCAGGTGATGATTATCTGTGGTTTCATCATAATGAGCATACTTTTTTCACATACAAGTAGACATGTGATGCATTGTTGGTATAAAAATACGTACTAGAGCTGCCTCAATGTAACCTGATATGTCCCATCCCATCGTATTCTGTTGTTTCCTATTCTGCCTTTTTATTTTGTTATATTTTATCCTATCATATCCTATCATATCGTGATAGTCTGCACTGTCTTGTCCTCTTCCTTTTATCTTTATCTTGTCCTTTCTTTTTTATTCTCTGCTTGCTCTCTTGTCTTTGCCTCTTTTTCCTTTCAGTGACTTTCTTTTGTCTTCTTCACTTTTGTATGGGGTAAATATAGTTCAACTACAGAGATAGGAAAAGCTTTTTTAACTGATGCTTTGCTTTTATAGTGTGTTGTTTTAATGTGAATACTGTTTCATGGCTTTTTTGTTTGGTATTATAATGCCTGATTGATATACTGAATATTTATTGTGAAGCACTTCAACTTTAGTTTTGAAAATTGCTGCCTAAATAAATTCTTACTCACTAACTTACACTTACTTATTTGCTTACTTGCTTACTTGCTTAGTAGAAGTTTCCTGTCACAGCTGACCTGTCAGGTTTAAAGTAGGCATTTTAAAGAAATTTTGAAATGTCTCTCTCCTCAGTTGTTACTTTTTTGCCTATCCTTAAAAACACAAGGTTGAAGTGGTTCCCAAAAGCTTCACAGCAAAACTCAAATAAAAAAGTCCTTGCCAAAGATGGCTCATTTGGATTCTGTTCACCCTGTTGCACTAAAAAAAGGTACCATACTGGTGGTAGAAAATGGCTGCTATCCCAAACATTGTAAAGGTCAATGTAGATCAAATTATCACAATTGGTGGGTCAAGACCCAAAAGTGAGTTGCATAACAATGTCTTGTGCTGACATAGCTAAGTGCTGACTAAAGAAACCCATGTCCTTCACTGACTGGCATTAAAAGAAAGGTTGTCATGTGTTTGTTTATTGAACTTTGCCACACTCAGCACCCTTTTGCCTTCCCCACCCTCTCATTTTTACCCCATACCTAACAGAAAATACAGTCTTCTTCTTTTGAAAACACATTTTAAGTTTTGTGTCCACACTAGGGAAGAAAGACGTAGGCAGCAGATTGAGAAGAAGGTGATGAAGGAAGGAAGGAAGGAAGGAAGTAGGCGAAATATAGGCAGAAGTATGCAACACTATGCTCCCTCACCTTGAAATGGCAGCGTTCCCCTTGATAAAAGGCTAATAAGCCTAATCAAGCCTGATTAATTACACCGATAGGCACTGCGTTTGCCAGCCTATTTGATGGCTTTATCTGTGTTTTGCACCAGGCTGAGAGGATGATGGTGTTCCTCAGGAGGAGCTGGAAAGATTTAGCCCAAATGAAGGTTACTGGGGCTAGAATACAGAAAGTAGGGTGGTGCTGTTTCTCAGGGTGTACAGAGGAATGAGCCCACTGAAGTGAGTTGCAGTGTTATAAAAGATGTTGTGTCAGGATTTAGTGAATAAATAAGGTATGTTGGCTTTTAAACATGTGCTCTCTGCTGTTTTCGCTGTCACCCTTTTCTTGGTCCTGCAGCCTTAACAGTCTCTGACAAATCAAGTCCAGAGAGTGTCTGTCCCCCTCTGAATGATAACACGTGTTCTGGGGCTTTGTATTGGACTCTTGAGAATGGCAATTCATTCTCCCCAGAGGCCCTTTTCAAATCCTATTCTCTTGGTCATTACAAGAGAAATCAATGTGGCCTTAAGCCACGTAATCACCACCGTTCACCTGAACAAGGGATTGAATTGCTGCTGCTGCCATTGCTGTTGACAATAAGAAAAGTAAATATATATTTTCATTCAAAGGTCTAGTGTGTAGGATTGAAATGAAATATGATATAATAAAAAAGAGGTTTCTTTGCTGTATAATCACCTGGACATTAGAATTGCTGAGTTTTTTTTGTTTTTTTGTTTGTTTGGTTTTTTTTGGGGTTTTTTTTTACCTTGGAATGAGCTGTTAATGTCTACACAGGAGTCTACTGTGTTGCACCACCATGTTTCTACAGTAGCTCAGAAAGGACAAACGAAATACTGACTCTAGATTAGGCCATTTTCGCATTTCCCTGTCGGCCAATGCTGTCAGTAGCCCCTCTGGGACAAGCTAAACAGCATCTTAAAAACACTGATTTTTTAATGTGAAACTGCTTTATTCAGTGATGTTACTGGTTTAATTCACCTGGTCTTTTTGTTTGGAGAGGAAGAGACCTCTGTGGATAATTCGTCTCTCTGTAAAAACCACTAGGTTTCAGTAAATCCTACACACCTTTCCTTTATGTAGGAAATAGACGTTAATCTCTTGACATCAGTTGTTATCTGAGCCACCTACATAACTGAAATTGTTTTGAAGATAACAATTTTGTATTCATTGTGAGTTTAAAGTAAATTTCAGTGTGTTAAATTGAGACCCGATTCAGATTTCAGATGTCATCAAAGTCACATTAGTTTTTAATGATAAAAGAGCACTTCTTAATAAGTTAAGTTTTATAGGCGGACTAAGTAAAAAAATTATTACACTGCACTTCAGTGAACTGTGACCAGAGCACAGAGTGAGAAAACACAAGATAGATGATTCTTCAGTTTGCTGGTTTCATGTTGAATTTACATGATGTAATGTTAAGTGTTATTCCTCTGTTTGCATATTCATTTAAATGTAAACATTCAAAGATATGTATGCCTTTGGGTTTTTATTCTAAAATGTTACATTGTCTTTTAAATCGCTCGAGGATCGTTATCTCTTTGTCGCCTTTTTGTTCTGCAGCAGCTACAGCTTTTGCAGGCTTCGCCCCTGTGTGGTACCTTAGACTTCAGAGCCTTTGGGATGCAGGGAGCCATGTGCTCTATATTTATCTTGCTCTATGATTTATTAATAGTCTCCCCAGTATGCGCAGTACTAAAAATACAGTGGAGGCAGAGCACCACATGCAGCATCTGGCTAGGAAGGGAGCGGAGGAGAGATTCGTCAACTCAGCAGCTTTCCACTGTAACATCATGCACGTCTGGGATGATCCGGGGTTTCAGGTTACCACAGTAGCAAACTACAGTCTGACTCAGCACTTGAGTGACCCAGTCATTTTATACGGTGACAACATGATTCAGCAAGTCGAACATATTGAAAATAAGAGATGTATTGAAGTTAAAGTAAACCACAGTATTTAGATGTATTTAAGTGTGTGGCAAATGTCATCGCTGTCTCTCTTTTCTTATCTCCAGTATGAATACTTCAATGCGGTGTTGATCAATGAGGTGGATGAAGAGGGGAACAGTGTCGAGCTGGGCGGAGAATTCATCTTGCAACCCAATGACCACTTTAATAACCTGTCAGTCAACCTCAGTCTCAGCGTGGTCCAGGTGCCCACCAACATGTACAACAAAGGTACGTTCACCTCCTCTTTATTTATGACAAAGCACTTAAAAATTGTGCGGAAAAGTTGAACACCACAAAAGTACAATACATCTTAGCCTCTCAGGACCTGATCTTCTTGCTGAATTGTGCAATGATTCAGATAATTGAAGCCCCAACAATCCCCGACAATCAGTACAACAGTTAGTATGTTAGAACGTGTACACGCCTGTGTGCGGAGGAGGATTTGAGTTCATTAACTGTAACTCTTTGGATCATCCCTGCCACACACTGACTTAATTAGCAGTTAAATAATCAGACATTCTGCTAATTTACCATCAACTCAAGTCCAACCCATGAAGTCATGGCCTTGTTCAGTGCTCGGCGGACAGAGTGAATGTCATGTCGGCTTAACCCAGCTACCAGAGGCAAAAAAAATTATATGGAGAAAGGGGGGGGCAAGAGGGAGAAAGCAAATGAGAAAGAAAGTAGGTTAAGTCAGACTGATGGAAGGGCTGAGCAACAGATTAATTACAGCTACGTGGAAAAAAAGAGGGAAAGCAAGTGAGAGTGAAGGGAGGGGAGTGAATGAAATGGAAAGGAATTGAATGAAAGGACTAGGGGAGTGAGGCTGGCAGGCTGATGCAGGTAGAGGAAGAGTAATTTTGATTTGATTCACAGGCAAATGAGTAGAATTGCACACACACTCGGGGGGGGTTAAGAGTTTTAGATTTGCAGGCTTTGTTCACTGGTACTGATAACGTGGATGTGTTGGCTGGGACTGCAGAGAGCTCGTTGGTGGGCAAAGTATCACGGTTCTGCAAAAGGGAGACTAAGAGGCATGGCTCTGTGGAAGGCAACAGTTTTCGAATGATGCGTTAAAACTTTTGGAAACAGTTTTTAATTGTTCTCCCGTGAAATGAATTTACAAAAGTTTGTAGTGCAGCATGTTCTTTACTGTTTGCTCAAGCACTGACATGTTTTAATATTTTCATGTGTATCACTTGCTTTCAGCCAAGAGGTTAGCAGGTGTTCAGACAGAAAATAGAATAAATAAACTCAGATAGCAAGATTTTACATGATGGATGATCAAATTCTGGGCCCTTTTTTCAAAGTCAGTGTGCTTTCTTTCCCTTTCCGTTCTTTTTCTTCTTACCTTTTTTCAAACCCTGATTTAGCCTTTCTTGGGAAAAAACATGATGGTTTATGTTGGACTCCAGCAGCATAAATAGTCACTCACTTGGTTATTGCTGTGTTGAGAGAGGAATCACATTACCAGGGCAAACTAAAACATTTTATGGGGTGCACAATTATGGGGTGAGAGGAATCTGAGAGAGCTCCCGATATTTTACATTTCAATTCAGTTTTAACCCTTTGAAACGTAGATCGACATCAGTTTTCTTGTTCTGCATCTAGACACCTTTCACAAGCATTTCAACCCCTGAGATGCTTTCAAAGTGGTTTGATTTCTTTCAAAAACATGAGGGAAAAGGCAGTCAACAATTTGGCAAAGAATGTCCTGCAAAATTGCAAAACATCTGTTAAAGTTGGGGGGAAAAGAGATGGAGAAATAAATCGGAAAATTATCACCAAAAAAAGCAAAACATTACCAGAGGACTAGAGTCATAATTACTAGAATAATTATGTTACAGAGAGAATATATACATTTTATTGTATTATTATTATTTTATCTTACTGAATCCTTCATTTTCTTGTTTTCACTTTTTACTTTTTTTCTAATTTTGCTATTTTTCAGGTGTTTTTCTTGTAACTTTTTACTAATTGTTTTTTTGGAGTAATTTATTGTTGTTTGTGGTCTTTTTTTCATGTTTTTGAAAGAAACTAAACCAATTTGGTCAGCTTTTACAGGGTTCATTTTAGTTTCTAATAAATTAGAAATAAAACATGGAAAACAAAACCAAACGTTTTATTCCAGGCTTTTCAAGGGGTTCCCATCCCATTGTGGCCCTGGATAATCATTCCCGCTTTCTTGTCCCTACGACAGCCCCTGCATATAATGCTGTGTTACATTACAGCATTATACATTACATTAAAGTTGAGCAAAGGTTTTCCCTGAAATGAAGGACGAGGCTGTGTTCTTTTATGCAGCGTTATTCTTTGTCTAATTATGGCCATGCTTCTGAGAACTTGCCCATGCATAGCAGCAAGTCACTGTCCTCTGAACCTGTTTTTTAACGCTGCTGAAGAGCTGACCGTAGCCTGTGCACATCATAAATGGTTTGGTTGGCAGCAGTGATGAATTAGAGGTTAAGTCCATGTTAGCAAAGAGCTGCATGCCTCTGGAGATTAATCGCAGGAGGAACACACCACATCAAACATCCATCATCCGAACTCACATCGCAACCAAAACACAACCCACACCATCATACTTTATGAGGCTACATGACAGGAACATGTAACATGTACGCAATAAAGGAGCATGTACACATTTGCAGTGGGTCGATAAACTCTAATATCCACACGCTTACCTTTGTACTCTCTAAGATGGAGAAGCGTTAACATTCATGTGAGCACGTGCTCAAATACAAACCCATCACTTCCCACTTCTCCACATGCTTCCTCACTCCTCCTGTTAATACCCTCCTCCCTAATCATCATAAGTAACCCATTAAAGTGAAGTTGATTTCAGCTCAGATTGCTCTGACTGATGCAGCGGGTAACCTATATGCTTCTACTTTCCAATCTTGAGCACTTGCGTGCCTGTGATTATATAAGATCACGGGAGCTCCTTTGATCAGATTGAATTAAAGAGTGCATTAGTTGATATGAATTTAAATGACAGCTTAGGGGGAAAGTAGAGCCCATACTCTCTTCCTCATCATGACGAGTTCAGATTGTAATAGACACTCAAACTGCACCAGAAGTGACTGTATTGTTGTGTAAATGGAGCCTGGATCAAATCCAGCCTCCTCTCCACTCCATAGAGGTGGATGGGTGTTTATTATCAAGAGGGGGCTTTAGTGTGCTAGCTTCCAGAGAACTAATTCAATCATGGCTTATTGGCATGACTGTTGACAACAGAACAATGTTGCCAGGATGGGAGATGATGGGGAATCTGTTATCTGCTTTTCTCCCTCTCTGTCAATTAGGTACTTGTCTGTCTGACTGTCTTGCAGTAATTTTCTGCCTGCCTTTCCGTCTGCCATCCTGTCTCTCTTTTTTTATCCATCTAAAGGCTTTTGTGTATTTGTGTTACTATATGATTGTGTCTGTCCGTCTGCTCAACCTTTTCTGCCTCCATCTTTTACGCCTCGCTCCTGCACCAAGAAAATTTGTAGTAATAAGCTGCTGTAATAAGCTTGGCTGTCTGGTCGCAGACCAGTTACATTTTGACTCACTCAGCCTGTCAGTTGAAAAGGAGCTTCAATTATTGGATATGACCAACCGTATGTCACACTGGGATGGCATCGACTGAGATCTGCTAAGCTAGTTAGCTTTAACTTTTTTTCTCCTCCATGATTGGATTTAACTGCTGTCTCAACAAAATGGATATTTTAATCATTCAGACAACAGCTAAGGAGAAATCAATAAGGAAATTCCGTTTTAGTTAAGTCTAGCAGTCTCATGGCTCTCGTTTGATGCAGCTCTTTTGCTTCAGCTGTCTAGTTGGCCTTGCTATCTGTGGTAGAGAGTGCTTCAAGTGTAATGGTGGGTGTAGCAGATATTATTAAGCCACAGTGCAGCCTCAGCTGCAAATACAAAGCCAGGCAGGGGAGTTTTCACAGAAAGATGCATTGCTTTGGCATAATATTTGTATATGGTAAAACCATAGACCATGTATAAAGATGGACAATGTGTCTTCACTTACCTCCCGCTGTACAAAAAAACTGAAGCCACAGCATTCTTGCTGTGGTGACATAATTTGGAGCCAGAGTCTGTGCAGTAGTGATATCTTAATTGTGGAGTTCTCGCCCATACACCCATGAGCAGTGCTATGTCACAGTTTTTTTAGTCTGGTGGTTTTTGTTTTTTGTTTGGTGTGGAGAGGTGTGGTTTAAGGGGTGGGGCAATATGAATGTAATTTGCATAACAAGTTTGTAGGTACTATTGAATCAGCCTATAGCTAGCTAGCTGATACCTGCCTCGCCTCCCAGTCTAGAGACTGCTTTTGCTGTGAGGAGAGGAGGAGACAGACCTGCTGTAGTAATTTGTATTCAGCCAGCAATAAAACATGCACCCAGCACTGGGTGTCATAGCGGGGGTCTGAACCTGTGTGGTGACAGCCACAGAAGCTTGCTGATCTGGCAGGGAGTCAGGTTTGTGCCAGTTGAATTCGAGCTAAATAACTGATAAATTGATAGAGCTAAAAGAGCTTGCTGAATGTTGCAAACTTGCCACTTACATGCAGGGGATGAACAAAAATACACTGATGCTACGAGCTCCAACACTGACTTTTATGCAGCTCGGGAGGGTTTATGATAGGGATGACTTCAGTGCATCGTCAAGCAATGTTTTCAAGCCCGCCCCCCAAAAATACTGGACACAAAAAACATTTTGAACAGTTTAACTCCACAATGGAATCCTGCACAGTTTGTCGAGTGTTCTTGCATATTTTCAGCAAGTACTTTGTGACGTGTAATAGAAAGAAATCTCTGATTTTACTTTACCTGCACTTAAACTCAATTTTTACTCAAATATGTTGCTACTGCATTTTGCCATTTGGTAGGGTAATAGCCTCCTGTCTCACCTATCCCTATTCTCTTTTATCTTTCAGATTCTTTTGCTCCACTCTTATCTTTTCTCTCTGTTTTACTGCACACTTTCCCTGTATCCCTGTGTAATGAATAGATGCTGATAGTAATCTGTGGTGTTCCAGTGTATGATACGATATGATTGGTTGAGCAGGCACTAGAGAATGCCTGTTCCAGCCTCCAGGACTGTAAAACAACCCAACCTTTTTACTCAAATGGTGCTGTTTCTTTCCTCTCCACATCTCCCCTTCTTTTTCCTGTTAATCCTTAGACTCTGCAATCGTCAACGGAGTGTACTGGTCTGAGGCCCTGAACAAAGTGTTTGTGGATAACTTTGAGAGAGACCCATCACTCATATGGCAGTACTTTGGCAGTGCCAAAGGCTTTTTCAGGCAGTACCCAGGTAAGTGTGTGTTTGTTTGTGCAAGGGTGTGTGTGAGTTTGTAATTAAATAGCTGTCTCCCTAAAGAAGAACGAGGGGTATATGGGAATCTTCAATGACTGACAGCTAGAGACTGGAGGCCAGCGGGATGAGAGAGTGGAGGAGGAGGTGGGGGAGTAGATAGAAGATTGAGGGGTAAACAGAGACAGCTGAGAGTTTGTAGAGATCAGAGGATAGGTGAAGAAGAAAGACGGTTGAAATTTTCAGCTGAAATTAAATGAATAAGAAGAGGAGGAGCATAACAAAGAAAAGTGGCCTTTTGAATGGTAATAGTGAATATTATGATATCCTATGTGACACATAATATGGGAAAATCAGTAGAAATGCTTCTTTTCCTCCTTCCTTATTTTTATCTTTTGACCTCTTGAACTAGCACATAAGTATGTTTTCATTATGCTTTTTAATATCACATGCTTCAGTCTCCAGTTTCTTGACCCTTTAAGCCTCCAAAGTCACTACTGCATAACAGCTCTTGAATTCATTCTGTTAACCAAAATGAAGAAGAATTGGTTCTGTGAGAATAGTGCATACTAATGTAATTTGGACATGGGAAGTGCTCTAAAAAGGGATGTTGCTGTTGAATATTTTAGTGTAATTTTTCAATGCTCTGAGCACGACATTCACATCCCTTGTACGGGGGTGGCAGCAGAAAGTTCAAATCTCTATCTGCATGGCCAAATTCCACAAGAAGTAAGTGGGAATATATGTATGTTTGTGGCTCAGGTGAACTAAAATCTCTAGAAAAAGCAAGCTCATGTAGCAGGGGCAGTTTAAAACAAAAAAAAAGGTGATGAATGTTTTAGAAAATTATGTTGTGACAGAAAAAGCAGTGTGCTTTGGCATAAAGCCTTAAGGGCTTAAAGAACAGTTTCCCAGACCACATGTTTTCTCTCTGTCAGCTAAGGTGATAGTTTGTTTTCCTTTGGTACAAGTAACACAACCCTACTGCAGTCCATTGCCTTTTGATGATGCTGATTCCATGTTTTCAAGGGATCAAGTGGAAGCCAGATGAACATGGGGTCATAGCTTTTGACTGTCGGAACCGGAAGTGGTACATCCAGGCTGCCACCTCTCCAAAGGACGTGGTCATCCTGGTGGACGTTAGCGGCAGCATGAAAGGCCTCAGGCTGACCATCGCCAGGCAGACCGTCTCCTCCATACTCGACACTCTTGGAGATGATGACTTTTTTAACATCATCGCTGTAAGTCCACGCAAATGTGCACACAGCTGTAAGGGGGGCACATAAACTGCTTAACCTCTGTGGGTTTTTTTCATAGATATGCACACGTAAATAAACACACAGGCCCACATCCTCTACTGCTCAGATCAGAGGAAATGCTGGAACAAATCAGCTTTCTCTCCTGTCACGCTCACAACCAATTAGCAGTCAGCTGAATGAAGATTTGAATTGCAAAGGAGACAGTTGTGATTGGATCCCGCCTCAGGCACCCAAACCATTGTTATCGCATCTCATTCTGATGAAACTCCATGAGAGTGTGTGTGTGTGTGTGTGTGTGTGTGTGTGTGTGTGTGTGTGTGTGTGTGTGTGTGTGTGTGTGTGTGTGTGTGTGTGTGTGTGTTTGCTTGCACACAACACATGCACTTGCTCATGTGTGTGTCTGATGCTGTTTCACATCAAAACGTAGTCAGTCACTTTGCCAGCCTCCGTTCTCTTTCTCCACACAACAAAGTCTTCATTATCATTTCTTATCCTAATCATGTTATTTTGAAAATTATTCTTTTGAAAAATAAAGGAAAAGAGGATTTAGACAATCAGGCAGAAACATATTGTTTTCCCCAAACACTCTTTAAAAGGATGTGTCACTTTGACTCATTTATTTCTTCTTTCTTCTTTTTATTTTTGCTACGTTTTCTGTGTTACCTTCTATGACAGAGTTTCTAGAAGACCCACAGTTGAAGTCAAAGTTATTATGTCTTAAATATCTGCAGTGAGAGAAAAGTCTTTCTCCTGTGGTGAGAGTTTGTTTCATGCTGCAATGTATACATACACACACAAATGCATATGCACGTACACACATGAGGGCAAAATTGCTGGCAGTGGAGGAACACACTTCCATTATCTTTGTTGGACTTTGAAGTCTAATTCATGCTCATGCATTAAATGGTGAGTATTATCACTGAATGGCAGGCACTGGGTACATTGTGTACTGTACAGTGTGTGCATGTGTGTGTGTTCTTTTCATCAAGATGAGTGAAGTTTCTCACATCTTCACATTTTGCATTTTTAAGCATTAGATTAAACATTTCTGTATATACAGCACATTTGAAGTGACAAAAAATGATGACTTTAATTACTCATTTTGTATTCTTTTAGTACAATGAGGAACTGCATTATGTGGAGCCGTGCCTCAATGGAACTCTGGTCCAAGCAGATGTGACCAACAAAGATGTGAGTCTTTCTTTCCTCGTCTCCTATTGTTTTCTGCTCTTACGGTCACTTAGAAATCATTGATGGGTTTTGTGCACACAGTTTATACTCACATTTATATGAAATGATGTTAGGCTGAGGTTCAGTATACAGTATTGCATCTTGCATATATCACAGTGTTACGTGAATCTACGTTGAGCATGTATGAGTGAATGAAGGTGTGTGTGTGTGGCCTTCTTATGCAAAGAAACTGTCTCTGAAGTGGGTGGTGCGAGTGGTGATGCTCTGATAACGATTTCCAGATGGCCAGGGAGAGAGAGTATGGACCGAGCTGGGTGACACGTGTCCTTAACAAGAAACTGATTCACTGATTTTACCCATCAAAGACTGTTTGCAAGTTTACAGGTCTTCGGGAGTGAAAAAAAGCCTTTGAAAAGCCTTTTGTGGCTCCTGAAGGAATTGTGAAAATTTGTTTAATTTAGAATCCTTAAGTGACCACTTAAGGCAATGCTGGTTCATTCTGAAATGTGAGAAAGACAAAAATCATAAGAAGTGAGATTAACAGACCTTTGAAGCTCACTCCTCATTTATGTTTGAGGCTAGTGGCTGGAGGCTACACCTGATTCTCTGACCAAATTGTGCAGGTAATGTAGTCACTAGATTGTGACATGGAAGTAAAATATGTGGTATAAAAGGATAATCTCTTGTTCTGTTCTAACTATTTTATTAATATCTCCAACAGTGTTAAATGAATGTAATGCTAAATCCGTGGAGTACTCTTTTGATTATGGTGTGGATTTTCCTCAGGCAGCGAAAGACATAAATACTGCATGGTGTGGACTGGGAAGTAGTGTTGACACAATACTGGAATTTTCTCGATACAGTACCTTGAAAAATAATCTTTCAGAAGTAGGGTTTCCCTGTTTTTTTCCATCTCTCTTGTTTACTATGTCTGTAAATCTGAATTAATTTTACTTTGGTGCTCAGTGGTTTTAGTAAAACAAACTCGATGATTGAATTCCGGAGAATTTAACCAAGCTAACGATGTGTAGCTTGTCCATAGTGACAAAAGTTTCAACATTTATATTTGTGTGATCCAAGCAGCAAACTAATGTTTGCTCAAGGGGGTTGCCAATGACTTGGTGGGCTTTAAGAGGTTTTATACAACCAAAGGACCAGAAACAACCAGACCTGGTGCCCAGGGTTGGATATTGGCAACAGAATAAACATGCAAGTGGCTGCTAGATCTGGTTCACTCACTGGCCAGAAAAAAACAATGGTAATCTAATGAGTGGTTGGTAGACTTTGGAATTCCCAAGCCACAGTGGAAGGATGACAAAAAACGTTAATTAACAACCCTGTCATTATCAAGTTGAGCCCTTGTTTATTTGTCAAAACACGTAGCTTCACCCGGCTAGTAAAAGGTAATCAGTGCTAAACTGAGGATTTTGAGAACAGCAGAATAACCATAGTTAACATTAACAATAAGAGGGTGAGAAAGCACAGCTGGTTTAACAATACTGCCAAAAACTTCTATTGAAAATGTTATAATTAAATATTAATATTCCAAAATGATATGTATTGATTAATCAATATTGTCATGTGTATGTACGCTGATTTGGCTGTTAATACAAGACATTTTCATTAAGATGATGCCATATAATCCCCACTATTGCTGTGGTGTGATATCCGTCTTCATTTCTGAGTCTCTGCTCCTCTCTGTTGCCTAAAGTATAGGCTCTGTCTCCAGGTGCCCACTAAATATTCCATGTCTTCCAAATTCTTTAAAATTCTATTTAAAAATTCTATTTCTTAATGGAGTTGAATCCAATAACCTCTGTTACCTCTAGCCGAGGCCAGACCTTTAGGATGCAGCTGTTTGTGCATGGAATACTTTCCATGCACCACGTGCATGTACTGTGGAATTATATTTGTGTTCTGTGTGTGTGTGTGTGTGTGTGTGTGTGTGTGTGTGTGTGTGTGTGTGTTTGTGCCTGTTGGTGATTTCTGCTTATTTGTAAGTGAGTTTACACTTATGCATATGGATTAGCATTATGTGTTTAATTCCAGATGGTAGTTTAATGTGGTGTGAGCCAGCCAGCTAAGAGGGGAAGGCAGTCTGTGCTAGCAGATAAAACTAATGTCTTTTACTTCAGCTGGAGGCAGGAAGTGACTGTCACACTGGAGACTTAAACTTGCTGATCTGTCTTCCCCAAATCTGTTATTTCTTACCCAAACTTCAACTGGGTCACAAATACCTGTTGTTGAACTTCCATGGGATGCACATTTAATCTCGCTATATTGCTATGAGTAGTTATTTGTCTAATTCGACTTGTTGACAAGCATCTGAAGAAGTGAAATCCATCCTGTCTGATTATCACTCAAATGCGCAGTCATTCAGGGCTAATATTTAAAGCCTTGAAGGGAAATATTTGTGATTTTCAACATTATCTCTATCTAGCAGTTGTTGGGCTTAGATTCAGAGCAGTCCTCCGAAAGAGGCTGAAGATGTGCTAAACAGTTTGCTCCAGTTATGTCACAAACACATTCTGGGACCACATTTCAAGGTGTCACATCCAAACTTCACTTACTTTCCAACCAAATTAGCGCAGTTTACACCTAAATGTCTTACCTGCAAATTTCCAAAGCCATTCTTAATGAGTAAGAATGAGTTTGAATTTAACTTTACTGCAATAGCTCTTGATTTAATGTGGCCAATTCCTCTCACATCGCCTCACAGATCTCACTTTTTTTGCTGTTCTACTCTGTATTTTTTGGTGTATTCATCATAATTGCACCTGCCCCCATGTTGAGATAAAAGCTTGCCATAAAAATCAAAACCTTGGGCTTCAGCAAGCTGCAATTTAAGATATTTTTGTTCATTCATTAGGATGTCCCTGTGGCTGGGCGTCATTAAATCTGACTGCTGTGATCATTTTTGAGTATAAAAGGTGGCTGAAGCTTTGAAGGGTTTGATGTCCAATGTACATTTCAGAGCCTTGTGGTGCAGCACAAAAGGTTGGGCACATTTGGCATTGCACGCATGCACGCATGCACGCATGCACACATTCTCTCTGAATCTGCCACTTTAGTACACTGCTGCGCAAGGAATTGAACATAGCCCACCATGCTGAGACAAATCACTTGGATCTTAACTCACACACGCACGTTCACACACACACTCTCATGCATGCTCACATGCAGTAGGTAAAGTTTGCCATGCTCCAGGGTACAGCCTTTTGTTGGAACCGATTAACCTTTTTATCCACATCAAAGGAAAGGTTGTGTCTTTTTGCCATATGGGGGTGTTGTCAGAGATGCTGGAGGTTGTTTTTGTGCACATATTTATTTGTGTGTTGATGGTGCTTATGCCTGTGTGTGTGTTTTGTGTGAATGTTTGCTCCCTTGTGTGCAGGCTCTAAATGGCCTTATGCTGCCTGGGCCTCCCACTGTGTGTTGAGAGACATTTCTCCTAAGGAGCAAAGGACTGGAGGAGATGAATATAGAGTGAAAGGTGTAGAAAGATAGGACTCTGGGAAGATGATAATGTAGGCGGGGTTTATGTTTGAGGTGTTTCCAGCACCAAAAATGATCATATCTTATATGTAATGGCTGGATGACAACCTCTAGGGCTAAAAATGGAGCCAACGTGCAATTGCCAAAATCTGCAGTTTATTGAACGGCTACTTGAAGCTGGCTCCAAAACTAAGTTAATACCTGTAGACAACCATGTTACAATGCCCATCTTTACAGCCGAAATATACATTTTTACAGCCTGTTACAAAAAAAAAAACGGTTTTGGTCTCTGTAGCTAATTTTATACTTCATGTAAACTTTGTTGAATTTTTATATAAATTACCTTTTCATATTTTACTAGTTAAAAGTTAAAAGTTACAAATATTTAAGGGCAGTGGCTCTTGAGTGGCACACTGTCTGGGAGGTGTCACTACACACTGTAATCCTTTTTTACACAGAGGCTGCTCTATAGGGACTCCACTAAGTAATTCTTTATGCCTCCTTTGCATTCTTACACAGAACCAAACGATGGCTGCTTCATTCTGCTCCAATGTGTGATTTTAGACAGCATGCTGGCATCAATGATGCAAGAGGGATGCAAAAAGGATGCACAGGCATCTCATTTAACACAACAGTGCGACATTTGTGACAACAGCCCTTTTTTAACAATAACAGTGGCTTCACGTGGCAATAACAATCATTTACCGTCCCTGTTATATGGCAGCTGATCGCGTCCTCTACTCAGAGGGGTAAGATGCCCCTCCTTCCCCAATAAGCTATTGAACCTTTTATAAAGGATGACACAGTGGCATAATGGCACACAACTCTGTCTTGTCCAAATATGGTCACCTCTAGCTCCAAAATCTAAAATAGCAAGGGCCAAAATGCCAAACTTAAGCCTTCAAAAAAGCAGTCCATAAACCAATGGGTGATGTGACGCTAGCTATGTCTATTTTTTTTTTTTTTTTTACAGTCTATAGTTATGCCTGAGTTGCTGATAGAAATATATAAGTGCATTACTCATCTCAATAGGTTGAAATTGTATTTGCAGATGGTTGAATAGAGCAGAAGTCAACGGGAATAGTTCAAAATGTCAACAACAGGATCTAAACAGCTATAAATAGATTGAATTAGACAATGGGCCGTGTCCATTGGTGTGTGTGTGTGTGTCTGTGTGTGAGAGAGAGAGAGAGGGGGGGGTTGCCTCCAGGCTGTTGTAAATAATGAGACATGCACATGAGACCTGTTAGGTTGCTGACAAGATTAAACTCATCATTAATTGCCAGAGAGATAATGTACCCTATGTGGCATGATCACACCTATGAACAGACACACACGCACACACCTGCAAACATGCTACACTGAACGGTTGTCAACTGAAAGGAGGTGGAGGGAAAACAGGTCATTTTGGCTCTTTCAGTCAGTATGTGACATTTCACTCCAAGATAATGTGGCAGCTTGTTGCAAAAATCAGCTCGGGGCTGAGTTAAAAAGCCCATTAAACTACCGGTGTGATATCTGTTTGAACACAAATGATGGTGAATCAAGCTCAGTGAAATATTGTAATAAATGTTTTTCTCTGTTATGAGCAAATGAATGAAAATGAAATAAATATCTTTACATTTTTAGCATTTTACTGATGTTATCCCGTTTTTGTCTTTTTTTTTTTCAAAAATACATAATGACCTCTAATTCCATCTCCCTTTGTTTTTTTATTGTTTTTGTCTTCTTGTTGCCATGATCTTAATGTTTCCTTCCAAAACTTAATTTTCCCAGCATTTCCGGGAGCACCTCGACAAGCTGTTTGCTCAAGGCATTGGTATGTTGGACATAGCTCTGACTGAGGCCTTCAATCTTCTAGGTGATGTAAGTGATACACTCATGCATGACACAGAAAAGAGACAGAAAAGACACGGTGTCATGCACAACATTAATTAGCGTGCTGTAATATAAAGCTAAATCAATAGATTCATGCACAAACCGAGTTAAAAAGGCACTGTTGACTCAGGTTACTGATTTGACATCTCTTCATTATGAAGAAATCATTAATTAAATATATATGCACACATACACACATGCATTTACCTTCACTTTCTAAATGCTCATATTTCAAAAACATGTATCTGATTGTAGACTACATGAAAAGTGTCTCCATTCTCCTTCGTACTTTTTCGAGGTACTGAACTCTCAAGGTAGATGTAGTTTGTGTGCATGGAAATGTTTTGTGAAAAAGTATAAGTCGAAAATACTTAAACGGCACTGCAGAGTTAGAAAAGGTAATTGTTTTTCACAATTTCTGCTTCCAGGATTTATTTGGCGAGCCTGAAATTGTGCTTTCTCTCTATCTCTATCCCCAGTTCAACGAGACTGGAAGGGGTAGTGAGTGTAGCCAGGCTATTATGTTGGTGACAGATGGGGCAGTGGACACATATGATGCCATCTTTGCCAAGTACAACTGGCCAGAGAGGAAGGTAGTGTATTAAACACGCACACCATCACTACATTATTGTTCAATTCCAGTTCCACAATGTTTGTAAAGTGAGGTCAGCTGAGCTGAGTTTCCCATTATGCCATGCTCACAACTTCATGAACCTACAACCTGGTTTTCCATTGGATGAGGGACAGTGGAAAGCAGTGGACTCATGCCCTCCCGAGGCTGTGAATGACTTTTTAAACTAGCTGAGAATCAGAAAATGTGGAATTAAGAAATAGATCTGTTTGACACACTTTTAAAGAGATACCAAGGGCAACAATATCTCTGTACATTAAAAAACAGAGTGAGAAGGATGATGTTTTATATGGTTAGTGCATTGATTATATATAAAAAACTACATCAGAAACACAGTTTCTAGAAACTTCTCGTGAAATCCCACTAAGATGACTGAAAGAGCAGGATCATTGTTTCCCAGTACAGATGTTGTTTCATGTCAGAGCATGTTTTTGCCAAGTATTAGTATTTGTCTGAGTTGTTAGAGAAATTTTTTGACAAGCAGAAGGTACTGAGCAAAGCCAGTATGGGGTCCTTTCAGAGGCCTTTAAGACAGAGTTAAGTATGGCCCTGTCTCTGAGGACTGAGCTGTCTCTCTGCTGTCCTGCAAGGTAATTGTGGTGCTCTTCTGACAGGCCATGAAATGAAATGGGAGGAGAGAGAGAGAGAGAGAGGAGATGGAGGGGAAGAAAAAGGGTTATTCTTAGGTCATTTTCTTTTGTAAAAGAAAGCCCAGGGGGTCTTCACCCTTAAAAGGGTTGAGGATAGAAGAACTGTACTATAGCCAATGGTAGATGCACAGACCCTGAACTGTATATACATGCATATGGATGTGGAAAACTATACATGCGGTATAAAACTTAGATTGTTTCAAGTCACACATTATTGGCCAAGTTAAATTTTCAGTCTGTTAGAGCACATGTTAATATGGGTTCCCATTTGTTACCATAAATGCTGCTGTTGTATGTTCATGTGTTTGTGTGCGTCTGGTGGTTGAAAATGCTCTCAACACCCCCACCTCCTCCTCCACCCTCACTCCTGCCTCAAGGCTGAACAGCAGTGAGCGGAGAGGGGACAAGGCTGCTAGATAGTTCCATTTAGAAGAAGCCCTGCTGATAATAGAAGTCCTCGGTCTCTGTCACTCTCTCCAGTGTCTCTCTCTCTCTCTCTCTCTCTCTTTCTCCCCGCTGCTGATTTTTAATGGCTTCCTTCCAACCAGCCTCATAGCGTCACCACTGTATAGCATCACACTGAGATTATAAGCATGCTTTGGAACAAACTGAGTATTTGCATGCAGATGGCATTTATTCCAAAAAGCTATAGAGAAAAGATCATAAGATCACAAAGAAAGCTTTTCTGTGAAAAACAGTATCAACTGAAAAAAGCACACCACCAAACAACTTCAAATACATTCCATAATGAGATTTTCTTTCATGTTACACCAGTGATTATTTTCAGAAAGATACTGTAGCAGTTTTCAGATAACTGCCTTTTGTAGATAAAGAATGTTTTAGAGACTTATTTATTTTGTACTGCCAAAGACCATTGAGAGCATAGGTTTCTTAGAGTGTATTACTGATTCCAATAACCAAGTCAAAGCAAGAGATGAAAGTATCAGACACACACAACTTTATTTTCCAGGTCTCACTTGGTCTCACATTATATTTCAGGTTTTTGTTTTGCTGCGCAGAATGATATGGAGCAATTAAACAGAGTGCTACACAAAAAAACAAAGATCAAAACTGGAAAAAGACCACTGACAGAACATTATATATTCTAATATTAAGGTATATATAAAATAATGTATATGTAATAATATTAGAATTTGTATGTTGCATCTACAAAGGAGGTTTTCCACATCTTCAAACAGGAGCCAGATACAATCAAACCTAGCAAGAGTTCCATGCAAATAAATGTATATTTTCTAAGCTCAAATGCAATGCAAATGCAATACATCCTTGAGCGGGGATCCAATTTTCTACAGTTCAGTCACATAAAACAGCATGCAGTGAAGATCAGGAACACAAGGGAATTTAGGTTGAATACTGACCCAGTAGCTCCCTCATATGATGCTGTTTCTTCAAAAAGGGCAAATATTGATGGCGATGGCGGTGAATTGGAAAAATCACACCACCTGTTAAAGTGCCCCACAAGATCATTTCATGTCTCTTGTGGCGTCCAATTCCTTCAACCACTGGAGAGGGAAGCTTCCTAGGCTGTGACGTCCCCAGACACCTCTTACAGATTGTCCATGTCTGGCACAATAACCCCCTTGAGGACAAAAACCTTGGCAGTGCCATCAGTGTATTATGAGAATTGGATATGGTGTTCGAAGATGGCGCAAATTCATACCAATTAAAGTTGATCACTGGGCACATATGCTGAAAAAGCTCTTCAGCCATTTTTGGCACCATGGCATGTTAGAACCTCTCTCTGGCTGAGTTGGCTGACTGGCCCCACATAAATGCCATAAAATTAATTTGTTGATATATTTCTAGGCCAACTTTTTTATTGTTTCATAGCCATTTTCTTTGAAATATGACAAAAAAGTGTTTGGGGCTTTAGTGAGTCATGTGTTTGCAATTCAGGCTACTATTCCAAAATCACTCCGCAGGCCAGCATTGATTGCTGGGGCTTCTTGTGTAACCACAGTCATAACTGTGGTCCATGTTGCAAAGGCAAAGAGAAGCTAAAAGCTAGACAACCCTGCCAGCTGATGAAAGATGCTGCATACTGTGTGTCCTTACCAGCGTGGGCTGACCTTGAAGGTGAAGGTATAGAAAAAAGTAGAAGTGGGTTACATCCTACTTCCCTCAGCCGCAGGAGATTGATATACTGAGCTACACACAACCTTCCATGCCTATGCCTTGTTCTTTGTGCACTGCCCATACCTTATCTGTTGCCACCATTTGGCATTGTGTCATGAGGGCCCAGTGCCCCTCTTTTGCCAACATTGTTTCTGTTGTCCCAATAGCGAAGGGCTAACCATAACTGCCTGGAGATTACTCTGCAGCCTGTACAGGGGACTCTGTAGACTGAGTCCTACAAAGAGACACATTTGCAAAGGATGCATGTGTAGTAGCACAAGGAAACAGCCTAGACTGGTGATACCACAAGCCCTAGGAGACAGAGACACAGTCTCCATGTCGCCTTGGATGCCAAGCTGAATTGTGAGAGAAACTCCCTGAGTTTCCCTGCCTTGTCCGTGTAACAGTTAAAAGTACAACCCGGGAATCTATTGCCAGGCCCAAAAACCACGTCCTCTGAGAAGACTCCGGCCTTGCTCAAGGAACAGGCAACTCCAACACTCTCTCTTGGAGAGCAGCAAAGTCTGTATATCTCTTACACACAACCTGCTGTCCTAAAATCAGTCTAAAAATTACCACATTGATTTTGTGATAAAATCGTATTTGAGTAAAATCTTAGAAAGTGATAAGAAATGAGCAATGCCTGAATCTTTGCCAAGACTGATTAGAGTTGGGCCTGTAATCACTTAGAAGTGTTGGGTAACCTGCTTTTAGTAATAGTAGAACAAAAGCAGACTTCGAGATAAGTGATTTAATATAAGGCAAAAGATAGATGAAAAAGATGTGATAGTGATCGAGAAATAAATTCATCTGCTATCTTTAGAAAGTGAAGAAAAGGATTATCAGGTTCTTCTGATTTACTAATGTGAAGCTTGAATGCCTTGTGTACCACTGTGGTGGTAACAATTAATATAAAAAGGCTTGCTGACAAATATTGATAGAAAATTGTCAGCTTTTACATGAAGCTACATTCTCTGTCCAAATTAGGAATGAGCCCTGTTTTCATCACATCAAGATCTCCAATTTAACACGACACTCCACAAAATATTTCCTAATAATGCTTCCTTATGAGTATTCATATGAGGTTCATGATAAATATGGCCAAAGTTTCAAATTATGAATTAAACATATGTATAAGTAACACGCTGATCAAAAGCCTCAGGCTGCAGACCATTTTGAATACTTTTTTTTCTATTCAAAAGGTAAATTGTCATATGCACAGAACAAAACACAACAGTTTACATTATACAATGAAATTCTAAATCTCCAGTCTCCCCTCACACAAAACAATAATAAAATTTAAATAAATGTTAGAATTAAAAATATACATAAACAGAAACAAAAAGAACCAAGATAAAAATCTGTGTTTAACAGTAAGGTGCACTGTGCCTCATGCAAATATTGCAAACAAATCAATGCACTATGCATAATTGTTAATACTGCAAAATAAATGCTTTTGTACAGAACAAGTTGTAGCAGTCAGTAAAAGTGACTACTTTACTTTAACGACATACTGATGTCATCTCATGACACATTTCTTTATATGGTCATCTGCTCCAGGCACGCTACTGCAAGTGTTAACATTACATGGCCAACACTGCTACTCAAAACTACATGCTAACATTAAGGAAACCAGTATTCTTGGTTGCACATGTTGTTAATTTCTCCCCAACTTCAGATTATATTCCTACTGGAACATGTCAGGTTCTGTTTAGAAGCTTTTATTGGTGATTTTTCCAAGCAGAAGGTGCTTCTTTACCACAGTCATTCCCAGGATGCAATGTCAGTGCAGAGATGTGTAAAACCCTAAAAAGCTGACTAATCATAGCAGACTGGCTTTTCCAAGAGAGGGGGCATAAAGAGACAAGTGCTAAAATGGAGCGTCTCGGACAGTGGGTGAATACAGGTGTTCCACCACAGACAGTATGAGAAAAATAATGTGTTTTGACCAATAAAGCACGTAAACATGTTCCAGAAGAAACCCAAAATACAATTATAAACCTAAAAATGGGCATAATAGGTCCTCTGTAACCCAAGGATTTGTTGTATAAACTGCAGCAATAGTTGCATTGTTGCAGTATATATATATGTTCAGACAGATATATACCAGACAGTGCCCATAATGCAAACCAAATCAATAAGCAATCATTACTTTAAGGAATCATTACTTTGTACCTTCATTGATGTGGTTTTGGTTTCAGTTTAAAACCTCAAGCTTGACAAGATATTAAATCAGCTGTGGTACTGTAGTCGTGTCTGGTCCTAGATTATGCTATATATCGTACAAGACCATTAACATCAATACAATTAGCCAACTGTTACATTGTAATGATTTTAACTATACATTAAAATACAACTTACATAAGCATGAAGTATGAAGATTTACACTGTAGAATAAATTTAAAAAATAATTGGGTAAAGTGCTGAATACATGATGTATAAGCATGAACGATTTTTTTTGCATATGTCTGCATCTTTGCATGCAAGGACACATACACTGTGTATGTCTGTGCATTTTATTCTTCCATGCATGTGTATTTTTATTCCTGCCTATGTAAAATTTGTGCAGTCAAGTAAGTAGAAGATTGCATGCTGTGGCTCGAGCCCCTACTAGTTTTTATCTCCACTGTACTTAAGTCAGCTGCAGACCTCTTCCATATTTAATAACCAACCTGCTGTAGTTTGACCCCCGTCTTGGCTACCAGTGAAGGGGAAACACATAACCACAAACAGAAAGTCCCACTGTGACACCTCTTACCCTGCGCCCAGCACTGAGTGGTTATGATCATATCGGCTGTGTTGTGTTTTCCTGTCACTCTGGCAGTGCCATTCAAATGGCTGAGGTTTGTATGAATAGAAGATGATTATGGTCTAGATAATGAGGGCTGCTTTAAAATGACAGTCTGACAACTGTACTTATTCACTGTGAAACTCATTACAGTTGACAATACACCAACAGTATCCATGCTAGTAAATGAGCAGGCTGTGGTTTATATCTTTGTCATCTTAAGTCATTATAATCACTATTGAATTTACAAGGAGTCCACCTATTACCCACTGCAGGGACAATTAAATAAATAAGTGTTCCTGGAAAAGAAAATGCCATTTAGACATGAATTATGTTTTTGCAATTTTGAGACCCTTCTGTTGGGAGCAGTCACCCATAATCTGATGAAGAAATGCATGTACCCACACCTAGACATTTGTGTACTTGCACACACACACACACGCACACACACACACACACACACACACACACACACACACACACACACACACACACACACACACACACACACAAACAGACAAACAGACACATGCTGTCAGGGTGAAGGGAGGTAGTGAAAAATGCAGGCATGGGAGCTATGGCAGCTGTGCCCCCAGAGGCTTGCATCTGGTCCAATCTGGCAACATGCTCACACACTCGCACACACACACACATAGACATACACATACGCACACCTGCCAACTACACTTGCTGCTTGAGCCAACTGAGCACTGTTGGGCAAAATGGGTTTGGCAGCTGGGAGTTTAGAAGACTCTCTGGATTGAGCACATAAAGCTTGGATTTGGCTTTTTCAACTCAAAATATTGACTTCATGGTTAATTGCATGTTTGCATTCATTCTAATTGCACATTCTCAGTACACTTATCTTATTTTGAAACCCCAATCTGTTAACTCTGAATTGTTTAGTTTCTCTGGTTGATGGAAAAAAAATGATTAGCATTATTCAAACTTTAAATAAAATCTAAAGGAAAAAAATCTCCAGGAGTCCATAATCGACTCTATTAAACAAGGATAAAGGGCTTGCTAATCGCTGAAAGATAAAGAATGAGCCTTCTGCCTGGCTTTGACAGTGTTATCTTCTATATGGTGGTGTGGTGGGCCCTATCAAAATGCGATTAAAATGACTGACGGAAGTTATCTGCATTCTCTCCGCAGGTCCGTATATTCCCTTACCTGATTGGTCGAGAGTCAGCCTTCGCAGATAATCTGAAATGGATGGCATGTGCTAACAAAGGTGAGATCTGACAACACATACATACACCTCTGTGCCTTTTTTCACTTGTAATATGTTTTTGCAGAAGAAAGTTGGCGCATTATGCCGTAAACTGGCTGAAAATGAATTCATCGGGATTTGTTGAGGGTGTTTGACATATGTGTCTGTGTGCGTGCATGTAGTTGCGTAGACATGTGTTTGTCAGTGCTCATCACGTGCATGTGACAGCAGGCAGCTGGTTCCACTTGCACAGACCAGATATGTCACATTACATCTTCCTCTAAGCCTAAAGTCCAAACTATCTTGGTGATACACCACTTTCCAGTTGCTTTGTGTGTGGTCATGGTTGTCTCAGAGCATACAGCACTTTCCTTCAGGTTCTATATTTAGCTTCGAGGTGGGTGACAGAGACAGTCTGGCTCCATTTCCTCAGGCTGCTGTAGATAAGACAGGCAAGCCATAGGTCACACAAGGGGTGTGCATGTGTTTTTAGCTCTGTGTGTGTGTGTGTATATGTGTATGTGGAGATAAGAGGACAAGGCCGGCCGCAGTTTTGCTTGGAAGTGATATCAGAAAACCCATCTAGTCAGTTTGAGGGTGTTAATGGTGATGGTGAGAAATGCGTGTGTGTGTGTGTGTGTGTGTGTCGTGCTACGTAAGTGTATGTGTGTGTTTGCATGCTGCATGATGATTCAGACTTGTGACAGTGACATCCTTTCCAGCCTGCAGGAGCTGTGTAGAGGAGCCGTCGCTCTGCTCCCTGGCCACAACATCTCTATTCTAAACTACAACAGAAAAAATGTTTTTACTTCTTTGTTGTTTTTCCTCTGAGTAGTTTTGCAGGTAAGGTATGTGTTACGCTGTCTGCCCTGTCACTGAAGGCTGTGATGTCAAAATCTCTCTTTGTGGCCTTTGATTGGAGCAAGGAATATTGTTAAAGTGAAAGTGTACCCAAATATGAAAATTCAGTCATTTTCTACTCACCCTCATACCGTTGGAAAGTCAGGTGAAGTTTTATAGTCCACAAAACACTTTCACAGGCGTTGCACTTATCTAACAAACAGTTGAAGCAAATGGTGACCAGGATTTAAATGTTAAAAAAAAAAAAACAGAATAAAACTACAAAATGTCTCCATACTGCTAGTCCATAGTAATCCAAGTGTCCTGAAAGCCCGACATGCCAAGTTGTCTTTAAAAATGTCACTGGCGTCATGTTGTAGCCTTGTAGTAGCCTGTAGCTCCTAGTGTGGGAGCTGCGTTCACATTTGCGTGCTTGTGCAAGACCAATGAGAGCGTATCTGCATGCCAGTGTTTACATGCTACCCTGAAGCCTCCTCCACACACAGTAGTTTTAAATCCGACAAAGGGACTTGTTGCTTGTTGCTTATTCCAGAAGTCTGTGTGTTGGGGGGAGGCTTCTGGGTAGCATGTAAACACTGGCGTGTAGATACCACAAGCCTAACACTCGTTGGAACTTCAGTAAGCCAGGGTCCCACTTTTTATATCTGGGTCTATGTACAAAATATACCTCAGCATTTGGCCATTTACATCACAGTTGAGGACAGGCCATGACTTTTGTCTTAACTGAACTTTTCAATCCAAGCAGACACATAAATGCTAGTTCAGACAGAAAAGAATGTTTTTTTTACTAGGTTTAAGACAAGTACTTGAATACTGTAAAATGTAGTAAAATGTGTATGTATCTGCTTCTCTGATGAAGAAAAATTCTCATTTGGGTAGCTGTGTTCAATCTCTTACTTTTGTGATCAAAATGATCTCAATTAAAATATTGACATTGTTCTGTAAATAGTTTTACAATGAATAATAAATAAAGCAACCTCTGATCAAACCATATCAATATCAGATTTAAAAATACAACTTCAGTTTTGATCCCAACCATATCCAGTTTAAGCCACACCAAATTCCAGTTCGAACCAGGCTCATTCCAAGTACAGATATGGACACAGATAATTTAGTTGCTTATATAAATACAGATACAGATGGTGGTGTACTTGCTCATTTCTTGCCCAATTTTTGCAGGCAATATTTATGTTTTGAAGAAAAAGTCACCTGTATCAACGCAACAAAAATCTATGTGATTACGTGGTAAAGTTCAGCAATCACATTTTGGTATGCAAGTGTATCCACATATTTTTAAAGTACCTCTGCCTCGCATCATGACATCTTTCACCCCATCCATTATTTTCATGCATCAGGACACCTTGTGGTGTATTTTTGCTTACATATCACCCCAACCAAGGTCCTTTAAAAATATATTAATGCCCTCATCCTGACCAGACCATGCTGTGGCTGTCCCGTCCTGTGTGTACGACAGGTGTACCATGTCACTGAAAGCAGGGAGCATTCATTTTTCCTCTCCCGAGCTCATCTCACTGGCCCCGGTGGCTCAGCCCGAAGGACGCCCTCAGCCTTCCAGGGGGAGCAGTCATTCTTCACTCAGCACTGTGATAAATGATGCAGTTAGACTGAGGCAGCTTGCTTTGTGTGTCATGTGAGTCTGTATGTGCGTGTTGTCATTGTACTGTCTGTTGGAATAATAGCCGGATCCGAAAGTCTCTGAGGATGAAAAGGAGGAATCTGTCAAGGTTCACTTCCAGGTCAAGTTTGGGGTCAAGTCCATTCTTGTTGCTATAGTGATTGCAGTAATCATGTGGCTTTTGGTTGCAGCGTTAGTGTATGATATGAGATTTTACCCTTTGTCAAGTTTTTACTGTGGTTGTGATAGATCTTTTGTTATTTGGTAGGGCACATGGTTCTTTCGTGGATGTATGTATTGTATTAGGACTTAGGCTCTTCTCCCTGTGGAGTAAAGGTCGTCATTGGGAATGATGACCCCAAAATCTATTTCCTCCAGCTATGATTTTCTCCTTGACTGCCTCGCGGTGATGAAGGCAGTTTGCTGTTTTTACGGATGGATGGAAATGTGGTGGTCTCTCTCTTTCTCTTTATTCTCTGTGTCACTTCTTGTCCTCTCTCTCCCTCTGTTGTCCTGATTCCCTCTCTTCCTCTCCTCAAATCTACCCCCCTGCTGAGATAACAGTATATCCCCTCCTGCACATGCACATTAGCATCATAATGGCGGCATTACCAGTGTAGGAAATGGCATTGCATTTGCTTTAACTGAGATAGTTTTTTCCATTGCATTTACATACCACTTACCCATTCACAAACCCATGCTGGTTTGCTCTCACTTGTACATCACTGCAGGGAATACTTCAGCTATTACTCATACATGTATCCAGGTTTCCATCTGCTTCATCAAGCAAATATCTGCTGCTACCATACTGTATTCCAGATGTAGTTTCTCTGCTTTGGTACCAAGGTAAACAAAATGGGAGTGATGGCTTGGAAAAGATTATAAAGCCAAGCTGATATTGGATATGACACTTGCTGCAATGTGAAACAGTTTTGGAGACGCGGAGGCTGCACGTCTGCTGTCTGTTACAGGGCAGCATAGTGAGTGAGCAGACTGAACCTGGTCATTCTCCTTTGTATGAAGATATCTAAGTTTAAAAAGAATTTTACATCTCGAAATATGTTTGTTTTTTTTTGAAAGTGGGCTTTCTATTCAGAAGAAAGATGGAAATACTTTTAAAACTGGTGCTACATGACCAGAGAAAACAGAAAAAGGACTGTGGCATTTGCTTTTACCCAAGAGGTAGAAAATCTACAACTATCAGAATGCACTGCCCTGCACAGCACCAATAAACAATAAACAAATAGCCTCAAACTACAGTTTCACTCTAAGCAGAAATATGTTTCTGAAAACATTTTAAGTGAGAAATAGGTGAAGCAGTAACAGAATCTTGGTTCATATTTGATTAGTGCTGCTTAGTTTTACCGTTGCAGTATGGCACCCATATTCTGTTCACAGATTCTCATATTACAACCAAACAGTGTATTAAAATATGTTTATGAAGACATTTTAGGCTAGAATGAGGACAATAACAGAATCTTGGTTATATTTGATCAGTGTCCCCTAGTTTTACAGTTTCATCTGGTTTTGTCTAAGGTTAGCAAGAGAGAGCAAAAGTAGGGGTGTCTCTCTCTCTTAATCTTGTTCTATACTCTTTGTGTCTGTGGTGGTGGGTATATGAAAATGCAGAATTACAATCAACAGCTCTAGAGCCAGGGAAGATTCACCTTGAGCTGGTAAAATTGAGAGAACTTTACCACATTTCATCTTCACATACTACCCACATTGTTATGATACAAAACCAGTAACAGCAAAGTATCCCTTTAAATGATTCATCATCATTGTCCCTCTTTCTCCTCTTCTTTCTGCCCAACAGGCTACTTCACTCAAATCTCCACATTGGCAGACGTTCAAGAGAACGTGATGGAGTATCTTCATGTGCTGAGTCGCCCCAAGGTGATTGACAGGGAGCACGACACGGTGTGGACTGAGGCCTACATTGACAGCACTGTGAGTTGACTATGCCATCTCTCACACGGTACAGGACTCCAGTTCCTACAATCCTCTCTTACCACACACATCCACTAGGTTGTGGACCTAGAATATTCTGTGATAGACTCAAAGATTTCAATTTAGTCCATAAGAAACCAAATCCATGATGCACAAAAAGGTACATTTGCATGTTCAGGATTGATGACCTATAGTATAATCCAAAGGTGAACAATAGTGATACAATGCAAGCAGAGGCCTGACACTGTTTTGCCTTTGTATGTCAGACTGAATGTGTAAAATGTGTGTGTGTGAGCAGCAGATGGAACCATTAAGTCAATGAGCCTCCTGTGTGTGTTTGGACGTTGTGTAGCGTGAGTTGAACATACTGGGACACATTGGTGAGTTAGTCTGTGATCTCTCACCCTCATGCCCTGGCCAAACACACAGCTTATTTTCACTATATTATTTCTCAGTGAACGCATATAATCAAATGCATTGCTAAATCCCCTGTACATGCTTAGCTTTCTGGCACAGACATAATCATCACTAAAACACCCCAAAGGATAACACCAGACTGACTGTATGGGATTCTCTTCCAGCCCATAATATAGACACAATATACTGTCATTTTCATGCATTCACGGTGCTTCTCTTTTATTAGTTATTGTGGTTGGCCATAAAGAGAGAATAGCAGCCATTTGTCCTCCACTATTTCTGAATGGATTATGAGAGAGAGCTTCAAAAATGTAAGGAGACAAAGGCAAGTGCCCTCTAGCAGAAAAACGCACAGGCTATCAATGCTGCATGAAAATGGATTCTTTCTCACTGCGATCCTCTTCATATTCCTTTTACCTTTTCTCTGCCTTCCTCTGCTTTTTTCCTTCTCTTCGCCCTCATTATCCCCATCCATTTATCACAGTCAGAGTACATCCACCCAACACTGACTCAACACTAACAGCTTAAGTGTTGTTTCCTCTGCTGTGACCCTCCCAGCCATAAAGCTCTCCTCTCTTGACACAGTCACTGTTTTTAAAGTTGCAGTCAAAGTCAATGTCAGTGGATTTTTACGCTCCCACTGTTGTTGGCACTCCGTTCAGTGGAAACTGCACTGAAAAGCTTTCTGACACTTACCACAAATGTATTGACCCTTTCTCTCCTCCCCTCCTCCTTAATCTCTTCTCTTTAGCTCCCCCAAGCACAAAAGGTAAAAAAAATCTGATTGGAGGTCATTGCTGTGTCGTGCTGTGTTGAGGTCTGGTGTGTGTTCATGTGCATGTGGGTTTTGGTCTCGTCAAGATGACGGTATAATTTGGGTGAACTAACTACCATGCTGACCCATGGCATTTTCTTGTGCGTCCGTGTCGTATGTCACTTCTCTACGTCCTGATTCAAACCATGCATCGTTGTTGTCAAAGGTTCAGTCGATCGCTGTCTTCTGCACGTCTGATCAAGCACATGCAGACGTCTGTGCACACGCTCACACTCATTCATCATGGTGATGCTGTGTTGGCTGTGCTTTGCCGGTATCTTCAGCGCTGGCAGTGTGACTATATGTGTGTAATGTGAGGCTACATTTTTGCTCTTTGCTTGTGTGGTTTTGGTGTGAAAACAAGATTGCCTGTGTTATTTGTTTTGGTAGAATTCTCCAGAAAAAGCTGTTTTGTCATCTGCTGGGTGAAAATCCAATAGCCGATAATGACTGGCGGGATGATCTGTTCTGATGCCTTTTTATCATTTCCAGTGTTTTATTTTGCAGTGTTTTATGAATCATATGTGGGTTGAGATAAGCAGCTCTATAATCATAACAATGATGATGGTGGAACAGAAGAGTGCTCTGCCCCCCATCAGCATGAGCTGAACACAGAGCAGTCCCATTAGACAGCTGGCAGGCCATATGTCTGACATAGTACTGTTAGTGTGATAGATCCGAGCTTATTGACATCGAAGCGGCTCAGCAGAAAAAAGAAACAGATATCACATTGTCAGACATGATAATTGGGATTAGCAAGGAATCTGCACTGCTCCTTTGCATGTAATCGTCCCAGCGCAGTTCTGGTCTGGGCGCAAGGAATGCAAATACACAAACAGACAGTGACAGAGAGACACACACCCCCTGCGTGATAGTGTCTGATAAGAAGTTAGCAAAACTCCCGGGATTGGCTCAGTGTTCGGAAAGTGATGAGCATCTGGTATTTATGTTCCAGGGCTGATGTGTATCATCTTTCCAGATGTACCCTTTATCCTATCTTTTTCCTCTCCTCCTCTCCATTCCTCTGAGTGTGACCCAATAATCTTTCTAGCCTCGCCCCCTTTCTTCCTCTGTTTCACTCTCCAGCTTTTTTCCCCCCACCTGTGCTCTCCCCTCCTCCCCTGTCCCCCTTCCCCTTCCTCCTCTCCTTCGTCTCACCAGCTTCATCCATCATTCTCTGGCTCATTTGGCTTTGTTTCCCACTCTGTCGGATGAACTGACACTGGAGCTCAGGGATGATGGGAGTGAGGTGGGGGTGAGAGGAATGTTTCGGGGGGAGGACATTTGAGGGCAAGTATAGGGAGAGTGAGAGAAAGAATGTTTTGAAGCGAAAGGATGTTAGTGAAAGTTGGAAAGAGAACGTAAAGGATGTAACCAAGGATTTAGGGTTGAGAAAAGGGTTATTACACTGAAGAGCAAGATTGATGACATGAAGACAGACAAATGACAAAGCTGCGAGCAGTTGATTACCCTTTGATGACGAATTGAAGAAGTAAGCTGTTCAAAATGTCATAACAGATGAATAATAACTATTTCAAAGAAGTGTTAATAGTGATTGAGGCAATTGAGGACTTTCATAGATGTGCCACGTCTGTGCCAACTCTGCTCCATATCAGCATATCTGATTTTTTACATCCTGCCATTTTTTAAAACGTCTCTGTTGTCTCTTTTGGAGGTATCTTGTTGAAAGTTCACCACACTGCCCTCAAAATCGCCTGGGATTCTGCTCCATTTAGTGTGTATCTGTAAGCTCTCTGAAAACATGAACAAATATGGATGAAATGAACATAGAGTATGGACAGAAGGCTCTGCCCATCTACATATATGTATCTAACGCGACCTCACAAAGTGGTTTGTGGACTACTGTTTTGATGCCTTGAGTGTGACATTTCAGCCATTGCCATTTTGGAGCCAGAAGTGATCAAACTTTGACGAGAAGCTGGAGCTGTGTTTAGGCATGGATTAGACTCATAGACTGTAAAGAAGCCTCGCAGACAGCCTGTCATTCAGGCGGCCCCACCCATAAATATAAGTAATCTGGGGCCTTAATAAAATGTAAATGAGTGAGTTGTAACAAAATTCTTTCCCCGTACAGTTGTTATTAATGTTGAAATTATCTACAGACACCAAAACTGTTTCTTGCACCAGTCTGTAAATATTTATGCTGTGAATTTGGGTATTTTAATATGGGGGGTCTAAGGGGATTTACTCTGTTTTGGAGCCAGCCTCAAGTGGCCACACAATGAACTGCGGCTTTTGGCACTTCTGCAGTGGCTTAACTTGTAAGCCTTGGAGGTTGCTGCTTGATCAATTGTTGAGCATAAATGAGACCATACAAAAGCTCGTATGATATCCTGAAAAGTGCACACACATCGGTTCATATGATATCCTACAAATCAACGTCCCACAAATGACATTGCGCTCTTAACACAAAGTTACGTACTGAACGTAAAGATACGGAGGTTAGGTTTAAGAAAAGAGACATGGTGACAGCGCACCGTAAAATGAATAGAAGTTCACTCAAACCTCACACAGTTCTGAAAACCAGTCTCCAAAGGGGAAAGCCTCTTGTTTAGTGACCCATCCACTAACCCAAACTGTCTCCCTTGGGATCATTGTCCTTTTTGCTCCCATCAACCCATTGTATATGCAATCATAGCCCTCCCAAATACATGTGCTATACACAATTAAATGGCCCATGATAATGTAGGATATGCACAAATTTTGGTTCATTACCTACTGAAGTAAAAGGTACAAACATTCTGTCCCCATTGGGTTTGCTTCCCCACAGGGGCCTTCAGGGGGCTTTGGCTCCAGGGCTTACACACATAAGGGTCACCTCGTCCACCAGAATAAAACTTGTATAACCTAGATTACGGGGTGTCCTATGAGACAGCAAACACGGGCCAGGGGGTGCATATCTGAGCCCTCTGAGGGGTGCACGTGTGTGGGTATTCATGACAGTGGGGGTGTGTATTCGAGCCCAGAGGGGTTCCTTTTTTCATTCTCTGACCCACAGCAGGGGAAAGGACTTACACACCACATTTGGTCTAACTGTTACAGATAAAGCCACGGAGGTAGTGATGATGCAGAGTTTGCCCAAATGTGTGATGAATTTTGACCTTGCATTAGAGGTCGCAGGTTATGTATGTATGTATGTATGTCAAATTCTGGATACAGAGCACTACCTTAGGGACTCGGGGCACGGTCATGTTGGAGGACACTCATTCAAAGTTCAAGGAAGCACCTCGTTCTACTCCCGGGTTTGGATAATGAAGTACAGGTTTAAAGGTCCTTCCTCCTCTGGGTAGCATAAGTGAGGATCTTTTCTAGCTGTGCTGTTGGCTTTGAATCCAACAGATGCCGTTGCTGGCTGCCTTTTTCCAAGCAGCTCTTGTTATCTGCTTAATTACAGTATGTCATTTCCCAGAGCAGCTGGGCAAGCCTGATTTCCACCTAATTCACAAATACTAAAAATAAAAACATCGTAGATTAGTGACAAAGAGTACACATTTGATGGGACTGCTCAACCACAGTTCACAGGGATACACAATGAATGTCAGTCCATACATTTGCAGACTGATGATATATGATCCAGCAGACCTGAGCTTGAAAATAGATTTTGTATTTTTAGATGCCTCTCGTTTTTTTTCTGTCCTTTGATCGATCCTGTTCTCCAGCAGCAAGGCTGTCCATTGTCACAGCAGCTGTACTTAGGTGCGCTTTGTTCTCTCTTTGATGTCCAATCCTGCGTCCTGGATTGCTATTACCAGCTGTCTGAGCTTGGGTCACCAATTCCCCTTTCCCCAGTGTCTGAGGGAGACAGAATGGACGCTAGCAGTTTCCTGTCATTACCTATTATTACTGGAGGTAAATGGGGGGTGAGCGCTTGAAGGACAGCGTACAGGAAGTGTGTAATGTTCAGTTAAGAGGATTGGTTAAATGGGGTAGTTCCTGTGAAAAAGCATCGGGATCTAATATCTAACTGACTAATAATCTGTTGATTGCAGCAGCAGAAACAGATCACATGCAACATGATTTATGTTTTTTGCTCATCCCATCTCACTAACATAATTGTGCATCATGTTCTGGGATTTATATCGCACTTAATGGGCCTATTACTTCTGGTGACTTGAACGTAAACTGCGTGAGTGACTGACATTTTGACAGTTTTGACATTTCTAAATGGGCAAGGTCAGACCACTTTTTTGCCGAGTGGGAAGCCTTTCTTCAGTGTCTTCATAACAGTGTCAAGCTTTCATCTCTAATGGATATCATTGTCAGATACAGACAGCCGCTGGAAAGATAAATATCATAATTATTCCAGCAGTCTTTAGGGAGGAAAGATACCCAGATCCGAACTAGAAGCACTGCCTTTGGATAAGCTTATTCTGCAAGAGATCAAAGGCAGGCTGTGATCGAACACATTTTAAGGCAAATAATAAACATGAATAAATCATGTCATGGAAGTTTTGTAGGTCCCTCAAGAAGATAATATGACTAGGGCTGCTGCAGAATTCCTATCAGGTTCACTACTTAAGGAATGAGTGTTAATGTGCAGCTTGAGATATTCACTCATTGAGTGTCTTTAAGCAAGATGATTCATATATTGTGTGTGATACCATGCTCAGCGCTATGTATTTTCGTTTCTTTTGTAAATATCAAAATGTTTCATCATTAGCGTCCCTCTTCTCCCTCCCTCTGTCTCTCTTTCTCCTCTCTCAATTGCTATCTTTCACTTTTCTTCCCTCATAACTCACTCAGTTGGACGACGGTCAAGGTCCAGTTCTGATGACCACAGTGGCAATGCCAGTGTTCAGTACCAAGAATGAGACTGTAAGTGCAAATAGAGTCCTACACAACAAATAGCACATTCACAGTCATTGCCATTACGTTTCCCCAACTTCCTTTCTTCAACAAACAGTTTAGTTTAATTTAAAAACTATGCAATTACATGTTGCATAACTCCCAGGGAATTAGGGTTTGAGACAATAGGCACAAATTTTGAAATAATGATTAATTATGTTTGTTGTTGATGGACACTAATTTAAGTTTGATTGGAGTCTGTAAATTTGGATACAGTTGAGCATCACTAATTTAATATTTATTATGAACTGACATTTTTGTGACATAAACAGATGATCTGTGGGACTGTTTTGTTTACTTAACATTTCAAACTCAATCTAAGAATCTTTGTCATTTGTATGCTTCCAGAGAAACAGAGGCATCCTGCTAGGGGTGGTTGGTACAGATGTGCCTGTCTCTGAGCTGCTCAAGACCATCCCCAAATACAAGGTAATGTTCCTAACATCACTTAGTTTTTCCTACAAATAATTTTAGATCTCAGTGGCTATGTGAGATAACCCTCTACAGCACAGACTAGATACAAAGACTGACAACATATTTCTTACTTGTTTCTTACCACAACGTACTCCCTCTTTATTAAAATGAAGTCAAAATATCCTGGTTACAGCTGCTGCCATCTATCGCTGGTGACATCATTTGGAGCTACACAGTAGAGATTTCATTGGTATTGAATTCCCGCCCTTACACCAGTCCAACCAATTGCGAGTAGTGCCATTGATTGCGA